>NW_017729025.1:148644270-148646105 GCF_001723915.1 Gavialis gangeticus
CTCGGGGGGTAAGCTGGAAGCTGACTGATGGGGGCTGAAAGGGAAATTTCCCAGAGGGCAGTTTATTTCCTAATTGTCTATCATGGGACACTAGCACTTTGGCTGAAGCATGTAGTGTTTGTTCTACTCCTGAGCATAGTAGGCAGATTTCTTTTATTGTCTGTGATACAGACAACATGTTAAATAGCAACTGTCTGGCCTGTGTCATCAGCCCTGAGATCTTTCAGATCCCCTGGGCAGGTCTCTTTTGTGTGAGCTCTGTATGGCAAGATGCCTGGGTCCCTGCACCAGGTGCTCTGCAGTTTTGGCAAGTGTGTGCATGCACATGTGCACACCTCTGCTAGCTAGCTGCTGTGGCTGGCAGCAGCCTGTGAATGGGGCCTGTCTGTGATGGATAAATGGAGGCTGAGGGTGCCCCAGTAACGATGGAAATCAGTTCCAGCCTTCAGGTGGTGTCACTGACTTTCTGAAAAGCTTTGGTCTGAACTACCATGACTTGGCTCTGTTTCATGGATTTGCTAGAAGGTCTCTTTATTCAGCTGGCAGAGCATTTGCCCAAGGTGCCCAGGGCACTGGGATTCAGGTTTTTAACTCTAACTTGTCAATTAATTGGCAGATAAGGGTCCCCGGTGGTGTAGCCTGCAGCTGTGCCATGCAGGGTCACGGTTTTGTAAGATCTCGGAAGCGAGGCAGGGAAGAGGCTGCATTGGCACGTGGGTGGAAGATCTCAAAGCTAAATCCAGGCTGTGAATCAGCAAGTGGCACTCTTCTACAGTCTATGGCAGCATCGAACTGGTATTCCAGCTGGAGGGCATTATGCTGCTGGAAGCAGTGGGTTTCCACTTGTGGTCACTAATGGTCCCATGGTAGTTGTCACAAAAGAAACTATCTTAAATTTCATTTCATGGCTGAATTCCAGCTTGGGTAATTAAGTTTCTGCCAGCCTGCCTTTCCCTGCATGGTTTTAATGGGATGCAGTATTCCTCTTCCTGTTCTGAACAGTTGTAGCGCCTTCTTGCCACGACTGCTAATTGCCTGCGGCGTTCTGCTCCAGCCATTCTCTGCAGGTGGGTGAAGTGAGCTCTCTCTGCAGACAGCCTGCAAAATGGTCCGGAATCCCCCAGAATGGGGAATGCATCAGGCCCTCCGCATTAGTGCTGTGGCTGTGGCAAGGTGGCTGGGATGAGATGTTCCAGTCGTGAAACAAAGCCCTGTTGTACAAGACCATCTTTTCTCCAGAGAGCTAGCTAGGCTATTGCATCAAAAATGTTTGTTTAGTTACGATTGTAGCAGAAAGGAGGCTGTGACTCCAGATCAATTTTCTGAAAGCAGAACTATGTTTCCCTAAACCTACACAGAAAGCTATCCCGTGCCATATGAGCCCCAAGGCACCCTGTGTCAGCCTTCAGACTCCATATTAATACCACAGCATGCTCTCCCTGGCTTGCTTTCACCTTTAAAGTTGGCTCTGGTGCGCCAAAGTAGATCCAAGGTAGTATTGTTGATGGGGCTGAGTCTATACAACCATATGTTTAAGAAAAATAAGATCATTCAGACCACTGAGCAGGAGCCTCTGTTTTATCTAGTGATTTCTTTAAGCACTTTCTATGCCAGATTCTTACCTAGTGCCAGTCAGTATGCCTCCATTGAAACTGCATTTCAATTTGCCATCAACCTGCATGTTGTGATGGGGTTACGGCGTGCTGCTGTTCTGATTGGGTCACGTTTTGCGCACACTTTGTACAAGGCACGGGACGATGGTGAATCCAGCCTTTGAAATGGATCTACTCCAAAGGAGTGCAGTGCGTTTAGATGAGCACAGGTCTTTCCCTCCC
>NW_017729025.1:148651105-148652088 GCF_001723915.1 Gavialis gangeticus
GAAATGGATCTACTCCAAAGGAGTGCAGTGTGTTTAGATGAGCACAGGTCTTTCCCTCCCAGTGGGATATCAGATTTTTTTTTTTTTCCTGGGGGGGGGGGGTTTTGTTCCAAGCCAAATCAAGGCCAGATCTGTGAGTCAGTTGAGAACCATAAGTGGCCCTACTACTGGCAAACATCCTCTACCCCAACCTGGGGCTTCAGATGTTTCCAAATAATTTGGCAAACATCCTACATGCAGGCCCAAGCCTAGAGGCTTGGGGTTCGGATGCCCCCGAGTTTAGCTTGTATGGCCACAGGAGCAAGCTTGGGAGGAGTCTCCTGTTTCCATAAAGTGGGCATAAAGCCAAGATCTTCCCACTGAAGCAACAAGTGGGAGGTTTATTATACATTACCTCTGCGGGTACTAACCCGTGCCAGAAAAGCAGTTATCCCCAGTGACTAGGAAAATTGCCTTAGTGGTCACAGTATTTCCCCTGCTAGGTAAGTATAGGTCAGAGGGCTAATACGTCTGCCATTGTTTACTGCACCTTAAAGCTCGAGCATTGGGGAGTTTAAAGCTGAGGTCCTGCCACAGGGAGCACCTTCTGGGTGCCCAGACACATGTAACTGTTCCCAGTATTGACTCTTTCAAGAGGGAAAGATGAGAGATACTGTTTGTGAGTAGGCTTTACCTCTGCAACACCCGAGAGTTATCGGAGAAGAGCCAGCCTCAGGAGTGTTAGGACTGTGCTCTTGTACATGTTGAAGTACTCTAAAATTGGAATAATTGCCTTTGTCCAATCGTTACTATTGTCCGATCTGCATTGAAGTGAGAAGTAGCAAGCTTTCTGAAAGAATGGAGGCCTGCCAGTGCTGTGCTAAGTGGACTGAAATGTCGCCTCTTTTCAGGGCAGTGTCTTTCCCTGCCTTTGTCAGAGGAGAACAAAATAACACTCCTGCAGAGGACAATCGCGACAGATATCCCTAGGCCCCCCCCCCCCC
>NW_017729025.1:148657088-148659238 GCF_001723915.1 Gavialis gangeticus
GTAGCTACATTTCCCCCAACTATGCTTCCTTTCTCCAGCAGCTGGAGAGTGCTGCTGTCATACAGGCTGTGTTCAGTCAAGGCACTGGCCCTTTCTGCTGTGGTAACAGCATCTGGAAAAATATATGCCCATGTGTTAAAGCATTCAGCCTATTTTCTAGTAATCGAGTGCTCCATGGTAATCTAATTGTACGGTGGTGCAGGCTGCCTGTCCAAGGCACTTAGAGTTACCAGCCCCTGTTCTCCCCTCAATGACAGCCATGCATCTCCCTTTCAAGTCCAACTGCTTCCTCCTGAACCAATGTTGAAAGATGCAGCCCTCTGCATTTGTGCATGTCTCTCTCCTGAAGCATGTGCCTGTAGGCCCAGCCAAGCAGATCCTCAGTCCAAATAAATGTGGTGTAGATCTCCGCCAGAATTGCACCAGGCCTAGCTGTCATGCCCCCTCAGAATGCAACTGCACCGGCTCTCATGAGCCAAGGCCAAGCTCTGGCAAACCTCAGGAAGCCTGTACTCCTCAGTGAGGGTGACTTGCATGCCAGCCTCTGAAAGGAAAGGAGCTGCAGCCTTCCCCTGCCTCAGTGTGTTTCAAACAGTGGCTCTCAATTAGAGCGACTCCTGGACAGCTGCTCTAATTAAAATGCTACAACGTCATCCGTATTTGGCA
Source organism: Gavialis gangeticus (assembly GCF_001723915.1). Classification (NCBI taxonomy): domain Eukaryota; kingdom Metazoa; phylum Chordata; order Crocodylia; family Gavialidae; genus Gavialis; species Gavialis gangeticus. Next base: position 148,657,755 of record NW_017729025.1, read on the forward strand.
TCCTTCATTTCAACATGGCCGTGGGAGTGTTTCAACTAGAACTCATTCAAGTCAGTTAATCAAGCCTGTTCTGATGCGTTCTAATTGGAACAACTCATAAGAGCATGTGTATATGCTTATGAATATAGGTGTGACTGTGGCAATCCTGATCAAACTATGGATCATGTAACAACACACTGGCCTCTATACAAATTTGACAGTGACATTGCAGAGATACATTCCCTTTCCTTAAGACAGCATTAGATTGGTTAACTAACTTTAAACTGGACTTATAATAGTTGCTCCAAGTCAGCCATATGAAAGAAGAAAAAGTAGGTGTCAGTAGATCCCACCTCACCTTGCGTAGCTGGATGGTTTGACATGGTTGACCTCTTGGAGTGCCTGTGTTTCCGGGGCGGGAGGGGGGGATCCGTCAGCAGTGTTGCTTTCTTCTTGGCCATTCCTGGACACTTGATTTTTCAGAAGGGTCAAACATCCAGAACTCTATTTGAGCTCAGTAAAGAGTGGTGACTATGCAGCACTTTTTAAAAATCAGGCCGTTTTATTTAGGCCTCCAAGCATGGATGTGGAGTTGTAATGTTAGGGGTCTGTATTTTAACTGTTATTGCCCCACTAGCCAGTTGCCTTTCCTCCCATGCACAACTGTGCTCAGGTCTGAAACAGGAGCTGCTTTCTTCACTGCAGCAAAATCCTGAGCGATTGCCTCAACCTGGCCAAAGGAGAGGATCTGTGGCACTGACTGCTGCTGTGTTGGATGAATTTAGACTATTTCGAAATGGACATCACCGAGGCTGGCATTACTGGAAGGTCCTACATTGCCTTACCACCCCATCCTCACTCTGGGGTGTGACCAAACCTAGGTGCATTCTGTGCTGATCAAAGCTGAACTGGGTGGGGGTCGGCAAATGACGTCCGAATCCCCCTGCATATACACAGAAGGATTTGTTGTAGTGTATTCAGGCTGAGGTGTAGCATCCTGGTAGCGCCCCCACCCCTTCCCACCACACCCCATCCCTGCATTTGAAGTTGTCCGTGTCGTTGCTCTTTCTGAGAAGAAAAGAGTCAACACTGCATCACCGGGAGGGTTAAGCCAGGTCACATATGTGTGAGCTGATTGTATTCCAGACCCATGTTCTAAACGTCCCTGTTTAGTAACGTTGTCATCAGAGGACTTGTTTTCCTGATTCTATAATTACTCCATGGAGCTTTTACCTCCCTCAGGCTGCATTTTTAACAATTGGGCCCTGAACAGGAGATGGGGGCAGAGTGAAAAAAGGGAGGGGATGATAGGGTTCTTGTTGCCAAAACTTACAAAATCATCTTGTCATTTCATGTTGCATTTCTGGAAAGCTAAAGGAAGGAAGGAAACTTTCCCAGTAAGAAATCCTGATAGACAGGAACCTGTGCCCAGTTATGATTTCCTTCCTTTGGAGAAGACTAGCTTCCCCTCCTCCACATCCCCTTTTCCTGAGGCCCCTGTCTCC
>NW_017729025.1:148677678-148679375 GCF_001723915.1 Gavialis gangeticus
CTGGCAGCACAGAAATAACTTTTCTTTGGGATCTTGCAGGCGCAAGGGAGCCAGTTTCCCACCAGTAAATTAGTGAGTAGCAAAGGAAGACAAACACATTCTTAGCTTTGAAGGCTGTTATGACCACAAAGTGCAGTCCTGGCTGTAGAATTTCACCCAGTAATTCCTCTAGTTGAGTTAGAGTTACTCATGGACAATGCAGATTGTCCAGGCAGTGCCACAGTCACTGATTGTGTAATAGTGGTCCTATTCAAACCATGAATGCAAGTGTGCTGTAGGAACTAGCTGCAGCATTCAGGGGGACCTTGGAACTTGGCTGTTCAACAGTGCCCCAGGCAACCTGTGTCTCACGGTGAAATCCTTTTTTATGTTGCTTCTCAACAGTGTTGTGAACAAGTCCCCCGTCACATTTGCAAGCATAGTAGAGGGAGGACCACGCAACAGCAGGATCTGTTTTTTGGTCTTTGCCCACTGATGTCATTCTTCTTCAGAAGAGAGTGCAGTATATAGGACTGAGTTCCAAAGCATTGTTCTGGGTTTCAACACTGATTCCCCCCCCCTTCCCTCTGCCCCCCCCCCACCTTGTTAAAGCATGCTTTGAATTTTATCCAACCTCTGACCCACATCTGATAATAATCAAGCCATATTTGTTACAATAACAAGCCCCACTAGAACACTGGCTCCACTCAGGGCCGGGAGGGATGGGGGAGCTTGTTTAATAAACATGACTTCATCTCATGTGATGTCACATTAAGGAAAAACACAGAAGTCACCCACATCTAACTCAACCTTGGGTGTTTTTTTTTTTGTTTCCCTCGCTTGTAAAGCTTCAGGGTTTCAGCAAAACAATGTGTCCTGTCCACATGCTCCAGTCCTGAGTGTTTTTTTTCTGGAAGTCTGGGTACAGATCAATAAACCTTGAAAGAAGTGCTGAGACTAAAGAGTACAGAGGGGAAGAGAAGGGGGCAATTGCCTCTGTCCCAAAAGAGAAGGAATTGGGCTCCTGATCTCATCTAGAATCATCTCTGATGATTCATGAATCAAGCCCTATTATGAGTGAGAACTGGCTATTTGTACTGTAACTTTTTCACTATGTTACCACTGAAAAGGGTTGTCTGAGGGGTGTAATTTGGTCCTGCCCAACCTGCAAGTGCAAGTGCACTGAAGGACCTGGTTGCAGCAGAGTTGTCCTCCAGCATATATAAGGTATGACTCTGCTTTGCAGCACTAACGAGACCTTGAAACTCTCAGATCCCTTGGTGTAAAACACCAGGAAAAAAAAACAACCAAGGGAGCACATGTGGCTCCTCCAGTAGACTTTACGAGTGCAGAGGGGTGTCTTGCAGAAAGGAGAGGCAGTGGCTCAGGAGATAGGGAGCCTCTTTCACTTCTACGTTGGTAGTTTGACTCTGCTACATATTGAGGGTGACTATAAATTGTAGGCCTGTGCAAAGCAGCTAGTATTCGCTTTGGATTTGGCTGATTCAGGGGACAGTGATTCGATGTGGCTGAATCTCCAAATCAGCCAGGCCAGGCCCATTCTCTGCCCCTCTTCCAGCCTGGCAATGGCTACCCCAGCTCCTGGCACTTGTGGGGGGGGGCCCAACTCAGCAGTGCTGCCAGGCAGGGAGCAATTCCCCACTGCCCCCCATTGCCCCATGCTATGTGGGGGGCTCTGCACAAGCCCCCAGCCCCTG
>NW_017729025.1:148684375-148686093 GCF_001723915.1 Gavialis gangeticus
GTGGGGTGGGGTGGGGAGGAAAGGCTGGACCAACCCCAGCTGGGTTGCTGCTATGCTGTAGGTACAATCATCATGCATGTAAGTGCTGGAGAGGAACTCTTTGCTCCTCAGTGCTGCAGATATCTTGGCCCAGTTTCCTCCCAGGCGTAATGCTGCTGATTTCAGTGGAGCTGCAGCAAAGATTTGCAGCCTTCCTGATTAGCATTTACTGTGGGGATGGCTGTTGATCTTGCCTGGAAGACCCAACTGGGACTGGGGCCCCGTTTTTACTTGGCAGAGGGCACGTGCACAGGGGCTGGCTGCCCCTACTGCAAAAAGGATGGAGTCAAAATAAACAAGCTGGGTAAAGGGTGGGAGTAATGAGGAATTATTTCTCCCCCCAAAAGAACTGAGGCACTGAGAAATTAAAGGCTTTGCTTAAGGTCATAAAGGAAGTCTGGAGCAGGGACAAAGATTGGAGCCAAATGTCTTGAATCCCAGCCCAGTGATTTCACCACCGACGTATCCTAACTCTCTGCGCTTCCATCACCTCCCTGGGAAGGGTGGATTCCTTTTTTTCACTGCTCTTCCTCTTTAAGAAGAAGCCCCTTCCCCTGATATTGCTTTGCAGCTCTCAGCACTCTTTATTTAAGTCAGGAGAAACTGGTGGGTGAGACATCCCATCTCTGAAGACGCTTGAAGTGAGATTTTGACAGAATGCTGAGATATGTGCCAGGAGGAACGACCCAGGACAAGCTACTGCAATAATTGTCTTCCAATGGAGAGAATCTCTTCTGACCCGTTGGTGTGCAGAACAGTCTGGTGTGGGTGGTCCACATGAGAAACAGCATCTTTGCTGGGGGAATGCATCTTCGCCTTCCTTCTACCCAAACTGGTGCCAAGAGGAACGGGGAACCCTGCAGGAGCCAGACCTGGAAGGAAGGGGCAATTCTACAAGGGCTCTCTGCGTGTGGATGGGTGGGCTGCAGATGGTATTTCTATGTGGGAGGAATTTTCATCTGGAATTGGAGTTAATTACCGTTTCTGGTGAAGAGGGGTTTTGTTGCCTGCTGCATGCACATGTCATTCAGGCGAGGGTGGGTGCGGATGTAGGGCTTTTCTAAAGAATCCTGCCTGGAGCTAGCATTGCCAGCATCATGCAGAGACCAGCCAGAGCTGCCCCATCCATGCTGGCCTAAGCCAGAAACCAAATTCATCCTGCGGGAACCTGGCAGCACAGAAATAACTTTTCTTTGGGATCTTGCAGGCGCAAGGGAGCCAGTTTCCCACCAGTAAATTAGTGAGTAGCAAAGGAAGACAAACACATTCTTAGCTTTGAAGGCTGTTATGACCACAAAGTGCAGTCCTGGCTGTAGAATTTCACCCAGTAATTCCTCTAGTTGAGTTAGAGTTACTCATGGACAATGCAGATTGTCCAGGCAGTGCCACAGTCACTGATTGTGTAATAGTGGTCCTATTCAAACCATGAATGCAAGTGTGCTGTAGGAACTAGCTGCAGCATTCAGGGGGACCTTGGAACTTGGCTGTTCAACAGTGCCCCAGGCAACCTGTGTCTCACGGTGAAATCCTTTTTTATGTTGCTTCTCAACAGTGTTGTGAACAAGTCCCCCGTCACATTTGCAAGCATAGTAGAGGGAGGACCACGCAACAGCAGGATCTGTTTTTTGGTCTTTGCCCACTGATGTCATTCTTCTTCAGAAGAGAGTGCAGTATATAGG
>NW_017729025.1:148691093-148693908 GCF_001723915.1 Gavialis gangeticus
GGGAAGGGGGATCAAGGGGCTTGTGCAGAGCCCCCGATGCAGTGAGGGGCAGCGGGGATCCAGTGAGCACTGGGGTTTGTTTTTTTTAAAGTACTGAGCTGGGGCAGGCAGGCATGGGGGAGCGGGGGGTGTTGGGGGAGCTGGCAGGGGTCTACCCATGGTCCCCTCCCCACTCCCCCAGTACCCCTCCGCCACCCCCTGCTTACTAGCTCAGAGTCAGCGGCAGCTCCCTGCTGCAGCCACTGGGGACTGCCCAAATCATCAAAGCTGTCCAACTCTTTTCTGAAGTTTTGGAGAGCTTTGAATCAATTCAGACCTTTAATTGGTCCCCTGATTCAGTTTGGATTCAGCGATTTGGCCACCAAATTGGACCGAATCTCCTCTGAATCGAATCGCCACCCAAAGCTTTGCACAGCCCTAGTAAATTGTAGTTCACGTGACTTCTGTGGTCTCTGTGCAGGACCTTGTGAATGAGTGACGGTATCGCTGGAAAATACCACCAGAAATGACCCTCATCAGAGTCTTTGTGGATGGTCCATCTCCAGTCTTGGTATAGAAAACAAGAACGATAGGGGAGGTTAGGGTCCTGGCCTTACACTTGAGGGATTGAATTCAAGTCCCTTCTCTGCCACAGGCTTGTGTGATCTGATGCAGTTCTCTCTCTCTGCCTCATGTTTGCCATTTGTAAAATGGACATAATTTCACTTCTCTGCTTCTCAGAGGTGTTGTGAGAATGAATGCATGCGTTACAGACTGTGAGGTTTGTAGGTTTTAGGGCGATGGGGGCCATAGAGTACCGTAGAAAGAACCATGTGATAATGTGACCTGGTTTGCCCCCTCAGCCCTAGCTTTAACGTCCATCAGGTGGAGGGATGTTTGCAGGTCAGCTGGGCGAGGCCAACTGCCATTATATTGTCGCGGGACTGAAGTGAGCACTCTAGGGTCTTGCAGTATTCTCAGTCCAACACTAACGTGTCTCACTGTAGTATTTTAGGATCTAAAGAAATGGGAATGTGGAAGAATTATGGACTGCAGCTACCCAGCCTACAGATGTCTCTGGAATCTGTTCCTGTGCCTTTTTTCTTGCAGTCAGGACTTTCCAGTTGTAGAAGTCTGTTGCAGAGCAGGGACTTGAATTCAGGTTTCCCCAAGTCCTAAGCTTAGTGCCCCAGGCCATCTTTCCTGTCAGGAATCCTTGCCCCTTGAAACGTACTGTACAAAAAAGACTTCTCGCAGACATTTAGCCCATCCTGCCATAACCAGCCCTTGTCCCATATACTTCCCTGCAGGACAACAAGGAAAAGGCCCATTTCCATTTCTTTCTCCATTGCTGCCTTGAGGCCCATCTGTCCTGCAAAAACCCACCTCCTTTGTCAAAGGTGAACTTCAAGGCTGAATCCTCTGGGCAGGATTTCCTATTGCCTTTCACCATGGGATGTCATTTGCACTGACTACACATTGCAGACAACATAAAATTGGACTCATTAGCTTTAGTGGCAGCTGATGGGCTCTCAGGACTGGGTCCCCTGTGCAACTAGACAGGTTCCCTGAGCACTTCAGGACTTTCAGTGACCGTAAGCTCCCTCCTGGACCTCTGCCTGTGGGCTTGAAGCTGCAGTCTGTTCCTTAGGACTTCCAAGGGAAGTCTGAACATAGGGTCATGCCAGCATCAGGCTATGGAGGGGTTGTGATAAAATCAGCATGGCTAATTACAAGAACTTGTTTTCCTCTGTACCAGGCATAACTCCTGCTTGTTTTTATTTGCTAACACTCAAGCAGAAAGCCAACTCATTAAACAGACAACCAGGAGATTTTCTTGCTGCTTTTGACTGTGGAGAGCACTTGGGGCAGAAGAAAGGTTTCTTGCAGCCCAAAGTAATAGCAGCTTTCTTAGCACTTGCATTGGTGCTTAGGTGCCATGGTGATGAATGCCTGATCATTGCATTAGTGCAGTGAATCTCAGCCGGGGTGTCGTGGCACCCTGGGGTGCCTTGAGATTCTTTTGAAAGTGCTGTGGGGTGCTGCATGATGTTATCACTGTTTCACAAGATAAACCCAGTGATGTCAACCAGGAATCCACAGTGTTAAAAACTTTCTGATCTGGTATAGTCTTTCTCAGTTCTTTGCAACAGAAGGATTGCTCAAATATTCTTCTGTAGCCAAAAAAACAAATGAGAAGTAAGAGCTGGCATTCTCTGAGGGGTGCCTGAGTAAAAAGGTTGAGAACCACTCCATTAGATAGACAGTATGGCACTTTCTACCTTCAAACCATTGCTCAAGCTTCAGCTACTCTAAGCACACTGTGCTTGGTGCAAGTGTAGCAAAGGTCTTGTTGCCTGCAGCACCTTGTAGCTTGAGGGACCTGTCTGTCTTGCATCACCATCCAGGCAGCAATTGTTTGAGAGGGAACAGGGTTGATGGGAGGGGAAAAATAGGCTGTTGCCCCTTTAAGCAGCTCAGCGAGGCATATGTCAGTCGTGTAGCCCATGAGTTAAACTGCGTGTCTGTGTGCTGAGTAAGGAATGCGGTTGCATGCCTGACCCGTTAGCTATGACTGCTCCTTGGTGGATCAGCAGGGCTCTTGCTCATGTGCTGAGCTCATTCAGGCTCGCTGGAGCCGGAGCTGCACACACACAGAGAGGGAGAGGAGAGGCAAGAAGCAGGCAGCTGTGCTGGGGAAGGGTTTTAAAAGCTCTTCCCCTCTCCTTCACCCCCTTTTCATTTTTCCTGCAATCTGGAATTTAGGGGGGCTTTTAGGCTCCTTTTGGGGGGGGGGAGTTTGTGAGAGAGAGGAAGGAGGGAGGTGGCTTTTTTT
>NW_017729025.1:148693931-148694931 GCF_001723915.1 Gavialis gangeticus
TTTTTTTTTTTTTTTTTTTTTTTTTTTTTTTTTTGGCCCGCCAGCTGTTGTTTTGCTAGGGCAAGAGGTGGCTCAGTGAGACGTAACCCAGCTGCCTGGATGCCTTTGGATGTGATGATCGCGCCTCCTGAGGACCAGTTCTGGACGGACATGCACGAGGGGCAGATGAAGCTGAAAATCAGGGTGCGGAGGATGAAGGAGAGCAGGGATATGCGAGGTTGGTCAGCCGGCTTGCTTCTTCGGGGTGGGGGTGTGGAGAGGATGGGAACAAGGGGTGATGGCTCTGCCTGCCCCTGTGTTTTGCAGTGCGGAGAGAGAGGCTGACTTTGCTGCACAGCTGATGGGTGAGCGGTCCCCTGTGGTGGGCAGCGCAGACGGGGCAGGCTGCTTGCTTCTTTCAGGCATATAGATGAAAGAAGTTGAGCAGTACTTTCAGATCAGGAGGGGAAGGTCAAGAATTTGCACCCTTCTGCAATTCCAGAGAGCTGTTTCAGAGCATCTAGCCTGATTCAGCAGAGTGCAGCAAAGGCAGATGTGAGATCTTGAACCACAGGACAGCAGCTCCTTCCTTGAAGAAGCAAGTGAGATGCTGCTGGTGCAGAGCTCCCTGACTGCGAGAGGAGAATAAATGATGAGGCTGGCCTTAGGAATCAGCAGTCAGCTGGATCGCTGCAATGTTAAAAGTGTATGCACCCTTCCTGTTTCCCTCTAGAAGCCAGGTGTGCTGCCAAGTGAATGGGACTAGCCAGGTTGGTCCCAAACACTGCTCAGTTAGGCAAGTTTGGAGGTGCCAAGCATAAGGAGGAAAGCTCTGAGGGCTTTTCTGTTCTTACATAACCCACACTAACTTCAGCAGGACACAGGGGAGGTACAAGACTCTTGTGGACCTCTCTGTACATGAAGCTGCTTCCTGCACCGGGCATCCAGGGGAAACACTGTCAGCTGTCATCTGCCCATGAGGCAAAGATTCATAGATTCATAGATTAAGGGTCGGAAGGGA
>NW_017729025.1:148694942-148704778 GCF_001723915.1 Gavialis gangeticus
TTTGGTGTCATCAGCGAATTTAAACAGGTTACTTTCCACTTTAGATTGTGTGTGTGGTGGGGGGCTTCCCCCAGAAGAAAACAACTGAGAATAAGGCACTGAAAGCACCAACAGTACGAAAGCAGTGCTTTTGCTTCTGCCCACCCATGACCAGATGCTCACTGTCTTTGTTTCACTTCTCTCTGGTGAGATCACACACCTTCACCCATGGAAAGTGACTTTTCAGAAAGGTCTCACAGGGCTAGTTCTGCAGTACTAGAGGAAGGGAGAAAAAAGCGGGAAATGATATAGAGCAGCTTAAATTATGCCCAGTTGAGAATGATCTAGTTTGCCAAATGCTTGTATCAAGAAATTTCCCCTCCACCACAACTTAAAATGGGAATCTGCTAAAAGTGTTTGACGGGTTTTTGTGGCATGAGCCACATAACCCGGTGATGGTGTCATTAGTAATAAGTCACTCGTGGAAATGACACATTTTTCTTTACTTAGAACAAGTATGGCTGCTCAAGAGCAGGCAGTCACCAGAGGAAAATCAGGACCAGCAACTCCAGGGGCTATTTCTGTGGGTTTTTTCCATCTCTTTCGTTAAGTAAATACCAAAAGCCCCTGTGGCCAGATTGAAAAGGGGCAGGCAACGGGAGTCACCTGCACTTTGGGCATCTGGAAAGAACCTACCAGGTCAGCCAGTGGTGGTAGGTGGTCGAGGATTGGGCAGGATAGCCAAGGCAAGTTGGAGACAGATGGGTGGGAGCAGTTTGGGATGGGAGGAGGTGACTGTTGGAGAAATGGGGAATGCACATGAGTCAGAATGGAGCTGATTCATCTGCTTCTCACTTGCAACCTAGAAGAGGGAATCTGCCACAGAGTGATGAAATCGGTCAATGGTGCCAAACCAAAGGAGAGTGAGAGGAAAGTTGGGGGCAGAGGAGGAGAGGTGTAAAAAGAAAAGGGGTGTGTGTGTGTACACACAGACACGTGTGTACACACAGACACACACACACACACACACACACACACACACACACACACACACACACACACACACACACACACACACACACACACACACGTAGTAAAAGGCAGTGAGATTTGGGATGACAAGGAGCATAGGGGAGAGATGTAATGGTGCATGTTTCTCAATGCCTCAGTAAGGGGAGAAGAGTGAAAGAAAAGCTGAATAGAGGTTTTTCTGTGTTCGGGGGCCATAGAATCCCCAACACACAGAGCAGTCTGGGAAGACCCTTCAGGACTGTCCTCAGCAGTAGTAGAAGCCATGTGAGCACTTAACTTTGCAGAGGCAGTAAACCCAAATAAGAGCCACTTGATTCTAGCCCCTGCATGTGGGATGAGTGAATCCACATCTGGATATGCTGAGCAGTTCTGGCCATGTCTGATTTGCAGAAAGGGACCCTGGAGAAGAATCCAGTGTCCACCAGAGGGCGAGTTGACCAGGCTGAGAGGAGCATGGGATTTTTTATTAGGGAAAGAGAGAAACCAGAGCAGACCTTTACTGAATTATAGAAAAGGTAGCTGAAAAGCACATATTTCTCCTACAGCTGTCTGTCTACCTCAGTCCTGACTTACAGCAATCCTTTGCCGGCCCAGGTCTGAGCCAGGGCTACTACTTTGCTGCAGAACTGTGCCAGCATAGTAAGTGGGGATATGACACTGACAAGGTACAGCCTAACTAGTCTAAACAGGGTCTTCTGTGCTTGAATTTCAGCAGGAAGCTGGGGCCAAGGTGTGAGAGGGGTGTCATTCTGTGAAAACAAAGGGCCATACATGGGACAGCCTCCAGCAGTGGAGAAATACTGAGAATGGCAGCAGTGGGAAAACTCCAAAACTTCCCAAAGAGCAGGAAGCTCTGACAAAGCCCAGGAAACTTCCCAACGCGTGATGAGTAAGGGTGTCGGTAAATGTTATTTCATCATCTGGCTCCAATGCCCATACACATGGGTTGCCCTCAAGTAAAAGAGGAGTCAGATCTAGGGGTGGGAGGTCAGTGCAGCAATGAGGGATTTTCCCAGTGGCTCAGTGGTGCTTTATTGTGTGAATGCAGTTCTCTGCGTGTCTCTTTGTATCTGCCTGGATTCAAAGGAGTCATGAGCAACATGTCCAGTCCTGTCATCAGGAGACCCAGGTGCATTTTGCCAAGACTAAATATGAGACGAGAAAGGGGCTGAGGTTTTTAGGAGCTAGATTTCTCAGTCCTTATCCAGCCTGTACTTACGCCAAACTCCCATTGCTTCATGGCAGGATTCAGGTCCCAGATAGGCAATGTACTTAGGCACGTACCTTGTGTGAGGAGTGCGTTTCTCTGTACTCAGTGTGCTCAATGGGACTCACCTCCGTGGGCAGTGCCCACAACCCTCCCTGCACTGAGACGGCGGCCCTTACCTTTGCTTCTTGTTACTCAGAGACAAGCTTGTCATCTGCTGAGCTCTGCCATGAATATCACCGGGCCCATCGGAGGCGATCCATTTGCTGCTGAGGCTGCCAAGCAGCTCTGGAATGCTAGGCACAGCTCTGAGCACAGAGGCTTTAAATGGAGACATCACAGAGGCTCGGGCACTGAGAGCTGTTTCCCTGCTGAGGGGTGGGAGATCTGAGAGCAGATGGGCATACGTAACCCTGGATTGGAAGCCAGCCCCAGCAGGGGAGGGGGAGCGCCATATTAGCCTAATTGTCTATGAGGCTACACTTGACTTGTGCACTCGACCGCATGTACCACTGTGCCTTCCTATGTGCTGCTGAGGAAGCATCTTTGAAGCCTCTGCATGTTTTAGTGAGACCTGTGTGTGGCAGACCCTGAAGGAGAGAAGCCCGCTATGATAATGTGGTTTTCCTCCTCAAATGCTGGAGGCATTGGCAGTGTGAGAGTGTGCATGTCCCAGAGCAGATGCACTTAAGCACCTCCAAGCACAGGCTGCATTGATTATACGGGCTTTAGACCTGCACCATGCTGTGTCAAACCAGCAGGTGGGGCTTTAAGCTGCAGCACAGGCTCCAGCACCTGTCTTTAAGGCAGGTATTGTGGCAACATCAGGAAGGTGACTGTAGCAGCAGCTGCAGTTAAACAGCAGTTCCAGGATCAGTGCAGACCAGCTGCCACCTGTCCACATGATGAACCTCTAGGGTCTCCGTCTACAGCCTGAGAGAGGAGAGAAAGACACAGAAAGGGCAGGAGTCCTGCCAAAGCAAAGGGTAGCTGTCATTCTCTTTTCCACATAAACTCGGTCTCCCCGCACACGGCCCCAATAGACACCTTGGCTCTTGCTGACAGGGCAGAGTGTCAAGTGAAAGTGTACCTGCCCCTCGAAGTGCTCTACTGGAGGGACTATGAGATGAGAGGTGGCATAGCTCATGGCATATTTGTTCTTAGCAGAGAGGGCGATGTTGTATGTTCACCAAGGGGTCACCGGCATCCCTGGGAGTGGGAAAGATGGTACCCCCATGTGTAAAGGGCTGCCTCTGTGCTAGGGCATTGGCATGGGTGGTTGTTTCTTATTTTACTTGCCTCAGACCTAGCCCTGCTCCACTGAAGTCTTGCCATTGACTTTACTGGAAACAGGAACTTGGTCCCAGTGCTGTGGATGTGGAATGTGCTTCACTGGAAATAAACAGGAAGCCAAGGGCTCAAAACAAAAAGTTACCAGTCTCTCAAGCCCGGTTTGCCCCATGATCCCTTCTGTGTATTTCATGGTACCAGCTGTTGCTTCCAGCTTGCAAAGAAACCCTGACTGGGAGGAACAAACATCACAGCTGGCTAGGCCCAACATGCTCCCATAAAGTGGAACGGAATTCCCCCTTCCTCCCCCCTGCGAAGAGCAGGGGATCCAGCTAGCCCTGTTTAAGGTGCCACATGTCCCTTTTGATCTCACTTCAGCACCTCCACTCCCTTCTCCATCTAGCCTTGTTATCTCAAAGGCTTTTCCAAACCTTTCAATCCACAGACAGGCATAAGAAGTGTGCAGTCCTCCACCACGCTCCCTTGGAAAGGAAAATGCTGGTATCTTTTTATTCAGTATTGCAAGCTTTTAATCAGAGCCCCCTTCCCTGCTCTTAGAGCTTCTTTCACAGCTGCTAGCTTTGTCTGTGATCCTTGTGAGAGTGGCAGTGGAGTGGCTTCATGCTGTCTGGTTTGGTGTAAATAAAGCGAATGGGGAATTCTTGTTCTTGCTGAGCTGGAGCTTCCTTCTGTGATGCTGTTCACCTTATGGGTTTATAAACCCCAAGAGCCTGGGCTTACAAGCTAGAGATAAGGCAGCATGGCACGGTCCCACTGCCTCCACATGGAACTTATTCAACATTGTGCAGTACTTTGCCCCTCCACATGTGCCCAGTTCAATGAAACACTAGGGAGTGTGCGAGAGAGAGCACTCCTTCACTGACAGAGGGTGTGGACTAGAAGACCCGGTAGGTCTTTCCTGTCCTCTGTGCCTTGGATGTGGTCTGGCACATCCTGGCTGGTCTCAATGCATGAAGCGTATAGCTTAGAGGCTGGGCATGAAGGCCAGGCCAGGGCACCCTATGGATCCAAAAATTTGGTGGCTGGGGAGAAATGCCCGTATTAATTTCTGCTTCCCTGCTGCCGTGGGGGGGGGTACAAAAGACTGGATAATTTGGCCTTGCGTGCTAGATCAAGTGTGCATGGCCAGGCTAAGGTGGCATGTGCTGGGACTGAGGAGTATAGGGCCTGATCTGGGCACATGGGGCCTGACCCTGCAAGGGACCCAATCCACAGACTGGCTCCACACTAGTCATCTGGCCCACCAAGCTGAAAGACTGAGTACCACTGCCCTTAGATGTCTTTGGGACTCTCAGCCTGGATTTGTAGAACTGACCGATTTCTCCATTTGCAGCCTGGTTGCTCCCATATGGTTTGTCCCTGGTTCCAGTGCAGCTCTGCATAGTGAGACCCAGTATTAGGGGGGCAGGAAAGGTTCGCACCATGTTTGTGACTGTACAAATAATGGGCCAGATCTCTTCATCTCCCTTGACATCAGCAGAGTGACAGCAGTTTATGTCAGCTGAAGACGTGGCCCTGCATGAACAGCTACACTATACTTTAAAGGGCGTACCAGAAAACCAATTGTTCCCACTCACTCACCACCATCCTTTTGTCCCAGGCTATTCCAGAGCCTTCCATCCCAGGAGTGGCTCTGACACAGTGCGGCTCTTTGTCCCTCTGTAGTTATAGGGATTTTCAGTTATTTTTGTCTCTGTGTTTGCTGGGTTTTGTGTGCTGGATTGTAGCCAGGCATATGGTGAGATAACAGCACAGGGCTAAGAGGAACCTTCTTTATTTTCTCTGTAAGCCCCATATTGTTGAGTTGATGGCTCCTCCTCTCTTCCTATAGGGGAAGCCCATAGGATTCTGCATGATCCACGAAAAGGCAAGGTAGTGAAAAAGAAAGAGAGAGAGAGAAAAGATACTGCAACTCAAAGTCCATCAGCTGCCCCAAGTGACTAATTGATGAGCTTCTCCAAGACCCCACTTTCTTCACCCCTGAACTTTCATAGTTCTCCCCCAGTGAAATTTGTTTTGAATGGAAAGGGGTCACTGATCTCAGCTGGGATAACTGGGAAGCTGGGATGAGCCACAGGAGCAGTGAGGGGCTAGAACTGAGAAAAAAAAAAGTATTATCCTTTAGAGTAGAAGGGTGCGCTGTTGAAGGATATTAGGAAGGGAGGTCTGGCAATGGAGGTACAGCACTGAGGAACAGGAGTCAAGAGTCTTGATCTGATGCTCCCACTCTAGTCCTGAGCTCTTACAGACAATCAGTGCTTCAGTTTCCCTGCCTTCTAAACAAGGCTAGCAGCATGTCCAGACTCTGTAAGGTGTTGAGTTCTTGAAACTCCTGGTCCCCGTCCTCCCATCTCTCCCCATGAAAGTGGTAAGGCGTCAACCCTCTTAGCATGGAGGGGAAGAGGGGGGCCACAGGCACACATGCCCTCTGTTCACTTGAGCTCCACCCTTGCATGACATAGGTAATTCTAGAAGGCAGGAAAACATTGGATTTAGTAGGGAATGTTTTCTAAAGCCCTCAGGAATGCTGGAGTCTTGGCCAGGCCTAAGGTTGTGTGCAGTGCAAAGGGACCAGCTCCCTTTCTTAAAGCCTCCACCAAGGCTGCTGCTTAAGGGGACATGGAGAAGAAACCCAAGATCCTTTTCCACCTACTCCATGCCAGATGCAGCTCCCCCTTGTTCTTAATTCCATGCATGCCAGGAGAATCCCATTTCCCACCCATGTCAGGGAGAGGAGAATAGTGCAAATAAAGGAAGGTAACCTAGAAAGGGCTCCCTGTTCTGAATTATGACTACAACGTGCAGCCTATGTGTATTGGGGAAGGCCCAGGTATCGTTTGGAGTGCTGCCAGGGACATTCGCTGCCTTTGGGGTATTTTGGAGAAGCTGCTTTGCTGTCTCAAAATGAAAGGCAAGTGGGAATAGCAGAGTTTGGGCTGGGACTTGTACTAGGAGTTTGGGGTTGTTGGGGTCTAGAGTGTCAGAATCTGGGATCCTTGACTCAGGCTGATTTCTGTGATTCTCTTGGAGGCCCACAGAGCTCAACAGCTGTGAGCAAGGATGTTTGAGAGGGAAAATGGGGACAGCCCTGTAATGGCCTAGGAATGTGCTGGGGAGGGGTTTCGGAAGGGTCAGAGCAGAAAATGGTAATGGCTTTGTTAGCAATGGACCCTATTGGGTAAAGTGAAGTGCCACAGCAGCCTCTCTGACTTCAGTGGGAATACCCATGTGCTCAAGTGCTCTGCTCCAGTCTGTGGTAAAGGACCATGTCTCTTCCAGAGGGTCAGGAGGGAGATGCAAGCTGGAGCCAATAGAGACATTGCTGCAACTAGCGAACACCACCGTGTACACTGCACCCCCTCACACCCCTTCTCTCCCCCCCTCCGCCCTGGTGCCGCTTGCTTGTACTTTTCCCAAAAGAGCTGGCAAAAGATCTGCTGACAAGCAAGTGCTGGTAGGGGCAAGAGGAGAGGGGGAGATAGAGTTGCTAGGAGAGGGCAGCACGTCCCAGCCTGCTTTAGCTATGATGTCACCTCAAATGCTCCTGGCTTTTGAAGAGCGTTTTGAGCCTTTTGCAGAGTGGGCTGGCTGTTAAAGGGCACAAGTGAGGGAGAGCAGGAGGGGAGTGACATGGACTCTGATCTGCAGCCTGTATACAAGGGCATTGGGACAAAGCCAGGGAATCTGCACATGTCTGCTCCAGGTGGGAGGCTAATTTCAGTGCCACTGAAAGCGTTCCTAAGCCTTTTCAGTGGCTATTTTGTGTGAAGCAGATTCTAGTCCCTTTGAAGCCATGCATTTTTTGCAAGAGGAAATACCATCTTCCTCCTGGTTACATACCCTCCGAATAAAAAGGAAGGAGAAGTTCTTTTCTTTTCCTGGGGGTCAGAAGCTTGGATAAGAGAAAAAGTAACCCCAGGGAAGGGATTAAGAAGTAGCCATTCTCCTGGGCTGCTAGTAGGGTTGTCTGTGTCAACTGAACCTCTTCTGTAGCCTTTAGATTTTTGGGTTATTTGCACTCAGAATTGAGATGTCCGCTTATACTGACTCTACTCAGCCTGGTGATTTATGTCCTTTGTCCACAATGATGTGGTGGGGGAGGACAGGGGTAACCAGAGCTCTTTCTTTCAGTCTGATTTCATATCTTGATTGAGGAGTGATGTCATGGCAGAAAGAGCAAAGGGGAGGGAAATACTGGGTGCTTTAGCATTTCATGTCCCAGTGTGCCAGGCCTTTGGGCTGGTTCTGCTGATATCTGTCAGTGATGTGGAGGGAGCTTTACAGGAAAGGAGACATGTTGCAGGTTGAAGGTCAGTTTGTCCTCCAAAGTGGTGGCTTCTGATGCGTGCTGCTGCCAAGTGGCTATAAAGGAGATAAAACATTGGACTCTAGCTGAGGATGAAATACGTGCCCCTCCAATGCAGTCTAGGGTCTCCAGAAATTGGAACATCAGGTATGTCCTTTGTTTGGAGGGGAAAAACTGAATATCTTCCAAGTCTTGGTAGTCAAGGCAGTCGGTCAGAAGCCTAGGTGCTATAGATTTTCAGACATATCAGGTCTGGGGCTATATAATGTGGAAACTATTGTCTCACTCCTGCCCCAAAAAACTCAAGGTTTAGAGTCAACCCCAATGTGGGTTTCTCAGATGGAGCCTCACACTGTGCTCCTGTTAAGGTAAGGAGGAACCCTTGAAAAGGTGAATCTTTGAGCAGGGCACTGTTGGCAAAAACCTAGTGAGGGGCTATCCTGGGTCTTCCCATATATCCCTAGAGAAAAAGTGATAGGGTGGAAGGTCCTTTATTGAATAAAAGCTTTGGTTCAGTTGCGAGGATGGGACTGGGACTCTAATTGTATTGGATCCATCTTTGTAGACACAATGACTTGGATTTTCAAAAGGAATTAGTGGAGTCAGGTATTCACAGTTGTTCGAAAGTCACCAGGAATTAAGCATCAACTCTGCTTAGCCCTTTGAAATATATGAGCATCTTTTTAGCATCCACTGATTAAACCACCAGGGATTTGCATCACTCAGCACCCTTTGTAGTGATGCTGGCATTTGCCTTTGTAACCTAAAGTAGAGTTAGTTTTTTCCCTAAGTGTTTCCAGACTTAACTCTGGTATGGAAGAGGCAGAGGTAGATGTTAGAAGACTGCTTCAGAAAATATAAGTGATTTCTTACTTGTGTAAGAACCCTAGAATAGCATGAGAAGGGTGTGCGCTCAGCATTTCTCTGTAAATTCTGCATTTGTATACACCAGCAAAGGGGTTGACTCGGGTCCCCATCCTGGCTATGCCACTGATCTTACTCAGGTCACTCCACTTCCCAGAGCTTCAGAATCCCCAGCCGCAGGATGAGATGATGCTGCAACCTAGTGACATGGGAAGGTCCTAAGATCTGTTAAGGCACATACTGTACCTGGAGACCCCTAGCTGGAAAACATGGTGTCATTGTCATTCCTGCCATTTGAGTTGGGCAGTCATTTTCAGATACTCTAGAGCAGTGGTTTTCAATCTTTTTTCATTTGCAGACTCCTTTGGAAATTTTGAATGGAGTTGCAGAACCCTTTGAATTGTAAATGTGGGTATTCACATACTTTTAAGTGATCACAATAATCTTTGGTGGACCTGTATCTGCTGACCACAGGCTGAAAACCACTGCTGTAGAGGAACTGGTTTGCATGTGGCCCAGAGTATTCACAACTCTAGCAACAGTATCAGCTTTGATGGCCAGTCCATCTCTCTCATGCCCACCTCTTGGTTTTCCTTCCTAAGGTTGGCCTGTAGGGATTCCTGGTATGATACTGCAGCCTGGTACAGGGCACAAAATTGGACAGTACTCGCTATCACATTTAGCAACATCTGACCATGAAAATTTGCCCAGAAATCTGTTCAGAAGAAATCAGATTCCGCCTTTTTGGTCCAAATATTTTCTCTGTCCCAGCCCTCTACCCGCTCCCTCACTGTCTGCAGACTCACTTTTCTAATTGGTGTTCTACACACATGGCCACGCAATTAGGCAAGCATTCAGCTGGGAATGAGAGAAGAGCTGCATTTGTGTGCGTCTGTATGTGGATATGTGTAAAATGCCATTAATATGCTGCGTGAATGTTACTCTGATCCAATCCAAGTACAAAGGCCCGCAGCTATTGGTGTTGAGATCCTGTCAGAAATAAACAAGCTAAGCAGGGTTGGACTGGATGTATTCAAGAGCTCCAAGGAATGGCTGAGCCTTGTCAGAAGGGGTGATGGGGATTGCTTAACTGACCCTTGTCCTTAAAAAAACAGCCAGTACAGTACAAACAGCTTC
>NW_017729025.1:148709778-148722739 GCF_001723915.1 Gavialis gangeticus
TGGATGTATTGAAGAGCTCCAAGGAATGGCTGAGCCTTGTCAGAAGGGGTGATGGGGATTGCTTAACTGACCCTTGTCCTTAAAAAAACAGCCAGTACAGTACAAACAGCTTCCAGGCTGGTGGATTGCTGTCTTCTGGGTAACTCAAAAGCTGGGCGCTGACCACTTATAGCCACTAAAGATCCTATGGCCCCCTTCAGAAGAAGAAGTGAGTTAGTCCTGGTGGTGTGGCCAGATTCTAACGGAGATCTTGCCGACCCAAAATTCTCCTTTTTGCTTTCAGTGTGTTTGTATTTAACTATAAGTTTATAATGCCCACTGCTGTGATGCTTGGTTTTCTACACTTCAGCTCCATAGTCACTGACCGTGATGGATGTGTCCTGCTTGTTAAGGAAAACCACACTTGATCATCTTCAGCATAGTAGGTGGATGCGTGAAGAGCAATTTACCCCACTGCAATTATGAAGAGGATGCCTTCAATCAAGTTAGAAATAGCAGAGTGTAGGATTTTGCTGGAATTATATGTGCTGTAACACCCAAATACAGTCAGGAAAGGAAAGGGCTAAGGGTGTTGCTTGGAATCTTGAATCTCAGTTATATGCTGGCTGGTTTAGAGAGATGCCGCACAGTTGTCATAGCATTAAAACTTCCAGCGGGGCTGGTGAGATCATGCTTGACTGTGGTTGTGTCAGATGCCCAACATGGTGTTCAGATTAGTGGCATGTTAGCACAAAGTGACTTTGACCATGTTCGAAGCCCCATTGTGCTAGGCACTGTATATACAATGAGTGAGAGACAAATCCTGCCCTTAAAGAGTGTATAATCTAAATCTCCTTCTCTCCACAGGGGGCTTTGCCACCTTCTCCTCTTGCTTCCCAGGCCTCTGTGAGGGGAAGCCAGCTGCCATCTTGCCAATGAGTATCTCCCAGCCATGCTTGCCAGTAGCCAACGTTGGTCCCACCCGCATCCTGCCACATCTCTACTTGGGCTCCCAGAAAGACGTCTTAAACAAGGTACACATCCTCACTGGCAAAGAGACACACCAACCCTATGCCTGGTTTTGCTCTTTTCATACATCAGGGGTGGCACTGCTCACACAGGTGGGGAAGATAGCTCATTTCCAGTTTGAGACTAGTGTGCCTGTAACTTTCAGTGGTCTGTCTAATGGTTTTGCCGGTCCAACCCCAATAAGGAGCAGCAGCACACATACACAGAGGGCCTTCAGATTGGCAGGAGTCTTGCTAAATTTTTGCTATTGTCCTGCCGAGATGTAGTCCTGAGGAGGTTGGGATCGGCATGCCTTTCCTCTGCATCGTGATGGGAGCTTCGCAATTGCTCTTAGCACTGGACTTAACAGCAGCAAAGTGCAAGGAAGCATAGTCAGGAAAATGTATGGAAAAGTAGATCTGTTAGGAGGTGGAATCCAAGCTGCAAGGGAGCAGAGAATAGCACCAGGACCTCACTCCAAGGGAAGCCCTGAGAGAGTTGCAGCAGGGAAGCCATCTTCTCTCACTGCTCCTTCCTACCAACCAGACTAATAAGACTAATACTACCCTCAGCCACTTCTTGAGCAGCTCGGGAGCCAGAGGGAGGAGAGTTAAGCTCAGACAATTAGGTGTAGGAGTGAGGGGTGGGGTGAGCAGCAACAGTTGGGAGCCGGGGCCTGAAAATGGACAAAGATTTGCTTTTGGGAAGGAAGGAAAGGAGGGAAAAGAGGGGCACTGTCTTTTTAAAGGTGCCAGAGTGTTTGGGCAGTGATGTCACTTCAAGGAAGGAATTTTGTTTAAAGGGGAAAAAAACAAATAAGAGAAGAAAGAAACAGAAATTGTAGTTAAAATTCCAACGGGCACCTACCGCAGAGCAGGGGGGAGCCAGCCGGCCGGCCATTCGTGCCCGGGGCAGTGCGGGGGGAGTGGGCCAGGGTAGAAGCATCTGACGGGTAGTGGGGGTGGACGTGGAAAGGAGAGAGAGAAATTATATACAGGGAGTAGAAGGAAATGAAAGAGAAACACGCCAGGAATGCGAGCTTGGGAGCCAGGCTGGCTCTCTAGAGCTGAGGTTAGGCTTCTACGGAGCCTGCTGAGGAGCAGACTCTTATGTAAGCATAGTTAGGACAAGACCCACGATGTGAATCAAATGGTCAGAGAATCCTGAGGCAAAATATCAGATGCATCTCCTGTATGTTAGGCTAAGTCATTTTCAGTACCCTCTTCCCCTTCCCAATCCCTGAATTGGCTTTTTACTCACTCCTTCACTGCAAGAGTTGTTTTCTCCTCCCACCCCATGCACTGAGATGATAGGTACCTTGTGGCCACTGGAGCATTAAAAATCATGACCAAACATGAGGATGAGCTTGCAGAGAGCAACTCTGTGATGCTTCAGCACCCCAAAGCCATGGATATGCACAACTGACCCCATTCATCACAATCCCACTCATTCCTCATGCTGGCTCCACCTGCCTGGCTTCTGCCATACTGAAGGGCTCACCCTGTGATGGAGGAGGTTCTCTTCTCCTTTTTTTTCCCAGATCACTCTCTCTTCCATGGTGATTTTTATTTCCAACTGCTTTTCCCTCCTGTTTAATCCTGTATCGTCCTCCAAAGTAACACAATAAATTTTAAGATCCAACCACCGGAATCCCATGAGTTACAGATGATCCCCCTTGTTTCAGGCAATGTAATTTGAATTTTTGAGCATGGGAGGAACAACAGGCTGCATTCACCTCTGTGCTGTGGTGCCTTGTGGCACACTAGCACTGCTTAGCCCTTGAGATGGGTTAGAGATTGGTGTACAGGCATCTGCTCTGTGAGCAAGACGAGGTCAGTGCTCCATGACCTTGAATGATCCATGAATGCTCCCTGTCTGACTGCATCCCCCCCCCACCACCTCTTTTTGCATTTAATTTCCACAAACATGTAGGCAAATGGGGAACATTAAGTGGCTATGGCAGGGATACAGGTTGTAGCCATATTGAGCTACAGGCAAAAGGAATCAGAACTCATGGTAGAGATTATCTCTTTTATTAGACCAACTAGATATCTGCAAAACAAATTCTTTATTTGCAAGCTTTCAGGCACACTCACCCTTCTTCAATGTAAAGATTGTAAAATTTCTCCTAGGTGGAAATGAAAATTCATATTTCACAGGAACTCTGAAGGTGCTGTAAGATATCCTGGTTGGAAAAGTTCATATTGTGCAAATTAGGCTCAGATAAAAGTTAGAGCAGTCTATTTATCTCGAAGTTATCTGATGACAAACAGGATGTAGGATTATATTTCCTTCTGGTTATAATATTTTATATTTCACAGGAGGGTGGGTAGATTAAATGCTCTCCTGGGTAAGGAATTTCTCTTGTGTTGAGGCAGCTTTGTGCTCTGTAAAAGTGCAAATTTAGCTGGCAGGAGCAAGGGTGTCAGCTTCCATGTGTCAAAGTGTTGATTTTTGCTTTCTTCTTGTAAAATTATGAAGTTTTCATTTTAAAAATGGTGAAATTCATTATCTTCCATGTTTGAGGAATTCAGGTTGTAGCTGTATTGGTCTACAGGCAAAAGGAATCAGAACTCGTGGTAGAGATGATTATCACTTGCACAAAACCAGTCCCAGAATGATTAATCCCAAGTGTTTCCTCCAAAGCCATGATTACAATAAGGAAGCAGTACACCAGGAAGTAAACTGAAATGCATCACATGACTGCTATGTGTCCCAACCAAAACAGCTTATATTCTGAATTGCCGGTTGCCAGTGCCCGGAACTGTATTTGGCTGCGACCAGTTTTTAAGCCGCTCATAGGCTTACACTGACTTCTGTAAACCAGCTAGTGAAAAATGTTGAACAGCAGGCTTTTCGCAGGCTATTTAGAACCAGAGAAAATGGGCTGACTTTGATAAATGAATGCATTGTTTGTTTCCAGTAGCAAATACATCTCCCAGTGAGGTGCTCAATCCCCCAAAACAATCTTTTCTGAGAGTTCATGTACAACAGATATTGTTTTGTTTATCCTCATCATCATTTCCCACTCTGTCTCTAGCCCCTGGATTCTTACTCTTTCCCCTCCCACAACTCTGAGACATAAGGGAAGGACAGAATGGTTAGGAACTCAAAGGAGCATTGTTCATGAAGTTTCACCTAGGAACAATGGCTACAAAAATAGAGTAGCAACCACTATTTTAAGAGCTATGCTGCCTTTAACATGCTCAGATCCCGTTCTATAACACCACATCACCCAGTCACTTCTTTCTCTCCAGGACCTGATGACTCAGAACGGGATAAGCTACGTCCTCAATGCCAGCAACTCCTGCCCCAAGCCTGACTTCATCTGTGATAGTCATTTCATGCGCATTCCTGTCAATGACAACTACTGTGAGAAGTTGCTTCCCTGGCTGGACAAGTCCATTGAGTTCATTGGTGAGACAGCTCTCTGAATAGCTGGGCCTTTATTTATTAGCTTCATCTTAAGTGTTATCCATGTTACAGTGACCCCAGGAACTGGGAATGGGCTCCGCATTCCTTGTCTTTGCCAGTTACAAAGCACAGACTCTTCTTCCCTCATTTTCTTGTTCAAACCGCCCATGCCCCTTCACCCATAGCTATGTGCAAAGTACAATGCGTGCTTTCAGCATCTACATGTGTGCAGATATTAGGCTACAGTAAATGAATTTACTCCACAGCAGGTTAGTATATACAAGTACTATCCTGCTGCAGAGTAAAAAACTCCCTTGTGCCTCAGTCAGCCCCTCTGCATCATATGGAGCAGGCAGGAGCAGCCCTGGGCTGGCAGGCTGACCACCAGGGCCCCCTGCCAGCTGGGGCTGCTCCAGCCCAGCTCCACGTGCTGTGCATGAATAAACTCCAGAGCTGCTCCAGAATTAATTTCTCCTGGGTGCATGTTCAAATGGTGCACCCAGGAACAAAAAACTCCAGAGCAGTAAGCCCTGGAGTTTATTCATGTGCACTAATTTCATGTGTAGACATGCCCATCACCTCAGAGACTTGCTGTCTTCCTCAGTCCAGACCAATCCCTGGCCTTTGGGCAATGAGAAGCGGGTAGCAGAAGGAACAGTTCTCCTGGAACTGAAACACTGACTTCATTTGGCCAATACCTCCACCAGGAAAACCACTGCTGATTAACAGCTTTGGCAGAGGGGCCAAAGGCAGGATGGGTCATGGAGAATGAACATCCCCGTCCCACCCCTAAGTCAGCCCAGAATCCTATTGACAGGGTAGTTTGTGAGGGATGTCTGCTTTGTGGCCAGTCAGGTTATAGCCCTTCTGTGACTCAGCCTAAGGCTTTGGTCTCCAGGACAGGCAGCCCGGCATCTTCACCAGAACTCAGGCTGTTTCTAACATGTGACCCCAGTGAGCGCATTGTACAAATGGTAACACTGTACACAATTAAAGGGAGCTTCTCATGAAGGTCTAAGGGAGACTCAAAGACCAGTGTCCTTAGTCCTGTATTACAAATGGGGAAACAAAGGCACAGAGAAGTCAGGTGGTTTGCCCTAGGTCCCACAGTGAGTCAGCACCAAAACCAATGGAGCCCAAAGGTCGTGACTCAGTCCCCACTGGAGCCCATGTGTGTGGGTGGAGAGTGAGGATAGAATAAGTCTGTCCACAGTCTCTGGGGACATCACACTGAAAGTTGCTTTTTTTCTGCTTCTTGTCCTGTGCTGCAGACAAGGCCAAGGTGTCCAGCTGCCAGGTGATAGTACACTGCTTAGCAGGGATTTCCCGCTCAGCCACCATTGCCATTGCTTATATCATGAAGACTATGGGCATGTCTTCAGATGACGCCTACAGGTAGGTGCTCTCCAGAAGAAGGAAGCACAGAAGATCACTACCAAGCTTCACCTTCACAAAGGGAAATAAGATGGGCCTAGGAGGCGTGAGGCTGTAAGAGAGGCTTTCCAAAGATTGTCTGGAGTGAATCTCCTGAGTGTTACCAGGACTATATTACCTGTCAAGAGGTGCTGTGCCCCTACTGGGACGCACTCCATATAGCACTACCAGGGTGGCAGCATGCAACCTTCCTCCTCACTGTTGTCCCATTCAGAGGAAGTGGTGGGCCCAGCTTCAAGCAGCAGTAACCTTGACCTGGCCAGCTAACACCACAATGGTGTCATTTTGGGAGTGGTTTCTAAAAATATTATGTCCATAAAGAGAACTGGTGGAAAGAGAGAAATCTGGAATCTAAGCAGTGCTGGATCTACCTACAGTACTCCCTCTAAGCTGCGCGGTGTGCGCGGCTACATAGGCACGCCTGGCAGTGTGGCATGAGCGCACCTGTGCAGCCACACACGCCATGCAGCTTAGAGGGAGTGCTGTCTACCTATCCAGGCTGCCGTGAGGCACTGTTGTGATTTCCCCTTGCTCTGCTGAAGTTCTGGCAGAGTGCTCTGGACACCAGTGATGCATCCTGAGCAAGGGCATCCTGACTGGTAGGTGAAAGATCCCATGATGATTACGACTATTTGCTTGTCTGCACCTGCAGGTTTGTCAAAGACCGACGCCCGTCCATATCGCCCAACTTCAACTTCCTGGGCCAGCTCCTGGAGTACGAGAGGAGCCTGAAACTCCTCAAGGCTTTAAAGGCCCAAGGCGATCGGAGTGAGGGTGATGCCCCACAAGATACAGCTGAGGTGCCTGAGAGCAGCAGGCACCCGACACCTACCTCAGACAAGGCCGAGGAGACACCAAAAAGCACAAGCTCAGTGCCCCCGTCCAGTGACCCTGAGAGGCCTGCAGGAGCTCCCAAAATTGTCTCACCCACAGCACTACAGCAAGGACTCAATGGCTTGCACCTGTCCTCAGAGCGCATTCAAGACACCAACCGACTAAAGCGCTCCTTCTCCTTGGACATCAAGTCGGCCTATTCCCCTGGCTTGAGGCAGGATGCCCCAGGCCCTGTCGACACAGGGGAAACCCCCAAGCTTTGCAAGTTGGACAGCCCTTCTGGACCCAATGGCATGTGCCAGTTCTCACCCGTGCCTGACAGCCCTGACTGGCCCAGTGGGCCAGACTTCCTTCTGGAGGCCAAGGTGCGGCAGAGGCGAAAGCACAGGCACCAGGCGGGCTCCCCCGCCCATGGACTGAGCCTCAACTTCAGCGGGATGTGTACCATGCACAAAAGCACCAGTGTGGAGGATAGCCTCAAGCAGACACTACGGCTGAGCCTCCCCAATACAGGGCAGCAGCCTATGCAGCCAGCTGCAGCACCGAACTCCACCGGCGGAGGGGGGGTTGGCTCCTGGGGCGTGCACCTAGAGTCACCCAGCACCCCATCTTCAGAGACCCCCTGGTACTTTGGCACAGACTCAACGGCGAGCAGTGGCAGTGGTGGAGGGAACGCAGCCCTGTTTGCCAGCGCCAGCTCATACTCCTCATTCAGCTGCAACACCATCCAGAGCAGCTGTGAGATCAGACTGAGAGACAAGCAGAGGGCAGAGCAGAGGGACGGGCGGCACAGCTGGCATGAGGATGCCAACACCGAGAAGCAGTTCAAGAGGAGGAGCTGCCAAATGGAGTTCGAGGAGACCATGTCAGAGGGCAGGTCCCGGGAAGACCTGGGCAAAATCGGGAAACAGTCTAGCTTTTCGGGCAGCATGGAAATCATTGAGGTGTCCTGACATTGATCCAGGAAGTTGGAAAGCTGGGGCAGGGTGGGATATTTAATGGGGATAAGGCAAGGTGGGGTGGCAGGGTGGGGGACAGGGAGGGGAGGAGTATTTATATCGGTGTGTGTATTTTCAGGTGCACACACGCCAAAACAGAAGCAGAGACGAATGAATCCAAAGTCAAGAAACATGATGGTCCAAGCTTAGTGCCTCTTCCCACTCCTCCCCCCAGCCATCCCCTCCCTCCCTCCACCCAAGCTACCCCACCCCAGCCACTTTCCCTTTTGGGAGAGAGGAGCTGACAAACCCTTTCCCATCTGAGTCCTTTGCTCCCACGTGCAGAGAATGGCTTGCGGGAGTGATGGGGGAGCTAGCTGACTATCAGCTGGAATGAGATGCAGACTCTTGATATCCGAGTATCCAACAGCTGAATTCTCAGCTTAAAGTTCAGGGTGGGGAGGGGAACTGCTTTTCTTTTGAGCAGCAGATAAGCAATCAAAGAGGGGTGCTGGTCATTGTGCAGAGCACAGCAATTTCCTGACCCATGGGACAGGGCAGAAGCATCGCTTGTCCCTGCTCCCTTCCCTTTTGTCAGGCTGGGGGGATGGAAAATTGGCAGTTCCCTCCCAGGGGTGGAACAGGGAAACCCATTGGGGATGTTTGCCCTTCTTTTTTTTCCCCCTCAATGCACTAAGCATGTGCCCCTGTGTTTCTCTGGCTAAATATGCTAATAATGCTGCACAAGAGCGGCCCTATACATATATAAATATATATTATATATAATATAAAAAACACACACACACAAAGAAAAAAAGTAAATGGTTTTACTGCAATTTTTATTGAGACGTAAATAATATTTCAATTTTTTTGTTTGTTTTTAATTTATTGAAGCTGTTCATTCTGGCAATGATTTGCAGACAATGTGGGGCGGTACTTTCAGCTCTATTTTTACTGTGTATGGTATTTAAATCTGAAACACGAGTTTCTAAGCAATATCTGAGGCCTGTGGCTCCTTCTGTAGCACTTGTCGGCGACAAAGATATCCCTCTGGGCAAGGCAAAAATGGGACAGGAAAATATCTTTTTTGTGTGGTTTTCTTTTTAAAAAAAACAAAATAATCTCCTTACAACACAAACTGAGCCAGGAAAATCCCTCCTAAAAGTTTCTTCTTTACCTCTTGGTTCTTATATGTTTCTCTCCAGTCTCCATCGCAGACACAGAACAATTCCTTCTCTGGGCTGAAAGAGCTGGCTTTGTCCTGTGGACATGTTGCCGGAGACTCTTAAGATCATTGAGGGAGGGTTCGGGGTTGCCTGAAATGAGGGTGCTGTGGAGATCAGGGGCTGGGGAGAAGTCTTGGTCAGGGTGCAACATCCTGTCCTGGGCAGTGTTAGGAAAACTGTCCCCTGTGGGCTTGGTGCCCTTTCCCTAAGCTCATTCTCCCCTTAGGAGCAAGTGAGAAGACAAATAGTGAGCCCTCCCTGCCCTTCCAGGTCCCCTGGTTCCACTGTTGCCCTTCCAGTGTTACTGCCTGAAGGGAAGAGGCCTGAGGCCTCTGGAGAGAAATAACAGCCTCATCCCGAGGAAAGCATGGAGTTATTTCTTGGGGTAGCAGAGCGAACCCCAGCGGGGCTCTGAGGTTCCTCCCTGCAAGACAGTGTTAGCTGGTGACCTCGGGGGGACGGGAGATGGGGAGGTCAGTGTGAAGTATTGCTCGGTATTTCAGTACCAGTTCTCCATGTGTGCGCACGTGGGTGTGCGTGTGTACATGCACACACGTACGTGTAAGGGGGTATCCAGGGTGGGAGTCTCAGCAGGAGTGACAGCAGGCAGGGAGAGAGCCATCTGAAGACAAAGGTGAAGCCAGTGAAAGCATCCACTGAATGGCCATTTTGGGGAAGATGTAAAGGAAGGGAGTGGACCGAAAGGCTTGAAACCAAACCAGAACGTTTGGGATTTAGCCTGGGTACATCTCCCCCTCCTCAGCCTTTCACTGCCAGGCCCACGTCCAGCAGCCAGCATCCTCCCTCCCTCCTCCGGTGTGTTGCTAAGAAGATCTGTTTCACCATTTTCTTGTCCGGGTTTCTCCTTTTATTTTGCTTTGGAGACATTCTGTCAATTGACCATTTTAGTGAGAGTGAAGTGAACGTGATGGCTCATTCTTGTGCAGCGGAAGGCAAGGCCTCCGACCCCAAGGGAACCTCATCTGTCTCTCAGGGGAGCAAAGGGTGAGGGTTTCCTAGGGAGATCCTTCTGTCTGGGATTCTTCAATTGATTTATTTTGGGAATAATGAAGGGCCCCTTAGGGACTCTGCCATGGACTGAGGAAACGAGGTCCTACTGTCTTTGAAGTGCAAGGGTGATCCACCTCCAGCAGGGAAATAAGCAGTTAGAGAGCTTTGGTAATTTGGAAAGGACAGGCAGGGACGCAGCAGCCCAAGTAACCGTTCCCTGATGCCCTCTCTCAAAAGTCCCTGTACTGATGGGGAGTGAAGCCCTTGTCCCAAAAACCTGTGTTTCTCCCAGGCAGCAGGAGACTTTGACCTGGCTAAGAAGCCCAGACTTGATATGGCAGACTCAGCACTGCCTCTGCTGCTAAGGACATTTTTTTTTTTCTCTCAGTGGCTGTCTTTGCTTTCCTCCTTTTAGTGTCATGCTAGTTTTCAAGCTAATACCTCAGGGGTTTTTGTTTGTGTGTCGTTATTAATGTTGTATAATTTTGGGCTTTTCACATACGTTCTTTCCCTTTCCATTTCTTTCTTTCTTTTTCTTTTTTTTGTGTTGTTTGTTTTTAGTTTGAAATCAAACTACACAAGACAAAAAAAAAAATCTCAGGTTTAAATCTTAACCACAAAGCAAAGCTGTGAGGAGCTGCAGTAATAATAATACTGCTCTGGTTGCATCAGATTGTTGCTTTCCTTCTGACCATGGTCTGTCTCTGCTGCTGTGTGCATGTTCTGAGCAAAAAGGGGTCTCCAGGCAGAGACTGCTGCCGTTAAGCTTTTTGAGTTTTGTTTTGGTTTTTTTAAAGGGGTGATATAAGTTCAGATGTTCCAAATGATCCTGTCTTGTACCCCAAAAATGGGCTGGTGTGGGTGGTGGGACAAGGAGGAATGTGGATGATGAAAGGTGTATGTTTGGGGGGAGGTTTTGGGGGGGGTTGTTTTTTTGCTGGGAGATTAATAAAATGTAAGCTTTGATTGATGATCCCTTTGCCTACCCCACCCTCCCCCATCTCCTGACAACTGTTTTGAAAGGGGGGTATGCTCACTTTCCCCCCTTCTTCAAAGCATCACAGTCACATTTCCTCTTGCAAGCACTTCATGCTCGCTCAGTGTTGCCAACTAGACTGCTTCAGGGGGTAGGAGGATTCTGTCTCCTGCCTGCTTGTGCAGAGCTGTATCTAGCATTGCTAGGGGATGGTACTCAGAGGGAGGCGGTGTGTCACCAACACTTCCCGTCCCTACTGGATTGGGAGGCCTACAATGCAGAAAAGCTTTCCACAGGATTCTCCAGTTTTTCTTCCTAGTTGTTTTTGCACCATCTAACCCCCCTCCCCGCCCCATCCCCAGCCATTGGCTGCAATGCGACTTGCCTCATTTTTTGACCCCTTATCATCTCCCCCTTCCACTTCCCTTTGTCTGTGCATGGTATTTTCATTGAAATTTCAACCTTCCCCTGGAGCTGGTCCCAAAAAAGGGAACCTGTTTTTGCCTCGTAGCTTTTTCTTCCACTTTAAAGTTTAACAAAAATGCGGGTCATAATTGAAAGGTCTTTCTGCTGAGCCTTGTCCAGAGGCTGATCAGCCCTATGAACAACACTGGAGAGCCAGTGGTTGCACTCAGAATCATCCCCAGTAGGCCATGTTTCCATGCTCATATCTTGCCTGTGTCCTATAAGTCTAGTGCCTGGTGATGCACCGTGAATGGAGAGTTACCCTCAGTAGCCTCAGGACTATCCCATCATGCCCACACACAGGGCATACTGAGAAAGCACCACTCTGAGCCATCTCTAAGAATTCTTGTACACTGACCCTTTAGCAATGAGAAGGGCTATCCAGCTTCTTCACACCACTGACAGACGTGGTCTATCATTCCCCAAGTCACAAGGCCTGCCCTTGATCTCCCCAACAGAGTGCAGACATTGCATCGTTGGCCAGGTTTGTGGGAGTCCTACTTACCGATTATTGGCTAAAGCATGAGCCAGAGCTATTTCAACAGCCATCCCAAGAAAACAGTGCTAGCAGAGATCCAGAGCGGGGGGTGGGGGTGGCAAATGGCTATGCCCCTTCTGCTAGAGCTGGCATTTCACACTTGTCGATCTCACTAACCCATCAGTGTTACAGAGCATGAGGCACTTCTACTTCCTGCGGTACAAAAGTGCAAAGGCCTAAGCAATGCAGGGTGGGATTTTCCATAGCTCTCAGTGGACATGTCTACATGAGATGTTTACTGCGCAGTAGACTAATTAGCTGCACAGTAAACATTGTGTGTCTATACGTGCACCCCAAATAGGCTGAAGTAAACTAATTTACTAGTCAATACAAATACTATCCTCCACAGCAGTGCATGGGTAGATGCTGCCCTGGCTGGCTGGGGCGTGAGGGTGCTGCAGTGCAGAGGCTGCCTACCAACTAGCCCCACACTGGAGCACCCTTGTGCCCCAGCCAGCCCCTGTGCAGCATGGTGAGCCAGGTTGGAGCAGCCTGGACTCTCAACCTGACTCCCCCATGTCCCCTGCCATGCAGGGCTGCTCCAACCCGGCTCAACATGCTATGGTCCCAGATGCACATGTAAACACTGTGCTTGGGAGCAATAAACTCCACCACAAACTGTGCTGGAGTTTATTCAATTACATTAATAGCATATGCAGATGTGCCTAGGTAGGCATTATCAAGATGACTTTCTAATACTCTTTTAAAGGCTAAGCTACTGACCTTTTTTATTTAAAAGTCATTGGAAGAAATGATTTGGAAAGGAGTGCTGTGGTGAACTTTCTGACCCATTGGGAACAAGGGTCCAACCAGGAAACCAGGACTTATTCCTTTACAGCAGGGATTGGCAATTATTTCAGCTGGAGGGCCACTTAATGAGTTTTGGGGACCTGCCGAGGGCCACTTCCATCTCTGTCTCATGCTCTCTTCTCTTCTCTTCTCTGTCCCTCCCTCCCCTTTCCTGCCTCCAGAACCCAGCCAAAGCTGTAGTTCTCTAGGAACCCTGATGCTCAGCTGTGGATCCAAGCAGAAGCTTTTGCCATGCTGGTGGGTGGTGGCATCAGCTTCAGCCAAGTTCTGGTGGGAAAGAGATGGAGACTCGGTCCTGGGGCCTGCACTGTTCAATTTCTTCATCAGC
>NW_017729025.1:148722750-148734203 GCF_001723915.1 Gavialis gangeticus
GCCCTGGGCTGGCAGGCTGACCCCCTGGGTCCCCTGTCCACTGGGGCTGCTTCAACCCAGTTCAACATGCTGCAGTCCCAGGCACATGTGTAGGTGGGACACCTGGAAGCAATAAACTTTGGCATGATATGTGCCAGAGCTTATTGCATCACATTCATATGCACATGTAGATGTGGCCAGTGAGAGCAGAGTTAGGCTAGCAATGAATGCTTTGAAAAGGATCTAGGTAGAAGAAAAACACCACCTACCCTGTAAAGGTGAAAGGAACCTTTGTGTCTCAGGACATTGGTTCACTTTTTTGGGGTGGCCTACATCTCCATTTTTCAGTGTCCCCATTGGCCTCTGGAGCTCAAGAGACCGGGACTTTTCCTGCTTCCCTCTCTCCCTGTGTGGCATTGCAAAGACACCCCCTCCTTCCCACCTGTCACAGAAGCATGAACACCACTGAGTGAGATGCCTTCCCAGCATCCTCTCAGCCCGTTGCATAGATATTCATACATCTTGTGCACATGATTTTGGTGAGAGCTGTGCTGCCTTGCCCTGGGCAGGGATCCATTCTAGAAGGAATATGTGTTCACAAAATCTGTTTCCAGATATTCAAACTGACCTATTTCTGGCTGCAATTGCTGTTCATCTCCCATCCATCTTATTTTCTATATTGTATGCAGGGAACAAGAGGCTTTGACTGTTGCTCACCTAAAATCCCTACTGCACTCCCTTTTATTTTCTTCAGTGTCTCCCTGTTGCTAGCATCAACCCAACCCCCTCATGGTAGCTGTGAAGAATGCAAGGCACCAGAGCATTTTTACCACTGGGGCATCTTGACTTGGTCAAGGCACTACACTGTCACTCCCACCATAGCTACTCCTGTTGGAGATGGAGTCGTGTGAAATTGGGGACAGAGTTAAAGGCCAGACACAAGATGCGAAGATTTCAACCCCCTTATCCCTGTATGAAGTCACTGCATGGGGTGCTGTGAGGCTCAGTCATGATTAACAATGAGAAGAGAAGGCTAGTGAATGGCAGAGTGCTGAATGGGTGCCACCTGGTGGCACACTAGGAAACAACGATAGCAGCTTTGGAAATGTACCTGGATGTCATGGCTTCCGTCTACTCTCCCCAAGAATGTCCTTTTCTCCAAGCCCTTCTCCAGCTCTGTACACACCTTCCACTGTCTCTTCTGCATCCAAGAACAGCATGCTAGCAATCATAGAACTGAATTAGAATCATAGAAAATGAGGGTTGGAAAGGACCTCAGGAGGTCATCTACTCCAACCCTCTGCTCTAAGTAGGATCAGCCCCAACTAAATCATCCCAGCCGAGGCTGTGTCTAGCCAGGTCTTAAAAACCTCCAAGGATGGAGATGCAACAACCTCTCCATCGGGATGTTTATAATTCACCTCCCTGTGTGGCTTTGCACATGTCAGCATTTTGTTCTGTTCCTTCTGCTGGGCTCTCTGCAGGCTGGAAGCCAAGTCATCCCAGGCATTGGGAAAACGTTACCAAATGCCCTGCATGAGAACAGGGCTTTAGGGGAGGAAGTGCAGCCAAAACCATGGAAGTCAAAAGAAGCCTTTCCAGTGGGCTTTGGATCAGCCCAATGTGTCCTGTTACATCTCTATGAAATCTTTCTGTCTCTTTGGATCAGGGGCATCTGCTATATTGGAGGATTTTCTCTACTGCCCAGTGGATCTGCTTCACTTCACCCCAGTCCTCCTGTCAACTCTCCCAGTCAGGAGAGCTGATGAGGAACTGGGCCTGATTTTGATTTCAGTGAGGTCTGATTCACAGCAGTGTAATTCCTTTGCCTTGAGTGGAAGGACTCCTGACTCCCATCAGTGTAAGTGAAATCAGAATCTGGCCCGCTGACATAAGTAGGGACAGGATTCAGCTGAAGGAGAGCCAATGCTACTCTCCATGGAACAATCAGGTGTAATTGCAAAGCAAGTGACTTGTGCCCTGCTGCCCGAAACATCTGCTCATTTTCTGTTAGCCTTGCTCCATCTTCTTCAGGACAAACCATGTTCCTACACAGATGACCATTCACTGGACCAGCAGAAATGCCCCCGGCTTCTCAGTGTTTGTGAGGCTGAGCTCTGCTCAGTTGCACTTAGCTGGAAACCTCCTTGGCACCATACCGCATCCCAGTCTATTTTGCAATTTCAGAGAAGTGGGGAGGGAGCAGGAGGTGGTAGGAAAGGAGTTGGCAACACTGCAGCACAGCATCTGTGGGAGGGGGACACTCCCAGCAGCTGTTTGTCTAGCTTGTGTTGTGACCCCAGCCTTTCTCCCACTCGGATCTTTTTCTTTCTGGCCATTCATCCCTGTCCCACTTCCCCCTGCTGGGAAGCCGTTCCCTTTCTTCTTCCTTCCCCCACTTTGAATACTAATGATAATAAGCTATCAATGTTGTAATTGCAATCTATGAATTATAGATTTAAGTATTTATTATTATTATTATTACTGTTATTATTATTATGTATTTTTTGCTTCTTAATCTCTGTATGTTGCTCTCTGTTTCTCTGTTGTGAATAAATGCAAGGCCTCCCCTTCCCAGTCCCCCTGTGACTCCCCCCCTAGTCGGGCTGGCTGCACTGTACTGTGCCAGGCTTCGCTCAGAGGTTGGAAGACACGTGCACCATGCTGGCAGGCCCACGCAAGATGTTGTGGAGGGTGAAACCTTCAGAGGTTTCCCAAACCTCCAAGGCCCAGAGTGGCAGCCTTCTCTTCTCCCCTCTCCCTTGCCCCCCTTCCTTTTTGCATGCCTTGGAATCTACTCAAGTTTGTAAGGAGCAAAAATCCCCTTGGGTCAGGAATGGACAATTGCACAGGGAAAGTTTAAAACTTACGAAGAAAACTGACCAGCTGTCCAGGAGACAGTGAGTCAATTCCCACCTACTCTCAGGGTTTTTCCCACCCCCACTTCTTCCCCAGGGTGGCCAAATCCAGGAGTGCACCTTTACCAGGAGCAAATGAATGGTCTGGCATTTGCCAGCCAGTTCGGAAATCCCACCACCAAAGCCACTGAGTTTTTGCACTGGCACTTTACTTCGGCAAGCTCTCCTGGTCTTTCTTGGGTTTGGCTTCCCAGCCACCCTGATGATCTTTCCCTATCCCAAAGGCAGCTCCTCCTGGGGAATAAGGATGTTCAGTATTAGTGTGACAGAGCATGCAGCTTGAGGGAAGCCCATCACACTGGCCTCAGGTAGGATGCAGAAGAAGGGGACCGGCTTCTAACATGCATGTATTGCTGACAGAAATGAATCTAGTTTTCCTGTCTTAAGACTGCAAAGAGACCTCAAGGGTCATATAGTCCTACCCCCTGCACAGATGCAGGGTATACTGGTCTGTAACCATCCCAGATAAAATACATAGTTAACAATGCTATTATTTCTGAATAACCTTGCTGGGCAAAACCCAGTACTTACCCCAGCCTGGTCTCCTCCAATCATCTCCCAGTGCCTAGTCTACTGCTAGGTTGTTGTTTTGCTGGGATAACATATCAGAGGACGGGGAAAGAAATAATTTCTGTGCCACATGATGAAATAATCTCTTTTTAGCTACCCTACCCCATTAAGAGTCATTTTAAATCAAGGGAATTAATGCTGCCCTTCCAGGAGCAGCCTTATTCTCAATCATGAGTTTGATTTAGTATAGGTAGGGGGGTCTTTTCATTATGCTGTGTCGAATTTATATAAAGTGTTAATCTGAGTCCATTCTAGAGGAACAGAGAAATCCTCCTCAGGTTTTATCCTCCTTAAGAGTCATATGTAGACTACACTCCAGCCCTCCTTGCAAATTCAGTTCAGGCTCTGCTCTTCCCATCCCAAGTGTATTTTCAGGCTGAGGCAGATAGAGGGTTAAATGCAGTAGGGAGGAGGGAGTCACCTAGTCAGCTGATGATGTTGGGGGACTTGGCTGCCTTAGCTCCCATTAACACAGCTTACAGGTCCATGCCCTTCATTAGCAAGCAAATAGTGACCTCAGCACAGGTTTGGGATCCAAAAAAGCTCAGGTGGACCTGGGGTGTATTCTGAGCCTGGAGTGGAGAGACAGTATCTTGCAACCAGCCCCTGTGGCCCACTGTTCCAGCCCCCTTTCCATTAGTCACTGTAACCAAATGCAACTCCTTTCTCCCTGTTAAGCAAATGCCGAAGTTGGATGTTGTCTGGCAGGACCAAGAGAGACACTCTGCCCCCAGCCTCGTCTTTATTTATTTATTTCCAGAGGCTGTAAACAACAGTGCTTTTTTATCCTCTTTCTTTTCCTTTCTTTTGTATTTTGGAACAACGTGTTGTAATAAATACCCAAATAGGTGTTTTACCAACTGGCGTGAACCTTGTTCTTTCCTTGCTTGACCATCGCAGGGTGGTGGCTGGGGGGCTTCTGCCTGGAGCAGCGGTTTTGGGGCAAGGGGGTATACATGTTGGCTCACAAGGGTGCACACTGGTATCAGTCAGCATGGGGAAGCCCTGGTAGAGATCTGCTCACCCACACTAAGGGTCTCATGGGTGGAAGGTGAAGCTAGACAAATTCACACCAGAAATAACAGGTACATGGAACAACAAAGTGAGGAACATGGTTTACTCTCCATCACTTGGCATCTCTCAATGGAGGTTAA
Source organism: Gavialis gangeticus (assembly GCF_001723915.1). NCBI lineage: Eukaryota > Metazoa > Chordata > Crocodylia > Gavialidae > Gavialis > Gavialis gangeticus. The sequence goes on from NW_017729025.1 coordinate 148,727,372, forward strand.
ATGTCCTTTTAAAAGGGGAGGCCTTCAATTGGCCACAAACCCTTAGGCTAAAGGCAGAAAATGCTTGGCTTTAGTCTGTGGCTTCTGTTACAAAGGAATCAGACAGGAGGATCCCAATCATTGCATCTGGCCTTAACATCTCCAAATCATGTGCTGCCAGCACGTCCACTCAGACGGTTGAAAACTGGCCAGTCTGCTCAGGACTGGAATAGCTGGGGGAGGCAGGGAGGAGAGGGCCAGGGGTGTTATATCAGTCAGGCTGAAGCTGGAAAGCACTGAAAAACTCCCAGGAGCAAAAGGTGCTTTATAATATTGTAATACGACTGAACTAGGTCCCGTCCAAATTGGAGAGGAAGGAGTCCCTTATATCAACTGCTCCCAACTTCCCCCTGATCCAGCACTGGCTGATATTATGTCCTCCCATCCTATTCGCTGTAAGGAGGAAAGGTTTACTGTTCTGTATAATTCCTACATGTTGTGGGTATTTCTTAGAAGTCTGCATGGATCAAGCTGCAAATACAGACTCAACCGAGGACTCTCCTCTTCCCCACCTGAGCAGCCACAGCCACAGCCACAGCCACAGCCACTTCATTTCACAAGCCCAGGGTATACAGTACTGGCACTTTCTTATGCTGCAGGCAGTCACCAAGACAATATTCCCCCCCTATCGGCAACATTACCTTGAGCCAGGAGAGAAGATGAGCAGATACTCTGCAAACCAGCCTCCAGGAAACTACCATTGCTAAGTGTCATCAGCACCTTAATGACATCACTTGTCAATGAGTAGCTGTGTGGGCACAGGCACTGCTTACCCTCACAATCTATCACAAATGCAACCCCACCTGCCTGGGTAAGCATTTAGCCACCCTGACCCATGCCCATGGCCACAGGTTTCCTAGAACAGCTATCACCTCTCTCCTCACATAAATGTTCTGAAGCAAGGCTCACATCCCCTTTTCCTCTGGATGTGACAGTGGCTGGACTTGTTGGGACAAATCCTTACTATTTGAGCAGCTAGCGGCGATTGCTTGGACAAGCCGGAGGTGTGGGAATGAGTTGACAATCAGCCAGCTGAGAAGTGTGTGAGCAACACTTCTTCCCACTGCTTGACTGACCCCCCTGCTGTTTCTGCTGCAGAGGGACCAACCAAGTGATATCTGCCTTCTCTCACACAGATGGATGCAACCCACAGCCAATGAAGGGAGCAGGGGCCTGAGCCCCTTTTCTGGCACACATACACCCCTCTCTGTCTCCAAGAGGTGCACTCTTCCTAGGATCTGAGCTCAAGGAAGCTTCCTAGTCCCAGTCACACAAGAGTGTACCTGCCAATACCCACAATGCATGGTGATATGCAGGGATCCGGCTTTTCTCTCTGTTGTGGAAAAAAATGAGGATTTTCCCTTCAAAGGAGAAAATCATGCATTTCTCCTTTAAAGGAGAAAAATGCAGGAACCTGCGGGTTTCCCCATGCAGGCTGGCAGTCTTCCAGACTGCAAGGGGCTGGTTGGAGCAGCACACATGGGGCACACGGTGCTATGTGCATATGCGCACGCACACATGCACATGACAGCCAGGCAGCAATGAAGAGCAGCTCCCACAGCTCCCTCCAGGGAAGTCTATGGGGGCCAGCACCATACCCAGACTCCTGGTGGCCCTGGGCAAACTTTTAGTATTGGCCCCTCCTTCACCAGAGATAATGATAATAAGAATCATTATTTTCTCTATTTTTAAGGCCCCCTTTATGTCCAGGCCCCAGGTGGCCACCTGGTTTGCCCATGCCTTTGTCCGGCCATGATGGGGGCAGTGTGGCACAGGTGATGCAGTAAGGGAGCTGGGAGGACACAGGTACCCCTGTTCTTCTGCACCCACAGCAGGGTACGGGACTACAGCCAGGCTGGACCAGCCCTGGGCAGGAGCTGCCTCTGTGGCCTAGCAGATGGGACCCAGCGTGGGAGGGAGTATTGAGCAGCCATGGCCACCAAGGTGAGGTGCGGCAGTGGCATGGAGTTGCATCTCCCACTGCTGCTGGGTGGGCAAGGGGTGCCTCACCTTAGTGGCACAGTGCTTCCTCCTGCCCTGGGTTCTGCCTGCTGGGCTGTGGATGCGGCTCCTCAAGAGCTGGTCCTGCCCAGCTGCAGCCCTGCACCCTGCTGTGGGTGCAGAAATCTGGGGGGCAGGTGTCCCCTCACCCCCACACTCAACACCTGTGCCCCCGACCTGTGTCCACACACCCCTTTTCCCCACACACCCACCCCATTCCCCCCCATACCCATCCCCTTTCTCAAACACTGGGGGGCTGGGGACAGCAAGTCAGGAGTGATGGGTGCTGGCAGGGCCAGGGGGCTGTAGGCTGGGAGTGAAGAGCACCTACAGGGCCACGGGACTGTGGGTTGGAAGTGAGGGGCACCAGCAAGGCTGACGGGGCTGTGAGTCAGGAGAGAGGGGCAGTGGTATAGGCAGGGGAAGGACACTAGCATATCAGGGCTGCTCAGTGCCACAAAGCAGCAGCAGGGACAGCCACAGCTCGACCTGCATCCTAGTGGGTGAAGGGAGCAGGGGGAGCTCTGATTTTCCATGATAAAAAAAACCAAAATCAAATGCCAACACATAGGTATTTAGAATTTATTTTATGATGATGATTGAGGCACTGGTAGGCATCCAAATTGCTTTAAAATTATAAATATATTAATAAAACATTGTGTTCAACTGATACCTATATATACAGTGGTGTTTCATTTTAATTGCATAAACATGGGTTTTGTGTTTTTTAATGAGAAGTTGGGATTTTTAAACAGAGAAAAGCAGGATCCCAGGTGATATGTCTGCATAGCTGCATGGACTTGCGTCCTGGCCTGGAGAGGATTGCAGCCATGCATTAGCCAAGGCCAGAGGGATGTAACTTGGCAGGGGCAGAGGGAAGTGTTCTAGCCTCATTCATGGCTTGTGTGGTATGATATCAGGGACCTGGCAGGGTTGCATGGGGCCACTGAAAACCACAGAAGGAAATGCTGCAGAGCTGGATGGTGGCTTACTAGTAGAGCAGGTGATGGGGGAAACTTGCACAGCACCTGCTGGCAGGACCTCTGGCATTATGCAGCAATGTAAGCACCATGGTTTCCTAACTGCTGACCTCTTCAAAATGTAGGCACGTGCAAGCTGGCGTTCCTCTTGTGCCTGCCAAGCTTCTGCTGTTTGAGATCAGCAGGCTGTTCCTTGTCACTGCATGCAGAGCACCTCCCACCACCGCCTGAAGCCTCCGTGCCTTCCCGATCTATGCACCTGCATGTTACGCTAGACAGCAATATAATACCGCTTTGCTCAGGTAACTGGGAAAGGAGGTAACCTTGAATGGGGTGGGAGTGGAGGTGAATGACTTCACTATGCTTCAGGGTGGTGACAGGCTGCTGAGTGGAGAAGACCTGTGGGTGACCTCCACACTCCCTTCCTTGAGTGAGAAGCAAATCTTTGCCCTTCTGCTCAGGAGGCAGCATTGATCCAGGTGGACCCCAGGAGTGTCTGGTTCAGGCTGAGCTGGTAGCTGCTGTGTAAGCTGTTCAGACAGAGGTTTCAATCCCAGCTGCCTATCACAGGTGCTGGTGGTAGTCTGTCAGGCAATGAAATGAAATGAAAAGGAGTTGCACCCCTTTCCTCCAACCCCCCAGTGCAGTTATCTGTGCTGTACAGGGAACAAGGCCAAGAAGAGAAGTAAGCAGTCCCCCCCAGGGGACAGGGCCATGGGAGAATGAACAGTACCCACCAGGATACCAGATGGCAAGGATTTGTGTGGCAAGATCAACCCTCCCCTAGCAGCAAGACTCAACACATGCCGATGGCACCACTGAGGCAGGAGAGCAGTGCTGCTCTCACTGTAAGGATAAGGCACAGAGAGGAACTGGTTTCACTCCCTGCAGCCACGTGCCATGGACCAAAAGGAAGGTGAGAATCAAATCACTGGACTGAGCCTCCATCCTGCAGAAGCTTTGGTTCCTACCAGTGATGGAAGGAGTGTCCCAAGGCCTGAGGAGAAAATGCAAGTAGGGGGCTGTGGACTCTGCAACTTATGGGACCCACCAGTATAAATGCTGAAACCAGAGCCCTGGGGACTCTGTGTGACTGTGTAGGAGCTAAAGCATCTTCCTCCCAGCAGTGCTGGGTTGGTGGCTTGATTCTTCTGAATTACCAAACTCTGTCCCTTCCTCCCCAGGTCAACCTGGAATTTGGAAAAAGTGTTCCTTTTCTTGCTCCCACTTGTTGAAAGAAATCTCTTGTTAATGCAACAGTCTGGCTTGCATGTGACGGTTTTTGAGTACATGGCAAGACCCATGTGCTTCTTTACCTCTGACTACATCAGGTCTTGGTGGGGTGGGATCTGGAGGATGTCCCCACGCTTATGCTGGAGTGCACATGAGCACTTGTTGGTATGCATGCACATCTTGGGGTGCCAAAGCATGTCCTCACTGGGGGGGTATGGATGTGGGTGCCAGTGAGGGGGGTGGGGGGAGGAGTCTTTGCACCCATTTTGGAGGGTATGGACATTATACTTGGCCTACTTCCATCACCTTTGCCCTCACTTCACAGCCAGGGGCTGCACCCTGTCTTATTTGTCACAACCCATATAGCAGCAACTACAATTGCAAAAGAAACCCAGGACTGTCTTTTTTCCAGCTCTCGGGCTTTTATTGATTCAGAAGGGCTGCCAAGCCTATAAATAAATGTTCTTGTACTAAATATAGAAGGCATTGAAACAAGCTGCAGTCTATTTATTTAGCTTGTGGCCTCTTTGAAAGCTCGCCAAGACCAGTATTACTTCTACCTTAGGTTTGAAGTGGCCACCCATGGAGGGAAAAAGACTGAATCAATGCAAGGAGAAGGGGTCATGAAAAGTATCCAGCATTTCAGAGGGAGTGGGGGGAAGGGGGGTTGGGTGTCAACTCACTGCTAAGCGCTCCCTTTCAGGGCCTCTTCAACCCACATCTGTCTGGGATAGTGTCAAGGTGGTGGTAGCCTTACTGGGACACTTGGTAAAAGAAGAGGTCTTGGGGGCTCCCCAAACTAAGGAGATGGTGGGGTGGGACGGGGCTGTGGCATCTGTAGCTTTCCAGGACAGCCTGTGTGGTATAATTCACCCTGCCACTGGGAGGGGATGTTAGCAGAGTACCACATTCTCCCTTCCAGTCCTGCACACAAGGCTGAAGGAGGATCAGAGCCAAAGAGCCCCAGAGCACTTGCATCACGCTGACTTCCATTTCTGTTAGGAATTGTGGGGTCTCATACTAGTTAGGTATAATGTAACTTGAGACAGCTTGATATCCAACCTGCTCACCACCCTGTCCCCAGTGCTGTACCTAGACTCCTGGCGCCCCAGGCAAACTTTTAGTATTGGGGCCCCCTGAGCCAGAGATAATGGGGGTTTTTTTGTTGCAAAATCTTTATCACAGCTGTGGTATTGATGTCTTTAAATAGTTCATTCTCAATTGATGACATTGCCAGTCCCATATATGTGCAACGTTCAAGCTTTTTTTTGTAATTGTAATTTTTTTTTTTCATTTTTGGGCCCCCTTTCTGTCAGCCTCCCAGTTCGCCTATGTTTGTGTCCAGGTCTGCCTGTCCCTACCAGAGAGGGCAGTTAGTTTGATTTTCTATTAATGTTGGGTGGAAGGGGAAAATGTAAGGAAGCTTCTGGGGAAATTTCTGACTTCAGCATAAAAGAGTAGATACCTCCCCACGTCATAAAATCATGAATTGCCACATAACTCTATATAGACCCTATCTACACAGCACAAAGCAGTGCCATGCTTAGGGATACCTGAGCTACCTGGGGTACTGGAAGCGGAAGAAAAATAGTAGCATGTCACTCCCCACATGCTAATAGACCCTGTGTTCCCCGCCGCAGGAGAATTAACCCAGACAGTTCCACGGTCACAAAAACACACCACTTCCAGCACCTGAGCCAGCTCATTCAGATCTAGCTTGGTGATCACTGCTGGGCACTAAATTATCCTGCACAGACGTCCCCAGAGTGGAGCTGCCGCTACGTTCTCCAGCAGCCTCTCCACAGCTGGTCTGTGCCACTGGATCTCATGGAGGCCAAGTGCCTAGTAAGACTCAGAAAATGACCAGACATTGGTATGGATCACAAGGTCATTCACCATCACAGTGGTAAGGACCGTAAATGAACAAAAAAGCTTCAGGGCATAACCCAACTCCTAGCCAGGGGGGTTAAGAGGAAAATATTTCAGAGAATCTGCTACCTCATTATGGCCTCTTGTACAGTGTCTTGCAGTACCCTGGAAAGCATCTAATTCTGGCCCCCTTCAGAGAAAGGACGCAGCATCAGATGAACTTCAGGTGTGACAATTTCTATGCTCTTAAAATGACAGGCTCATTCTTTCTGAGGGCATCAGTAAATCACAGAACTCACCCAGAGCAAGGGAGTCAGATGTTTCTTTTTAATCTGCCCACTCTTCAAGGCCCAGGCTGTCCCTTACCTCATCTCTGACCGTTGCCTAGGACCCTGAGGCCCTGAACTCACTTGGAGCTTCTGGGCACTACCATAATGTGAGTGCTGCCTAGAAATGGTGAGGAACTCATTCTGAGAATCTGATCCATAGGCTGAGGTGGTGCATTGGAGGCTACTATCTCCATCTTCCAGTGAAAGCTTACAGAAGTTTCCTTCTGCTCCCCCACCAATGTGAATGTGAGCTCACAGTCCTGGTTGACTCCTTGCTCAGCTTAGATGGGCAGGTGCGATCTTTCTAAAAATGCCTTCTTTCACCTCTAGCTTGCTAGGAAACCTCACCCTCCCTTCTAGGGCAAGGCCTAGACACAGTGA
>NW_017729025.1:148739203-148741888 GCF_001723915.1 Gavialis gangeticus
CAGGTGCGATCTTTCTAAAAATGCCTTCTTTCACCTCTAGCTTGCTAGGAAACCTCACCCTCCCTTCTAGGGCAAGGCCTAGACACAGTGATTGATGCACTTGTCACCTGAGGTTGGATTATGCTAATTCACTGCGTCTTCAGCAATTTGATGGTACACAGATGAACAGACATATTGGAGACCACTTCTGTGGAGCTGGTTGTGAGTTTAGGGTCCTAGGCCATGTCAGCATGCATGGTTTAACTAAGCTTACCCAGTTTAATTAGCACAGGTCTGTGATGGCTGCCAGGAAGTTGACTGCATGTTAGTGACCCTGTTCCCCCTTCTTCCATCTCCAGTGACAGAGGAATCCTTAGGGTGCCTTAGCACAAACAGGGAGATGCACTTGGGCTGGGCTGGCTCTCTGAACAGGGTCAACATGATTGCCTTGCTTACTGGATAAGCAATCAGGCATATAAGCAGGGAACAACTCGTTTTGGTTATGCATTGGCTGAATAGCTGATGGTGGAGGGCTGAAACTTTCTGGAACAGAAAATAGTGAAGGAAAAAAGGTCAGAACTCCTTTTCCTGGAATAAGCACTGCAGCAGGCACTACCCAGTGCTTCATGCTCAACAGAAAAAAAACACCACTCACCATGGGCTGTAATGACTTTACTGTAGTGTAGCTCCATGCCAGCTGAGGAAAAACCTAGTCACTCCCTGGAAAGCTATATTCAGTCCTGGAGCAATAGGCAACATTAATAATGGCTAGCGCTTACACACAGCTTACCACAGAGGCTGTCCTGGAAGACTCCAGATGCTATCTCCTCAGTCCAGGGAGCCTTTAAGGCCTCTTCTTTTACCAAGTGCCCCAGTAAGGCTACAACCACTTTGACATTATCCCAGACATGCATGGAAGAAAGAGGCCTTGGAAGGGTGTGCTTAGCAGTGGGTTTCTTCTTGACACCCAATCCTTCTCACCGCCCCCCACTCTGAAATGCTGAATACTTTTCATGACCCCTTCTCCCTGCATTGATTTAGTCTTTCACCCTCCATGGGTGGCCACTGCATGATACGGGTCAGACCTAAGGTAGAAGTAATACTGGGCTTGGTGAGCTTTCAGAGAGGCCCCAAGCTAAATAAATGAACTAACCTTCACAGCACCAGAGGGAGGGAAAGAAGTAATTATTATTATTATTGGGCCTGATTTTCCTTTTTCTTACCCCCTGAGGATCAGGATTATCCCCACTGAAGTCAGTGATTTTCCATGGCTGTAAATGAGCAGAGACTTGTGCCCATTATTTCAGCTTTGCAGATGGGGAAACTAGAACAGAAAGGTCAAGTGATTTCCCCCAGGTTACAGAGCACGTCAGTGTCATAGCTGTGATTAGTGCTCAGGGAATTCTTGGCTCCTAGTTCTGTCATTAGACTGCATCTCTTCAGTCCTAGAAGGATCAGTGTTTCTAACTGCTGGCTGTGACCAGTCCCCTTGAAATACTAGCCATGGACAGACACATGGAGGCGCTCCATGCTCATGCCACTGGGACTCCCTGCAGACTAGAGGGCATCACAGCTGCAACATAACAAAGTGGGAGTAAATAACCCAGCCATGCAGAAGCTAATTGCTCCAGTCCAGCTGGACTCAGAGAAGCATGATGAGCTGCCCTCACCTGTGAGATCCCACAAGGGTCCCATGCTAACCCTTGTTTATTTTCAATATTCCCGTGATACCAGGGGGAGGGAGATGAAAATGCCACAGACTCAGCTGCCCACAATATGCTGGTAACACTAACAGACCGGATGGTGCGAAGTCCTGGAGAGCAGGGACCTCACTACTGACACCTGATGAGTTGGGAGAAGAACAACCCCTTGCTTCTTGAGAGGCAAGAGGCACTGAGCTCAGAGGCACTGCAGCAGCTGAGGACCATGGGGAACTGACTGGATGGACCAGGTCTCATTTGCATTTCAGGCATGAAAGAGTGATAGGCATTTTGGCTAAGCTGCAGATATGTTATAAATTTGGGAGTAACTAGATGCCTTTGCCCCTACTGGGTACTGAGTAAGCAATAGAACTGTATTAAATGTAATTGAGTCCTTCAAACCAGTAAAGAGTCAACCTAACAAGAACTACAGTCTAATGTTGTTGGGTAAAAGAGACCAAGTTATCATAGCGAGTGATACCAATTGAGAGTTTTTATTTGGTACTAATGGTCCTGTGTACTGTTGCTCCATGTCTAAGGGCTGGAACAGAGGAAAGGAGGGAGTGGGGAAGGGAAGGAGCTGAGGGAAGATTCACTACAACTGGCTGAGGTGACATGAAGGTATCAAGTGAAACTGGACTGCATGGCCTAGAGTCCTAGAAAGCTATAGCCTAGTGGTCCCTCTAGGACCAGAGCTGTAATGATTTTAGCTGGGGAAGGTTTGAGGGTCCCTGGAACAAGACACAGACCTACCTCTGATTTTTGTCCACGCCAGCCTTGGACAACAAACTATGAGTAAGGCAAAAAGGAGGTGGGCAGTATCTGACTACATCACCAGTGTGTTCACAGCTGTGAGAGGAGAACTAGGGTGAGCACTTTTATTAAAATGCCCTTGATAGGGCAGGAATTCCTCCTTCCTGCCTCTCTCCCCCACAATAAAGTTCTCCTTGTTTTAAAGGCGGCGTACGCTTGGTGGAAGGGGGGTGAAATCTCCAAAGAGGAGTAT
>NW_017729025.1:148741899-148751603 GCF_001723915.1 Gavialis gangeticus
GGTCCCTTCCGACCCTTAATCTATGAATCTATGAAACCCAGTGAACTCATTCCTTGAAGAAAGGGAAATAATACATCTTAGGCAATGCAATTTAGTATCCCAGGTTGCTGGGGGGAGGTCAAGCCAGTGCTTGCATGGGTGGGATTGTTTGAGGGTTTTTTTCCACAGGGAATTTCCAGACAATTGAACCCAGGACTTCTTACTGCTAGTAGCACCTGGTGGGGAGGGGAAGATCACGCAGGCTAGGGACAGACATTACACATCAGCCAGCTTAAGTGATTAGAAACTGGTTTAAACCTGTAACAGAATAGACATTCAGTGTACATAAACCCGTTTGAAAATGGCTGAAACCAGTTTGAGAGAAACCTGGTTGAATGTAGTATCAGACTTAACTGACTTGGCTCAAACTGATTTATGCAGTGTATGTCCCAGAACCCTTCCTGGTTTAAGTTAGACCAGAGTCCTCCAGCATCCCAGATGTTTTGCAGGCCTGGGTGGGGCTCTCTGCTCCAGAGAGCTAGGCTGGCCCCACCCTCTGTTCCCTGGCTGCAGCTCCAGCAGAGACTTGCAGGCACAGCAGCGTCTGCCTGGTTTCTCCCTGCCCCATTTCTCCCCTCTACTCACTGCTGAAGCAGGGATCCCTCCCTCCTCTCTTCCACAGCATGGACCATAGCCAACATGTGGTATGCTAGCTAATGCTGAGAGGTGCCTGTGTAAGGCATACAGGACAGTGTCTGCTTAGGGCTTTTTGAAGCTAATCAACAGGTAGCTGGTAAAGTCACTCCATTCCTTCCTTGGAAAAAGTTGTTTAAGAAGAGTTTGAACTAAAGAAAGACTATTGCTTTGCTGATGGGCTGATAAATGCTGTGTAAATGCTGGCTCCCTTGTCGCTGGTCAGAGGAGCAGCAGGGGGTGAACCCCTCCCTAATCAGAGTGCCCTGCTGAGGCCTGGCCACACACCCCTTCAGCTCAGCACTATTGAAGGGAAGGGAGGGCTGCTTTAGCAAGCCCTCCCCCTGCCCTCCCCAGCTTCTAGCCTGAGTATCTGCAGTCATATGCCTGCATTTCTGGAATGAAAAGGGAACATCTATTCACCTCCAAATTGGTTCAAGCTTTGCAGGTTAGACTAACCTGCAAAGATTGAATCAATTTAGGCTCAGGCTTTTTGAATGTCTGTCCCTAGACACAGGCATACCTCATTTTTCACTGATACAGCCAACACCATAACTAACGTGCCAGAATTCCTGCAAAAAAACAGTTTTGAATGAAAAAGCAACCCAGACAGAACCAAAGAAATAATGGCTGGAAAAGGGAAATGCATTAGAGGCTAGTATCTCCATCTTCCAGTGAAAGCTTATAGACTTTTCCTTCTCCTCCCCCACCTTTGTGAATGTGAGCTCACAGTCCTGGTTGACTCCTTGCTCAGCTTAGATGGGCAAGTAAGATCTCTTTCTAAAAATGCCTTATTTCACTTCTAACTTGCTAGGAAACATCACCTTTCCCTTCTAGGGCAGGGCCTGGACACATTGATTGATGCACTTACCACTTGGGGTTGGTTTATGCTAATTTACTGCATCTTCAGCAATTTGCTGGTACACAGATGAACAGAGATATGGGAGACCACTTCTGTGGAGCTGGTTGTGAGTTTAGGATCCTAGGCCATGTCAACATGCAAACTTGAGCTAGTTAAACTGAGCAAGCTTAGTTAAATTAGCACAGGGCTGTGGTGGCTGCCAGGAAGTTGGTTGCATGTTAGTGACCCTATTCCCCCTTCTTCCATCTCTGGTGATGGGGGAGTCCTTAGGGTGCCTTAGCACAAATAGAGAGATGCACTTGGACAAATCCTGGCTGGAGCTGAAGGAGGGACACAGTTACTCAGCTACTCCATCCCCTAAAGTTCCTGATGGAATAATTATTTTGTTTTATTTTTTGGAGCATTTAGCAAAGAGTATATTGCCCCACTTTTCAGGTTTGCTGACTAGGAAGACTGGGGTGGGGAAACCAAAAGGTCCACCCTCTCTGCACCTGCACACGTAACACCACAGAGGGCACACAGTACCTGTCCCCTATACCCCACACTTCAGCCAATATGTGTGCAAGAGGGTTGCTTTGTTATCACACCCCTCCACCCCGAAGACACATAATGGCTGGGTACTGCCTGGTCCGTTGACATGAGCACAGGGCTTTGGAGTCTCACTGAGGACAGTTGCCAGAACTAGATCCCCAGATATTTTCAGCATTTGGGCGATGATACACATGTGGCCTCATGCCTCCTCAGTCCCTGCCTGGAGAGGTTTATCAGTGAAAGACCCAATACTGCCTCAGGTACTTCCACAAAGTGGAACATTATAATTAAATCAATGGACTCATTTGTACAGTAAAGTGCACCTCTACTGATGTATGGGTGTCAGAGTCATGCCTTGGGTTAAATGTAATGTAATGAAGGTCCCAGAGGGGTGATCTGCAGGGGCTAAAATTGGGCCTAAAATCTTCAGCTCTCCCCTCAACCAGTTGCCTAACCTAGAGAACCAACTCTGCTAGCCTAAGAAGCATCAGCAAATTTCTGTACCTGGTATGTCGATGTGAGTAGGCAATGAGTGAAGGTGCACTGAGTACATCCTGGCCATAAAACCACAGAAGGGGTTGAATGATGTCAAAATGAACCCTCCTCCACATCTCTCCCCTTCCACTTCAAAGCTGCTGCTCTCCCTTCTGGGGCATCTCTTGGAAAGGAAGCACAGTTAAGAATAGCCATCTCAATGGCTCCAGGATGGTTCTGTTTATTCAGTGACTCAGAGCTGGCTGGTGAGACCATTACTCAGAGGGCCCCATTACTCATCTGTCTGCACTGCCCCCAGGATGGGGTTTGTGTCTCTTGCTCTTCTCTCCTTTAAAGATATATTTTTTATTTATCTTTTTAAAAAGCCACATTCTAGTAGAAGAGCAAATCATCCAGCTGAGGATTCACCACTGAGTATTTTGTTTGCCCCAGATCTTCAAGCTCAGTTCTCTACGTCCCCTGATAGCCCCAGGAGGGCTCTTGTCAGCTCCATGCCAGAAAGCAGTTGTGTGGGCAGGAACTGGACAAGGAGAAATGCTGCCAAATCAGGTTTCATGGCACTATGTGAAACATGTTAATACAATCTTCTACCTCAAAATGAAATGCTGGAAGCTGACCTAGTGCAAGACTGGTCTCAATCTGACTTGCCAAAGGCAGTCCTTGAAGCCATCAAGTATGGCCAGGACTGCCCTTACATTTAATCCAGGGGTAGCAAACTCATCTGGTCTCACCCTGCCTCATCTGGTCTGGACCCACAGACCAGCCACGCATTCTGGATATGGAGCAGAAACTACGTAGCAGTGCGGTCCTGCTGCAGCTGCCTCCTGGCTGTGCTACTGGGCCCCAGAGCCACTTCTGCCACAAGGCTGTGCTCCACAATCCTGGAGCCCCAAAGTGGCCACTGCATGCAACACAGCCCCAGGTCAGTGCCTGGCCACTCCATGGCTGTGCTGCTTGCAGGCATTGATTTGCCATCCCGAGATGCAAGCTGATAATGGATGCCCTGTGCGGTGCCCAGGGCCATCCAACACACTTCACATGCTGCCTGTGAATCACTCCAAGACCTATGGGTAGCACCAGGGGCATGATGCAGCCCCACTGACCAGATGCAGCCTTTAACCCAAGCTACTTGCAGACCCCAGTATCAGTGTTCTGCCCTTATCCAAGCAACTGGGCCTCTCTGCATGCTGGTGACTAGGACTTCTGCAAACTCTTGGCACTGGCTGTATGACCCAGATACTTTGTTCTGAGTGAACCCAAACCCTCAGGCTGATCATGACCTCTCCATTCAATAATAGGCAAATTTTATTGATACGAAGTGATAGCAGATAAGAATAATGGAAACAATTCTATATCTACCTATCCCAGGGTTCACAGAGGGAAGGTACATTTGGCCAGTACATGAGTTTCACCATAAGGTTCTCTCTTGAATGTCAGATGTCAGCAGCCTGGAGCTCAGAGGTTGAGGCCTACCCCAACCCAGTGGGATGGGTGAGATGGGCTGGTGGTATGCCCTCATCTATAGGAGCCTTGGGTTCCCCTCTCAGGGACACTTTGCTGCTCTGAAATCCCTCCTTTTGTATTCTTTCTTCCCTCTGACTCTCCATTCCTGGGCCTCATTGATTGGTCTCTCTGTGGCTGTCATACTGTTCACGTTCTGTTCTATCAACATATTATTTTGTTTCACAAACCCATCGCATGCACGCATCCTAATTTGGGCTTTTACTGGTTTCTCCTAATTTGGTCTGTTCACCAAAGCTGGAAATCTTAAGGGCCCTGCAGTTGGGCACTGTGACCTGGCCAACACAGCAGAGTCCTTTATCTTTATTATGGAACACTGTGGTACAGATCCTCAATTTCCCAGCCTGTGCATCTGCTTGCTGCTTGCCTGGGTCATACACAGGAGGCCTTGAAGGCAACTTTGTCACAAACAGACTTTTAGAAATCGATTAACCCTTGTCATTCCCCTGGACCATATTGTTCTAATGCAATATCTAGTTTACCTATAAGCCAATTCCCAAAAGCAAACCTCTAAATACCATTTTGTTGCCATCAATCCCCTCCTTGAAGGTCTTATACCTTTACATTATAAATGGAGCAAAATCAAGGCAATTACCTGGAAGGTTTATGAAATTTGTGAGGAGGATCTCCAACAGTCATCTAGGGAAAAGTCAAGATTAGGGGTTCCAACAGGCTGGAAGTTGTGATGACCCCTTAACCATTGTTCAAATGTTGCCCATACCCCCTGTGACTCAGTCTCTTGCCTCAGCATTCCCTAACCCTGCAACCGAGTTGTAGCCAATCAAGTTTAAGTAGGCCTCCTATACTGGGGCCAGGGAATGTATGGCCCAAGATGTCTATTAAACCTTTTACTCAGCATTATACTGAACAATCAGCACATTATCTGATTGTCAAGGTGGCTGTTTAAACCAGAGAAACATCCCATGGTTAGAATTTTTGGGAACCAGATATGTTCCCAGCAATGTTATCCCTCCTGTACAATGGACGATACTTTCCTCATTGTCCCAACTGTATTGCTTGCTTGGTGCCATGGTAGCACTGCCAATGCCCCTCCTGCAAAAGGCTGGAGAAACATCAAAGGTTAGGCCCTTCCTGTGCAAACAGCATGCGTGATTTCAATTGGGATGCCAAACTAAAGTGGACTTCCCCTCTTACACAGGACTTTGTAAGAAAAGTGCCATCTTACTCATTTGATTTGTCCCCCAGGGGCCTTCTAAGCCACAGTTGCTCTATGCTAGCAACAGAGAGATCTTTCCACTACTCCTTGCCCACAGTGAGCCCTGCTGTGCTACTGCAGTTGAGGAAGAACCATTTGGTCCTGTTCCTCCTTGAGCATTGTTAGCGCAATGATTATGAGAACCATCAGTTACATGTGGGCAAGATCTCAGAAGGCCTGGGGCTACACAGGTATCACTGGGAAAGAATTCATGCTGCAGCAGATTTACTAGCAATGATTCTGGAAAAGGAAGCAACCCAGCTTGATCTTGTGGACTGAATTTCCAGGGTTGGTAATCAGAAGATAAACGTTTTTGCCAATGAAGTGGGTGTATCTGATCTGCAGGGATCCTGGTTTTCTGTGATAAAAAACTGCAAATTCTCTGATAAAAAGCCAAAAATCTGTGATTAAATTAAAGGCCCCCCACAGCCCCCCCTGACCCTGCTGGTTCCCCTCTTTGCCCCCACAACAGCCCCACAGCATTGCTTATGCCCCTTGCTCCCCACCCATAGTCCCTGCCCACTTGCCCTGCTGGAAAGGGCCCCAGCTGTTAGGGCTATGGGACCAGGGACCCAGGTCCACAGCTCCCTGCCCCCAACAGAAGGCAGCTGCAGCAGGAGCATGGAGCCTGCTCCCCCGCCACTGCTGCCTGCTCTGACTCGGGCAGGGGTGAGGCTGGCTCCTGGCAACCATGTGCACTCCCGGGGAGCAACGGGGACCCATGCTTCCAGATCTGTACAATGGGCAGGCTGTGGGCTTCAGCTCCCTTCATGCTTCTCTCCCATGGGGCCACTGTAGCCCCGCAGCCAAGACCCAGGGTGTCTGGGAACAGTGTGCCAGGATCTCTTTGCCCCCCTGCCATGCCTTCTGCACCTGCTGCTGCTCTGAGTGGTGGAGCCCCGCTTCCCTCAGTGCAGCCCCACATGCAGGAGGTGCATTGCTGAGGCAGTGCAGAGTGAACAGCTGCTAGGAAATTGCCGCTTGGCTCCTCTGTCCCCAGCCTCACTGGGTCATGGGGAGGGGAGTGTGGTGGCAGGGATCTGCCACTTCGTTCCCCTCCCTGTGCCGCTTCCCTTAAGGGCTGCTAGAGCCACTTCAGTTTCACCTGCCCCCAGCTGGGCCATGAGCAGGGAGATGTGGAGCTGGCTGGGCACTCTATGTATTTCCCAACACATCCCCACTCGTGGCCAGAGTGCCTGGCTGGGGGCACATGAAAGCTAAGCGGCTCTAGCAGCCCTTAAGGAAAGCTGTACATAGAAGCACTGGCCAGGCACTCTGTATTTCCCCAACACCTCCCCGCTCCCTCAGTCCCCAGCCAGCTTCCACCCCAGGCCTGCCCCACAACCCCCCAGCCCCTGAAAGCCCCACTTACTAGTTCACAGGCTCCAGGAGGAAAGCAAGCCTGACCTAGGCCTTGTGATTGACTAAAAGCTGCAGGCTCCACCCTTTACCCTCTGCTTCCCCCTTCCCCTGCCCCTCCAGGCAGGGTTGGGGCTTTCCCACCCTTATTGCAAACAGCTCTTGCAGGCTGGAACTCAGCCAACCTGCAGAACTCTTTGCAAAAGGGGAAAATCCACAGGTTTCTCTGCTAAAAAAGAAAATCCATGTTTTCTCTGATAAAACCAGGAAATCCATGGTTTTCTCTGTTTTTCCATGGGAAATAGAAAACCTGGATCCCTACTGATCTGGATGCTGTTGGTATCTATTGGGACCCTGGGATGCCATTTTGACGCACCCCTTGTCAGCTTCCTTCACAGTCCTGCAATCTAACAACTTAGCTGAGCTGGGCTGGGACAACCAAGCTATGACATTGTCATTCTCAGCTGGGTACTGCTATGGGGCAGAAACTCCCCTTCTGCCTCAGGAGCCTGAGCTCTGGTTTTGGGCTGGAGGTCAGACATGGGAATGAGTTTGTGGGATTCATCCTAATCTCTCACTGAGTGGGTCAAAAAACAGTGGCCTGCCATTCAGTCAGACTGCAGACCTGTAGAGGCACCAAGGCGGAGGGATGGTTTCTGAGGATTATTTGTCAAGGATAATGCCTAGGGGCGCTACACGCTTTCCAGATGGGCGTCCCCAAGGGCCTCACAGGCACATCTATGCTGTGGCACTGACATATAGTGACTGGGCTGCTCCAAAGCACACCCCATCCACTACCTACACCAGTGTTCCCAGCCCAATGTACCAGTGAGGTTGCTCTGTGATCGCCCCCAGCAGCCACTCTTGCATGCCAAAGATGGAGGCCATGAAGGACTCACCCACATATTTTTGGTCTTGGAGTGTGTGAGTGGGAGCAGGTGGGCAGAGTGGGCTCAGAAACAGGCTCAGAAACATAACAGGCTGGAAAAGCCTATGGCTGCAGTGCTGACACACCTACAGACTCCAAGGATGGACAGATTGAAAGTTGAGGATACAGGCATGAGGGATGGTGGAACAGCCAAAGGGATTTTTTCAAGCAAAACAATCAATTTTGCTATAGAAACCAGAACAGAGGTGGGTTTTAAAGATGGAGAGGGCAGGGCATGACAGAGGAGTTTGGGGAGCCAAAGGGAGTTGTGACACATGCAAGGCCCAGGCAGGCAGACCAGGAACAGTGACAGAGCAAAAGGTGCTGGGAGGATGACATGAATCCTCACAAGGACAGAGAAGTTGGCTGCTGGACCTCTACAGCTCAGCACCAAAGAGCATGAGGAGTCAATGACTAAAAGGTCTTTTGGGCTGGGGCTTCTCCCTGGGATGCTAATACAGGCCCCATTACAGTGGGACCTTGGGGTCTCTCACCATCTTTTTCAACACATTTATTACCACCACACTCCTGTGCTGCAGGAGTTTTATAGATGGGGCAGTGACATACCAAGAGATTGGGCAGTCTCGGGGTAGGGATTTGTGCATGGGTCTTGAGTTGGCCCCCTGACCAGCGCACTCTCCTTCCTCACAAGTGACATCACACCGCCTTCCCCTCCCCTACAGTTCACCCGCTGTCCAGGGATCTGTTAAGAGTACATGAGCTGGCCCTGCCGATCTAGGAAACCTGCCAGTTGAGGGGAATTTGGATCCCAAAGCAATTCTGGTCTCTAGAGCTCGGACGCATCCCAGGTCACTGCCACCTATCCACCTCCATTCCTCCCTTCCCACATATTCCCTGAGTCACAACTGAGCAAACAAAGGCGGCTCCAGTGGTTGGTGCACGCTGGCTCCACAGTCAGCTTAGGCAGTTGTTGTTTTAGCGAAGGTATGAGAGGGGGTGGATGTGCCAGACAGATGTTTATGGCTCTGATGTGCCTTGTGGTTCGAGGAGTGCCCGGCGCTCTGGCTGCTGAATTCGCTGCAGTGAAGTCATTGCCGGCTTATTCCAGCAGAGACAGATGACATCAGCGTAATAGGGCTGCGCAGTGTAAACAACACTGTGCAGCCAATGCAAATGAGGGCCGGCAGCTCCGTCTCACCGGTGCACTCTGCTCCCCTCTCCCACTCTGTCGCATTCATTTTCTCCTCTTGCTGCTCCTTGGTCTCCTTTGTTCTCCTACCCCCTTTCTCTCCTTGAGACCCTCCACCTCACTCGCATCTCTTGGCTGACCCTCAGCATCCTCAGCACCTTGACTGATCCTCCCCTCTTTTCCTTTCACAGGCCAGTTTCTCAGCACAGTTTCAGCAGCAGAATGGGACCTTAATGGCAGCAGAAACAGCCCCCAGAAAACTATGTGAAGAAGGCCTCCTGACTATCTCAGGGTCTCTGCACTGGCCCTGCTCCCAGCCCCCAGCATATGCCAAGGCCCAGCTGGAGCAGCACATCCTGCTACAATAGTTTTCTCTTTCCCATGCAGAAAGTATATTAGAGCTGCCTTTGAGGCTGCCTTAATTTTTACCAGGGGCAGCAGAGGTCTTCAAATAGCTCCAAAATATGCAATACCCCTTCCTCACATGTTTAATTCTAGCCACAAGTGCAGGAATGCAGCACCTGGTAGTCAGGCCATCAGTATTTTTTCCATTGGTGAAATCCCATGTCAGTCCACATAGGAGCAAGTTGTAGGTGGCTACAGCTTTTCAGGAGTCTCTGCTTCTGCACTGAGTGGTGGTTGCATATATCCAATTTGAGTGTGGCTTACAGCATATGGGACAAGCATATCCAAAAGAAGCTAATCTAGAGACCTAAGGCTGCAGAAAAATAACAGGCCAGATGCTGGTATTATAGCCCTCTGCTTGTGGTGATTGTGAGAGAGCAGGACTTCTCAGTGGTTAGAGTGCTGACTAGAAATGTGGATTCAATACTGGACTCTGCCAGAGACAGATATTTAGCTGCAGTTTAACTGCACAGACACCTCCTTCTCATTTATAAAGTTCCCCTGGTACCTAGAATTGTCTTTCTGCACATGTCAAGAACTCACTTGTAGCAGGACTGACCAGCTC
>NW_017729025.1:148756603-148770873 GCF_001723915.1 Gavialis gangeticus
GAGATGAGAAGTGGCTTCACATGTCCATCCAAAAGAGGGAAATGTTTAGTCCTGGAGGAAACCCAAGGGATTCTTGGTACGTGTATGCACATGTTACCTCTGCTCACGCTGCCCGCTCATGGAGCATGAGATCATGGTCTATTCAGCACCCTGAAGGTGGTCTGTGCCACGTGAAATGTTGGCAGCCAGTGGGGGAGGAGCAGGCTGCTATCAGCATAGGAACTGAAAGGGCCATTGGATTAAGGCAGAAAAGTTTATGTGCCATGAAAATAGCTGTAACAGCGCATCTCCAGCTGCCTGAGATGGGGACACTGAGCCAGACAGCAGGAGTTATCTGCACAGACTGGAATCCATTACTCAGTGTATGTAATGGGCTGACATTACCTCATCATGTCACTCCAGTTTGGAGGATTACCTCACTAAGAAAATAGGCACCAACGTGCACGGCTGCGCATGTACGGTACATGTGAACACAGGCACCCCCCTGTAAACATATGCATAGGCAGCAAATGGACATGCTTACCCAGAGACCTCTACCTAAATGCACGCATGAACAGGAAATATATACACAGTGTGTGTGTGCGCGCGCGTGCGTGCATGCACATGTGTGTACATGCATGTGACCAACAAGTTGTGGCCCAGATTCTCGGCTTATATAAAGGGCTGCAGCTCTGCTAACCTCAAACTGGCTACACTTGTTCCCACCAGGTGAGAATCTGGCCCACTGTTTTTACTCTGCCATGTTCTACTCTGGCTGGGGGGCAGCCTAGGGGCTGATATGGGATATGTGCTAACAGTTGGTTTCTGTCTCTGTTATAGAGGGAATGTGTGCTCTGCATCCTGCCCTGCCTTCAGAAGAGTTCCTAGTGCAAGGCAAGAACAACTCAAGGCAGGCAAATAAATGTCTTTTTGAATATTGTGAGCCAAGTCAGCTGAGTCACTGGTTCGAAGTGCACCCAGAGGTGTCCAGGCCTATCCAGACACGTGGTGTCGACCTCTTATTTACATTCCCAAATTCAGCTCAAACTCTTCTTAGCCCAAGGCTGACCCCCATGTCCCAGCTTTGAGCCATTTCCCCCTGCAGGCTACTCCCAGTCCAGGAGAGTCAGTGTCTGGCTTCCTCATCTGTTGGGCTGCACCCATCACTAATCCCAGACCAGCAGGACCAGCTCCAGTACTGGACAGGCCTCCAGAAGACCCCAGTGGCTCCATTTACATGAAAAGAGCAAGAAGTCAGTCACTAACCGTCAGGCCTATGGTTCTCCTAGTTCCCAATAAATTGGTAGATGAGGCAGCTCTTCCTCTTTGTCCACGCTGGCATGGTCTTTCCTTTGGTAAAACCCAAGTCAAATTTTCATATCCAGCCACATAGACTGCCTTGGTGTGGAGCCTGCAGCCACTATGGCAGTGCTTTGGCAAATGCTGCTTTGGCCCGGAGGCCATGCAGTGCCTGTGCCTCATGCATCCCAGACCCTTCTCTCTGCCAGGACTCATGTGGATTTCAAGAAGGGCTGGGCAATATAGGTCTGAGTCTCACTGAGTAAGCCAAGCTCATCCCTGTCTAGCACTGTGATGGCCAGCTCATTCTCCTAATTTCAGAGGACTTTAGATCCAGCCCCAAAATGCACAGCTACTAGCTATGCTAGCTGATTAAGCATTGCAGGGCTTTTATATCATGGAGTGATTGATAGGAGGAAAGTGCTTCTCGACCAAATGCATTAGCTCTGCAGAGCTGAGCCCCAGGAAGCCCTCAGCTGCCAAGTCTCTTACAATGGGCAGGAGGGAAGCTGGAGGTGAATAATTGATGCAGCTTTTCAGAGATGAAAGTGGGGGCTGGCAGACATGCCCCCAACCCCAAATCATGTCTGTAGTGCACAGAGGGAAGGCAGGACACCCCTCCGCTCATGAAGCTGAGGGATGCAATTGCAATGCACAATTCATTTTTACCAACCGCAAACCAGCTAACGTCATAGTCTGCATTACTGTGAACAGGGATGTCATCAGTGGAGCCATGGCAATTGATGCTGACTCTGGATCTGGCCCCACCACGGAATTCATTAGCAGTAGCAGAGAAGCACCAAGTTCACAGGTGCACAGTCTATAGTGCCTGTGTAGTGGCTAGTGCAGTGGTGCCTGAGGAATGGACCATTGCCTGCTACCGTAATATTTGCATACTTCATCCTTGCCTGGCTCTTCCTTTTGGATAGTCCTTTATTTCATGTCACAGCCAGGTCCTAGTGACAGCAGGATGGAAACTAACCTGGCCATGCAGCAGGGTGCCCACCTTAAAGGAATTGCTAGGGACAGAGTTCTGTTAGTCATACTCATGTTGACTTTTGCTTTGCTCATGGTAGTCAGTGGGCCTGATGCTTCATTACCCTTCATCTTAGATAACAGCTTACATCAGAGGAAAATGAGCAAAGCAGTGATATAACATGCTACCAAACCAGAATAGTGGCACTTTGCACCTACTTTCCCTTGGTGCTATCTCTATAACCATGGCTTTATGCGGCTCAAAGCCAAATCAGGGTCCCATTGCACCTGGCACTGTACCAACATGTCCAAAGAGATGGTTCCTGCCCCAAAACACTTAACATCTAAATATGTACAGAACAGACAAAGGGTGGGAGGGGAAATAAAATATGGCAGGGGGTACCTGAAGTGATTTGCCCATGCTTGTCTGTAGCAGAGCTAGGAGTAGAGCCCAGGTCTCCTGAGTTGCAATCCAGTGCCTACTGAGCCACGCTGCGGCTCACGCTGATTACTATGCATGGTCATGGAGGCAGGTGGGAACACAGGAGCCACTTTGGGTAAACTGACTCGAGTCAGCCATGCTGAAAAGGAATTGCTGTTCTGCACAGATCTGAAGCTACTGTTACAGCCTCCATCCACCTTAGCTGAAATCTTTTAATGGAACACCTGATAGGGAAGAAGAGCTGGCAGACGGCAGAACCTTGTCTGAGGAGAAGATGGATCAGAAGCAGCCCAACAGCAACACCTCGTGGCCCGTGGATGCAAGTACAAACACTCCTTCATTAGTGCTCTGAATTACCAAACCACAGGGAATTGACCCCAATTTGAGATTCTTTATGACTTGTCTCCTGGGCCTCTCTCTAAGTCAAACAGAAACAGTTTTCTGGGGCTGTGGCAGAGCCATTTGAGTGACACTATGGAACTTCAGTGCAAAAAAAAGAAAAACCCGATCCCAAAACATGTAATAGTCTGCTATTTGTACTGAGGTGCTGGACATCAGGAGGCTGAGTGTTGAAAGGGAACTTGGGGATGGGGGATGAAGTCTTGCAGAATTTGCAGGGTGGTGTTTCCTTGGGGAGGAGACCAGGCCAGAATCCAGGAAGTCTATGGGCTAGTCCTGGTTTCACCATAGTCCTGCTGTACAGTGATAGGAAAAGTGCAACCCCCTTGCATGCCTCAGCCCTACCTGGAAATGGGGATGCTGGTACTTATCTTGCTTGTAGTCTCTTGAGATCTGTGACTGGAAACTGCTGAGATACAGGGCATTTTCATTCTTTAGGGATCTTTGTCAAGTTAAATCTCCAATTTCATGCAGCTCTGCTTGGAAGGTAGGAAAGCACCTACTTCCCTGACCAAGCTA
The DNA here is from genome assembly GCF_001723915.1 of Gavialis gangeticus. Classification (NCBI taxonomy): domain Eukaryota; kingdom Metazoa; phylum Chordata; order Crocodylia; family Gavialidae; genus Gavialis; species Gavialis gangeticus. The sequence goes on from NW_017729025.1 coordinate 148,760,217, forward strand.
AGCCCAGCCACTGGCATACTCATTTCCAAGAGACAAATGCTGTGGTTCATAGAGCTGTGTCCCAAGGTCTTCACCCTTATTCCTACTCTGTAAGCCACCTCTGCAGAAGGGTGCACAGCAAGGTCCCATGTTTTCCCCTTGTCAGGGAGGGTTGAACCAGAGCCTTAGAAACCCTTGGCTTCTGCCAGGTGACAGTGAAAGTTTAAACAACCCTCACCAGTCAACATTTGCCATGGATGTGGTTACAAAGGGACTCTGTGGGATAACCACATCCTCTTCAGCATGTACCAGAACCATTTTTCCCAGTATCCCAATCTGACCACATCATCATCCTTGGATGAAGGACACAGGTACTTACTCTCCAGACAACAGATAGAGCCCACTCCTCTTTGAATCCCCATTCTCCATCTCTCCCAAGTATTGACAAGCATCTTCACTCTCCCTGTTCCCCATTCCCTATCTCTAAATACACTGCCTATGTGTATTACCCCAACAAACTGGCATCTCTGACCTGATTCACCCCCACTCCCCCCAACTCTCTTGCTGCCAGGAGTACCCTGGATATCTGCTTCTCATCATTCACACAAGACCCCACAGGGTCAGAGTCTCTCCCCCTACCCTGGCTGTCTCCTGAAGGGTTCACAAGTTTGAAGAGCTCCATGTAGGACAGTGATTAGGAACAACACAGCTTAGCTCTAATTTTTGCCCCCTCTGGAAATCCATGTCCCACCATCTTTTCCAGGAGTGTTGCCTGGCCTGTCTGTTGGCTTTAGGGTGGTGGAGAAGAGAAAAGACAGCCCCATTCCACCTGCCCACCCTTTGCAGAAATGTTCACTCACCACCTCTACTGGGCCCACTGAAGTGGCAGCTTAATGAAAATAACACCCTCCCTAGTGCCATGTATGTCAGTCCCATACACACATGCCATCAGCTCTTTGTGTGGTGCAGTCCAAGTGCTGGGAGACAGACAGAGGCTAACTTCCAGCTGGGGTGACCTCCACAGAGCTCTTGTTGGCTCAAGCAGACGGACAGTCCTGCTTGGCTTACTTGGTAGAGCTGTGCTGCCTTCAGCTCTGTGGTACAACCGTGTGTCTGCAGAGAGACATGGCTCCTTTTTTCAGACTGCTGGAGCATGTGGTCATCACTTAGCAGACAGCACAGTGGCCTGGGTGCATGTTAGGCAGCCCATTCTTTAGTCAGAGCCCATTAAGAGGAACGGCTCTGAATCTTTCAGTTGAGGCAAGAGTGAGAACACAACCTTCAGTATGATGTTTGCACTTCCTGCATCCCACTCCTTCTTTGCAAGCATTGTCAAGTGCTGGATGATGCATTCCTGAGCACAAAGCCCAAATGGAACCTGATATACTTGGTTCAAATCTACTGAAGACTCCACGTGTGAGACTGCCTAAGCTGATCTGGGTATTTAGTCATCCAACTCTTATGGAAGTCAACAGGAGCTGTGAATCTGAATATCCTGGTGGATTATGCTCTCCCTATGCATATGTCTCTGTGATACTATTTTCTGCAGGAGAGGTACAGGCAAACTGGGGAGAGCTCAGCATGGAGCAACCAGCACGATAAGGGTGGCAGAATCTGACTTAGTGACATGTAAAGGGAGATTGGGCATGCTGTTCTTCTAGTGGCCAAAGGATTAATGAGACTTGTGCTAGTTCATTGGGAGGCAGGTCTTTGTTGCCTTCTAGTGGTTGCTCCATGTCAGAGATCTGTGAGTCTGCTGCTTCTTCCACTAGGGGAGTCTGTCATCATGCACAAGCTTTCCGTTCTGAAGGGCCTAGGCTTCAAACCTGGTTGTTAGCTGAGCAGGGTCTATCACAGGAACCCTGAGGAGGGATCCAACAAGACTTTGTATGGTGCACCATGAGATCCTTAAGACTGTTGTCCTCTTGCACAAGCATGAGCAGAGGCCTCCCATATAGCAAACATATAAGGAGTGGCCTTGGCTGTTCCCTTCCACACAGAGTGGGGCTGAGCAGCCAGGCACAAGCCCTATGGGTATGGGGTAAGACAGAGACTAGGGGTAGGTTGAAAACAGCCATGGCCAAGGTTTCTGCACAAGCATCATGATGCTAGATGAGGTTTGTGGCTGCATACACCCCTCACTCTAGCTGTGAGGTGCAGTGACTGGGTGAACATAAAGAAGCACTTCTACAAGTGCAGGATAAGACTCCTCTATCCTGCCCATCTAATTTTCCATGAACCTAGATGTACCACCCTTATCTGCTGAGCCACGGAGAGCCAAGCTTTCCATGCAGGATATAGGGTTCAAATCAGGTAACTGATTAAGCTGGGCGACTAAAGCACTTGGGACACTTTAACTGAACTAATGGGGACATACACAGAAGTAAACTGCAGAAGACTGAACTGTGGAGACTAGTCCTACATGACCATTGCTGCAAGGGTTGGGACGAACATGGCATTTCCACCTCTACCTTTCCCCAGTTATCAGTTATTTATGTGTCTTATCGTAGCACCCCAGAATCCCTAACAAGAAGCAAGACCCAACACACATAGACAAATAACAGACAAGACAGTCCTTGTGCCAAGAAGCTCCCAGTCTAGGTGTCAGCCAGGATGTGTGCCATCAGCTCCATGCACAGTGCTCTGGATGCCTGCCTTCCAAGAAGCCACCGAAAGAACTGGCTAACAGAGGCCCAAGGCAATAATCCCCAAACCTTGCTCTCTGTATATTGGCTGCCCTAGGTTTCAGCTTCCATCAGAAAAGCTAGCAATGAGGTCACCCCTGCGTTATAGCTGATCTGAAGCATCTGGGAGGCTCTCGGAAGCACAGTTATCGATTGGCCTCCTCTTAGACTTCCCCCACGGGGCTTCAGTTTCAGGAAATCTCTTTGCCTTCTCTCTCTCTCTCTTTCTCTTTCTCTCTGTCTCTCTGCTCCAGCGGTGTTCTGTTAGAGAGACCTTGAGATTGGGACTTAAAAGGGGCAGCAACTGGAAGTGCTATAAGAGGGGTTTGGCAATTATTGCCTGTTCAGTTTGCCTGGCTGCAATTTTCTTACTTTGGGAGCAGGCGTGAGTGCTGAGGAGAGGGGCATATTTTCCCTTGCCATGAGTCAAGTTTCATATTGGAAAACCACTGCAGAGAACAAAATGAATGCCTGCAAATTCAAGATTCCCATGCCCATCCAACAAAGCTGGTTCATAGCCAGTGCTGCACAACCACATGAGGGGAAGGAGTGGCCCCAAACTTGTGCCAGAGCTAGTGACAGTACGGCAGGGAGGTAAAGTCATTGCCTATGGCTAGCGCTGCCAGTGATGCCAGCATTTCTAAAAGGTATAGTATGGGCAGGATTACCCACCTTGCCAGGCATGGACATCTGTGTGCCCTGCATCCTCCCCAAGGTGTGGGACCTGCCAGTCTGATACGTCCTTCCCAGGAGCCCTCAGCAAACCTCTTCCCAACTCTTTCAAGGCAGGCCATGGATGGACAGAACTCACTTGCCTTCTGTCTGCCCTCAGGGTAACTTGCACCTTCTTTTGAAGCTTCCTGCTGCTGTCAGTAAAAGGTACTGGGGTGACAAGATGGGCATGAGCTTTGGCCACAACTTAGCCCAAGGGCTGCAGTCAGTGAGGATCCAGTGCAGGTGGCCACCAAGTTCCATGGCAGGTGCGTCTCTACCCACAGGCCTGAAGTGCTTGCAATCTCAACCAAGAGAGGAGATAGCATTTCTTTCTCTTATTGCCAACGGTGACCTGAGGCACAAAGTGATTAAGTGTGCTGCCTGAGGTCTGAGTGGGCAGGTAAGAGGAGAGGGAAGGAGGAGAACAGTTCCAGAGAAGGCACAAAACTCAGCTCCTCAGACTTCACACTAGTGCTTTAACCCTTACTGCTATCCTCTTTCTCTAGAACAGGGCTTTCCAACTTCTAAGCCCCCAGGTTCCAGATGCCATGGGGGCTGTCCCAGGCATGGGTGACTGGTGCCATCTTAGTTTGAGGGGTACATGCCCCCCCCCCAGCCAATCTTGCCAACTGGGAGGGGAGTTCCGCCACAGCTGATCTCACTGACTGGGAAGCAGCCGTGGCACTCCCAGAAGGGGTCAACATGCTACATCCGGCACTCCCACTCCATGGCCAGCACTCACGGGGCGGGGGGAGGGAGCATCAGCACTCCTGCCTGCCCTCACGCCCATCGCCTAAGCGGGGAGCACGGCCTGTCAGGGGGTGCACCAGCAACCCCCTACACGTCACAACTGGTCACAGGCATGCTGCACAGATGCTCTCCTCCCTCCCCTACCACAATTGCTGCACCATGCACCCACACAGCAAGCCCCCACCATTGCCCCATGTGAGCAGGATTTCCCTCCCCACCCCCGAAATGGTCCTGGACTAACTCTCAGATCTTTGCACTGCCACACTTCCCCACTCCCTGGAGCAAAGGCAGGAAGTGGTAGCTGGAGTGGGGTGCAGGGCTGGCAAGTCTAGCTACGATTGCAGCTGGAGCAATAGGGGGAAGGGTAGTAGGTGAGAACCTGGGATCTGCACATTAATCCCTCATGAGCCACCAGTTGGACAGCCCTGCTCTAGACTAATGGTGTTCTCTTGACTTCGCTTTTGCAAGACCATTGCATTTTCAGAATCTGTAGTTTTGGGTGGCTTAGACTTTATACAATGATTTGTTGTCCACTCCCTCCTTCCCCCTCAAAGACTTTCAGTGCCCAGGCAGACTTTATAAATTAATAAGGAGCTATTGCAGGCATTTGCACAAAGGCTCTTTGCCAACAAATGGCAGAAATGAATCCTCCCCTGCTTTTATCAGCTCCACCCAGAAAACTAACTTGCCTTTGACAGCAGCCCAATTAAGAAACAGTCAGACAAGACAACTGTGTGGTGTTCTAACACAGCTCTGGTAGACCACAAGGAGGTGTGAAATCCAGGACAGTAGGAGTTTTTCCTTTCATTATCATAACCTACATGTAGGCATCTTCTGTGGAAAAAACACTTTTCATGCTGGCATTAACAGTTATTTTCCCTGTGGGGCAGGTTAAAATTGTAAGTTGCATGAGTAGGGTGGCCGTCATAAAGGACACTCCGGTTGTCCTCTATTAATACGAAACCAGATGCCTTTATGTCTGTCAAGGAGTTGGGTTTCATATCAATAGAGGACAGAGGATAGAGTAGCAGAAAGCCCTATGCATGAGGCAGAGACTAGCATTTCCTTGCACGTGTTTGTGGGAGACAGGGACTTGAATAGGCTCTCTAGGTCGTATTGGAGCAAAAACTGCAATCCTAGCACTGCCTACGAAAGGTCTTTTTATTTTCTCTGATTCGTCTGATACCAGCCACTCCTGAAGACAGGACACTGGAGTAGGAGGACCACTGATCTGATTCAGTATAGGGTAATATAGCTCCCAATGCCGTAACGGCCATAGCAGAAATGTTCACATCACAGCCCGTCAGATGCCAATGAAGCTGGTAAATTCTGCTAAATACCTTGTCATCAACAATCTCAGATACATATGATTCTGGTAAAACATCTAATTTATGACAAGGACTTAAGAAGAAGGAAAAGGAGAAGGTGTAGTGCAGGGTAATTCCTCTGCTTCCATATCTCAAGACAGAGAAAACTCCACATATTTGTTTTAGTTCATTTCATCTAGAAGAAGATCTTAGCTAGTCTCTGCTGAGACAAATTGACTATAAGTCATTGAGTTTTCTCTGTGGGGTCATTTAACTATAATGGCTGTGACAACCTGGGGCTGCATAAATTACTCTGGGCTTTTTCCTCAAATGCTACCATCACAGTTTCTATGCAGTAGCATGTTAAGATATGAGGTTTACTACATGGCTAACCCCTTATAGTTATATTCCCTTGTAGACTCAAATGATGAAAGTGTGAGAATACAAAAAGACAGGTCCCTGGCCATTGCTAGCACTCAGAACTACAGGTGAATTAGTCCAGTGAGGCAGGCACAGGAAAAGGGGAAGGAATATTCCTGCTCTTGCTAAAGAATTAAAACCTTAAATTGAAAAAAAAAATCGATGAAATATGATCTAGTAATTAACTGCTCGTTAACTCTTATTTAAAACTAAACCACACAGGAGCAATGAACACACAGTCTGCCAGCTCCTCCTGCACCCACTTCAAAGCTCAGCCCCACATGTCTGTACTGATCACTTTTCCAAAATGCCTCTGAGGACAGTGACTGTCTCTTTTTTCAGGGATTGTAGATTATACATTAAATAGTGTTTTGTACCATGGACCCCTGCAGGCTTTGGCTGCATGAAAGAGCCACTGGCCAGCTAAGCTGGTACAACTGGCTGTTGAAGGCTAGCTAGGCTCAGATAACCTCAAAGATGCCTCCTGCCACACCCTCAACACCCTTCGGACAGCTGCAACAGAGGGTGAAAGAGGATGAGATTCCCCCTTTCCTCCTCCAGCGTGCCCAAACCTTCTCACAGGCACCCTCCTGATTCCCCACCAAGACTTTCTGCTTGTATCTTACCCATCTTTTAAGTCCAGCTCCTTGATCAGCTTTTGGGAAAACACTATTGCAAACCCCCTTGGCCACTCTGCTCCCCATCAATCTGCAAAAGGCTGGGTTTTTAAATTGTACTTCTTGCTCTTCTTTGACCATCAGATGGTGCCATTGAGTCTTCTTTGGTACTTATATGAGGCAACCAAGGCAACAGACTGCCATCAGAGCCCAATAATTACTAATGTAACTGGTCCTTCAAAATCTGCTGCTTGGCCAGCCTTGGAGTTTGGATTTTAAGACTGTGATAGTAATTGGTTATTAATCTCCAGAATGCGGCTGGTTGAAGACTGCTTCTCAAATAGGGAGGCACCAGCCAGCTCTCAAAATCAGGATAACAGCAAACCCCAGTGTCTCTGTTCTCAAGATTTTATCATCAGCTTTGCAATATTGCCTGTTCTTCTTAAAGTGCCAGCTCCTGAAGTCATGTGAATACAGGATAATCTCAACTTTAATTTAGAGAAAATGAGCTCCTGGCCTTCAGAGTTGCACAGAAAAGTCTGGAAACACAAGCCAAGTGTATCAGAGACCAGAAGGCAAAGAGAAAGAAACCCCCAATTTACTGCTTCTAAACAAAACTCATAATTTTTAAGCATATCTCATGATTTTGATGACTTTACTAGTAATTCCTGAGTGCCTGGCCCTGTCAATGTAGAGTTCAATATGACAGTCCCAGGAGAAATTATCTCATTTCTTGGATTCTTATGCTAGCGAGTCTTCCTGTGGGAATATTTGTACTGGTTCAGCTACCCCAGCTGTATACCAGTGCAAAGCCTAGCATCCCTTTGTTTTGTGTTTATACATTACCTAGAACTATGGGTTCTGGTCCAGGTTACTGAAATAAAAATAGCAATAACAATTATAACAAAACTTCCCCATCCCTGTCTCCTAGCCCATTTTCTCTGGTCACACAATGTTCAGTTTGGCTTGGAGTGCTGAATCACTGCTAAAGGGACAGTTAGTGGTGAGGTTTCTCACGATCACTACTGATAGCACCCTCTGAAGAGGTTAATGTATTTTCCCTTTCCTTGTTAGTTTTTCCCTTTTCTGTTTTCAAACTAACCTCCCTCCCCTCCTCCCCACACACACCAGATAAATGTATTTAAAGCAGCTGGAGATACAGCACATCTCTGGGTTTTCTCCTTTGCTTTTGTGCCAGCATCTTCAATAATGTCCACACAGCTCCAGGAGGAGGGAAGCAGCTTGCACCAGTGCTAGGATGGAGACGCAGCTGATCCCTCCCCGGTTCAGGGGTATTCTGGTGTAGACCTCTTGCTTGCCAAGGTAGCCCTCAGGGCTATTCTGAGTTATGTTTATGGTTCCTATGGGATTTTGCAGGGACACCTGCATTCCCAGGTATGCCCTGACTAGAAAGCCCCCTCCTCTTACTTCTGGCCACCTACCTCCTCTTCCTTCTGATTTTCCCAGGAAGGTTACTGTGCCTGGAAAGAGTGCAGAGGTGTATCTTCATCTGGAAGAGAAGTCTCTTCCACTGCGGTGTGTTCTCCTTAGGGGAAGCCCTATACATGTCTGATGGCCTTTCTGGGCTAGTTCAGAAAATACACAGAGACTGTTGTGCAACAGGAAATGAGTCTCTGGCTTGGTAGACCTAGCTAACCATTGGTGCTGTGCTCCCCACTCTGGAATCTGTGCACTTCACAATAAACTACTGCAGAATCAGCAGGAGAAGCCTGCAAGCCAAGACCAAACCTAATTAGTGGGGGGTTTTGAGACCTTAGCAAACTGTTACCATAAAATGCATTATCTCTACCTTGTTGGGTGGGTGCCCAAGGACACCCTCAATGCACACCGAGGATCACTTCACCCTGCCTGGGAACCTCTCGGAGATTTCATCCTCTGACATTGTCAGGCTGGCCAGCAGCTTTCTTAGGGGAGGTGAGACTGCAGGGCTGTTTTTGGAAGGGGCCATACCTAAGCATCCTACTGACCAACCAGGGTTGCATCCCTACTAGGGTAAAGGCAGAAGGCAGGACAAGGTGGCACCCTAGAGACTAACAGGTTTAGAGAAACATAAGGTTTTATTGGGTACAGCCTGCTTCATTAGAGAGGAAAGATGCCAGTGGGGAATTAAGTTGCTCAACACCTTGCTGGATCAAGCCCTTTGTTTGTACTCAACCACATTAGCTAAGTGCTGCTGTTTAGAGGCATTGAGCACACACAGCTTACTCAGATAAAGTAAGATGTCCCTTAGGAAAGCTTATGCCTCTCTGAATCAGTTAGTCTCCAAGGTGCCCCCTACCCTGCCTTCTCCCTGACTTCAGACAAACATGGCTAATTACTTCTCACTAGGGAAAAGGGAGATCAACCCTGGGTGGTGATAAGGCAGTTGTCATTTTCTTAAGTCAGCATTTCAAGGTTAACACTAGTGTTTAACGTGACAGATAATCACCTTGTCCATTTTAGTTAGATGTGAGCTAGCACTTCTCCACCCTTCAAACACATGCACATACATACCCCTGTCCCTAGCATGGACAAGCCTTTCTGTTTAAGGAGGCACACCTCCTCCAGACCTCTGGCAATTCAGGGAGCGGCCGGAAAAATGATGCAAGCTTTGTAGCCTAGGTGTAGATGTCAGCCTCTCCAAGACTTGTCCTGCACTTTATGCAAGAAAAGCAATTTAGAAATGATGACACCCAGAGCTTGTGCATCAATCTGGGAAAACTGCAAGAGACTTTCTGGCCACTGCAGCATCTCTTTTCCAGAACAGGAGTCCTCTTGAGCACTTGTATGGATAGAAAGATGAAGTTAGCTGTGTATAACACTCTTGAGAGCACAGATTGTCTTTGGTTACATGTCTTTTAATCACCTACTGCAAGTAGGGCTTGTTTCATGATTGGAGCATTAGCTACTATCACAATGCAAATACATACATGGGCAGATCTCGAGTTTTGAAAAGCGGGGTGCAGATGGTGTGGTGCATCACCACATATGAACTACAAATTAAAAAGGAACTAATATGCTAGGGATTTGGGCTGTATTATTCTGTTTAGGATTGAAGCCACACCCAAAAAATTGTGACCATGTGGCCTAATGGATAAGGTGTCTGATTTTGGATCAGAAGATTGAGGGTTCAAGTCCCTTCATGGTTGGATAGTTTTATGAGGCAAGACTAAGGGACCTGGATCTCTTCAGCCTCCACAAGAGAAGGTTGCGAGGTGATCTTGTAGCTGCCTTCAGATTCGTTAGGGAGATGCAGCAAGGGATTGGAGATGCTCTGTTCGCCAGGGCACCTCTTGGGGTAACAAGGAACAATGGTCACAAACTGACAGACAGCAGATTTAGCCTAGACAGGAGGAAAAACTTCACGGTGAGGGTGGCCAAAATTTGGAATGGGTTTCCAAGGGAGGTGGTGCTGTCCCTACCTTGGGGGTCTTTAAGAGATGGCTGGATAGACATCTGGCTGGGGTCATCTGACCCCAGCACTTTTTCCTGCCTCAGCAGGGGGTTGGACTCAATGATCTGTTGAGGTCCCTTCTGACCCTAGCATCTATGAATCTATAACTTAATTGGAATGAGTTCAAACAGTGGCAATGCGTAGCGGGGGCATGGGTGCACAGCTGCACCTGAGAGCACCGGTGCACCCCTTGACTGGCCGCGTTCGCCACTTAGGCAATAAGTGGCGGGGGCAGACAGAAGTGCTGGTGCCCCCCCTAAGTGCTGGCCGATCGCTGCAGCCACTCCCAGAAGTGAGTGGCCGTCACAGAATCAGCCGCGGGGGTCCTTCTGGGCAGTGAGATTGGCCGCAGAGGGACCACCCCCTGTCGACAGGATCGGCCCTGGGGGTGGGGGGGACCACCCCTGTCAGCGGAACTGGTCGCAGGGGGTCACGTGCCCCCCCCAACTAAGGCGGCACCAGTCGCCCATGACTTCAAACCAATCTTCAGGGCTGTGAAATAGGAGCTTCATCAGCAGAAGCAGCTAGCAGACAACAGAATTGCAGAACAAAGGGTAGCTTGACTGGTGGAACATCAAGACCATTAAAAAGAAAAGAGGGTTCCTAATATCTGTGGAGTGAAAAATTTAAGAGGGATATGAAGTCAAGGGACTCTCAGCATCACCTGACACTTTGTGTGGACAAGAATTAAAGGGGGTCAAGAAAGTAACACAGAGTGTTTCAGAGTGAAAC
>NW_017729025.1:148775873-148779801 GCF_001723915.1 Gavialis gangeticus
ATTAAAGGGGGGTGGAATGCGGGGGGGTGGGGAAGGGGAGATGCAATTGCGCCAGTGCTCCCCCCCAGTTCTGCTCCTGACTACATAATAATAATAATTATTATTATTATTGTTATTGTTGTTGTTTCCTAATATGGCTTTAGGTTTTATTGCTCCAAAGGAGATTAAAGTAATAAATATAGCAGTGTAAGAAAACAGAGGGGAAAGAGGGTGAGAGAAGGAGACAGAGAGAAATAATTGAATTTAGCCAGGGATAACAATGGCAGCTGAGCAGGGCTGGATAAGTTCCAAGCACAGCAGACTCCTGTTTCAATTTCACAGCATAATTTTTGTCTGTCCTTAAAATAACTTCTCTTCACAGAGACCCTCTGGTGTTACAGAAGCCCAAGTAATGACCTGTGCTTCTCTTTCCCCACCCCTCGCCCCCCATCCTCAGCACTGGGTTATTTTGGGAGCTATTTTTGGTGTCATGTGCATTGCAGCCAGGCCCAGCACTCCCAGCCCACATGACCACGAGGCTGTAAATGGAAGGGGACTGGCTGCAAAGTCAAACCCAGCACTCAGTGAAGAAGGGGGCAGAGAGTTGGAGCAGGGAGAGCTAATTGTTCTGATCCCTGCCAACAAAAGGCTGCTTCCCTGAGCCAGTCAGCAGGGATGGGACCGTCTTTATTGTCTGGGCTAATTGCTCATGTGAGATGTATTTATAGAAGAAACTGTTTGTGCCGAGGCTGCAGACAAACAGGCTCCTGTTCTGCCAGGCTTTCTTTGTAATAGGTGGGGGCTGGGAATGCTTTAGTGCTGTCATGGGAAGCCTCATTTTCTACCAGCAGGTCCAATCCTGCATGGTGCATAATGGCTGCTGGGCGGTCCTGAGTCCCCTCTATTCCCAGTGACTCCAGCGGGAATGAAGGTACCCAGTGTGTTCCCGGATCAAGCCCTTTGTTTGTACTCTACCACATGAGCTAAGTGCTACTGTTTTGGAGGCGTTGAGCACACACAGCTTTTGTTGACTCACTTGGCACCCTGGGCATTCAGCATGTCTGTAAACCAGGCCCTGGGACTAGATCCTGACAAAGGGAAGGTGAATCACGCATATCCCCTTGTGGCTTGCATATGCTGGGCCTTCTCTCTTTGGCGGAGCAGTCTGTGCACATATGTGCATAGGAGGAGAGGACTGAGCCTATTGACACCAATTTATGCTGTTCTCTCTGTGGGGGAGGCTCAAAAGATTTGGTATGGCATCTCGGACAGTAAAGATGATGTATAAGGAGCCCTGTGGGTGTGATGGGCTGTCCCCAGGAGCCATTGGTCCGTATGGCTTAGTGATCCCATTACACAGTGAGTGGGGTGTCTTTGTGGATGGTAGTAGTGACTGAGTAGAAGGGTTTTGCTCTCCAACTTAGTACTTTTCCCTTTTCAAGGACATGGCTTAAGGGGGCTGTGCTGAAGGTTGTGGTGCCAGGGTCAATACAGGGAAGCTAGTCCATGGGTTAAATTACTCAACAGTTCAGATGTACAGCATCTGACTGTACTGATCCAGTTATGGGATGGCCAACTGCTATGGGGAAATGCCAGAAAGTTGTTCTTGCCTTTGCAAATGTTCTCTATGCCTAGTCTAGCTAAAAGTTTCTAGGACTCCATGAGAGAGAAAAATGAAAAATACTTGAGCAGATTGTTTTGAGACCTGAAATTTCTTCAAAGCCAAAGCCTTGAAAAGTCTTTTTGCCTTTTTGGTTTTTCCTCCTACATGGGAAAAGGATGAAGCTTTAGTGAAGTAATGCAAACAATTTATGGAAAAAATCCAGGGTCTCTGTCATTCTATGAACCAGTAAGGAAGGGAAAATTCTAGGTCCAGCTCTAGGTGCGAGGCATGTTCTTTGATGCTTCACATCTCAGTCTCACTATGAGGGTGTCCTGTTCCTTATTCAAAGAGGCAGTCCCTGGTTCTCATCTTATGCATTTCTTCCTTCCCTGGCAGTCATGACAGGTAAAAGGCATGTACCTGATGGCTGCTGCTTGAGGCCAATGCAGCACCAACCACAGAAGTTTACACTGCATCATTTCTACTGTAGCAACGGAGGAGAGTGGTAAGAAGAAAATCCAAGCTAGAATGGGGAGAAAGTGCTTCCTGGAAATAATCTGCTTGTTAATGGGACTGGGGTTGCAGCATGGAGTTGGAAGTATTCTTGGGAGCTGAGCTCATCAGCACATGGTCCCAGACACCTGATCCAGGGGTTAAGGGCCCAAGCACTAGCTCAGCTCTCCACTGGGCCACAGCTCATGAAGGAAGGCAGAGTGGCAAAGAAAGGGGCCCTGCCAAGGGAAGACTTTCTACCACTGGCTCCTGATTGGCCTGGGGCTCCCAGCCCTTGTTTGGATCCTCTCACCTATATACATTTTTCTGTTTTGTGGGGAAGCTGTCTGGACAATAAGGCTTCTGCTATCTGTGGACTGCCCTGATTCCAGATCTGACCACCCATTGCTGACCTTGCTTGGACTTCAACTTCTGCCTCACGTCTTGGTTTGTTGGAACTTGACTCTCACAGGCATGACCTGGCTAGATCCCTGACCTTGCTCTGTCTCCTGTTTCATCCCTGGCTCAGACTCTGGCTTTGACTTTGGCTACCCTTTGGACCTTGGCTAATGGCTTGTGCAAACCACCAGCCAGACTGCCTATACCTCAGTACGTGACAGCTCTTCCTGGTGGTACTGAATAGTATACTGGATTTCTACTGAAGCTGATGGCAGTTGTGAGGGACCTTCAGCACCTCATGGATTCAAACTGTAGTGCAGTTCCTTTCCTAGTAAATGTATGTCAACTAGTGCTTGACACAAGCAACATGCCTGAGAAGTTTTAGATTTATTGTCATATGGCAATCCTGTATCTAAGATGTTTTACTGTCATTGGCAGTGATCAATATTTATAACTACTTATGATGCTTTTTCGTTTTTAAATCAAGCGTTCCAGCTGGAAAAATATGTTGTTATTAATACCCAGGATGATTAATAATCACATTCTGAGCTGCAGACAGGCCCACGCTGCAAGCCACATGCACTTTCTTTTTTATAATGGCTATGCAGGAATTTGAACTGTAACATGTATAATACACACAGACAAAGGCGTTTTGTCTTAGGGAAGGAATATGTGGATGTTGTTGACTTAAAGAGCCAGTGCCACATTCAGGAGAATTTTGCAGAATGATTCTACCTACCAAAATGCCATAACTTTCTGCTAAATGTTGATTTCCTTTCCTTGCTGAAGAGAAGATTCAGAGCTCGTATAGAATGATGTAATTTCATATATTTCAAGAGGAGCAAAGTGATTTTCATCAGGTGAAGATTTAACTCAGAGTGCAGTGGTAACTGGAGGAAATTAAGAAAGGGAAAAAATCAAGATACAAGAAAAATATTTCCAGACAGTGAGACATTTAGCAGTGGGACGCTCTGTCAGGGGCTGGTGGGGAGAAAGTACCAAATTTCATCACCTGGGACAATTCAGACTAGTCTAGACAACATGCTACTAAGCGATCAGTAGTCAGGCACCCTTTCTTGATCAACCAGTGACCTACTATGGGTGGATAATTTGACATTACCTAGTGGGAAAAGTGGAGTGGACACCCCAGAGTGCTGAGGGAATTAGCAGGGGTCATTGCGGGACCCTGGCATGGCTTTACAAGCACTCGTGGTGCTCTGGTGTGGTGCCAGAGGACTGGAAAAGGGCCAATGTGGTTCCCATTTTCAAAAAAGGGAGGAAGGAGGACCCAGGAGACTATAGGCCAGTTAGTCTTACCTTGATCCTGGGTAAGTTTTTTGAGAGAATTATTCTGGCACATGTCCACAAGGGGCCAGCAGGGGAGATTATGCTTAGGGGCAACCAACACGGGTTCATTAGAGGCAGGTCCTGTCAGACCAACCTGGTGGCCTTCTA
>NW_017729025.1:148780480-148793694 GCF_001723915.1 Gavialis gangeticus
TGACCCCAGTACTGTTTCCTGGCATGGCAGGGGGTCGGACTTGATGATCTGCTCAGGTCCCTTCCGACCCTACTAACTATGAAACTATGAAACTATGTGATGATAGCCTTCTAGCAGTTTAGGTCAGCTTACCTTGGGATAAAATTAACCTTCAGAAAGTCAAAAATAAGTATGCCGTGCACAATCTACTAGCCTGTGAACTACTTGTCTGCTCTTCCTTTTGGCTGCTGTCCTACCAAATGTTACCTCTCTATTTTATCACCTACCCCACAGATGAGAGGGAATGGGTTGAGGTGGGCTTTCTTCTTCCCTTCTCTCTCTGGAAGGAGGAGAGACCGAGTTAGGAAGCACAATTTCTTCCCGTGGTGTAGTGGTCATCTTGGCTTGTTGTGTAGTCTTCCAGCTCCATGACCTGTGCCTGACAGTAAGGAATCTTACCTTCCACACCCAACCTTTTTGTGCCACTTCTTGTTTTTTGGGTAGACAGGAATTAGCCTCAGGCATGCATGTTGCACTCAGGTACAGTACTAGCACTGGGCAGGAAAAAACCTCAGTACAGAAGATCATTCAAGGGCCCCTACCATGGACCATACATACATCCCTTGAGATATATTACAAGGTACAGAATCCCCAGCTTAAATATACAGGGTATTACTAACTTGCCCCATCAATAGTCCAGTCCTCTACAAGACTCTTTGACCTTACAGCAGGTATCTATTGCCTTTCACAGAATCTGCCACTGTTTGTGCATATTGCAAGCTTGGAATAACAAGTCCCACTGTACATATCCCTTCCATTGCTCTGGACTTCTCTATTGGGTGGGTCTAAGCTGCTCCTCCAGCTGGGCAGTCTTGTCTCCTTGATCACCTAGCCAGTATCTGGGCTTGCCTTCTCTGGAAGCAAAATCCTTAGGCCCTAGCTATGTGTTACCCCTCTACTGTTATAACTGTGCCAGCAGACTGGCCCAGAGTTGATCAGGAGATGCTGCAATACAGTAGTGAGAGGTGGCAATATAAAATCTAAAATAACAACCTCTTTCTGTCCCCTTCAGGGCAGGGCTGTGCTCTCCCCCTGGGGAGGAATTGTTTCTACTAAGAGGAAAGTACACAGAAAGAAGTCATTGCTAAGATATCCTCCTAGCCTTCTGACCAACCAGAGCTCTAGACCAGTTTCCCACTCTGCCCATCCCCTAAGCCAGGAGTTGGCAACCTACAGTCTGCAGGCCATATCCAGTCCTCCAAGTGATTGTATTTGGCCTGTAGTGCAGTAGTGTAAATAAGGGAAGGAGATGAGGTCACCTTGGCCAACCTAGAAAGGGTGTTCCCAAGCTCTCTCCATCAGCATGTCACCCTTTGCTTCCAGTTTTTCAACAGTGCCACCTGCTGCTGCCTTGGCCCTTCCACATCTGCCCCCTTACAACAGTGGCCACTTTTCTTGCCACTGAGTTCAATGCTTGCAGCAGTCAGTGGTGACAGTTCATGGCAAAGGGTACAGGATGGCAACAGTAGACCTTGCAGGAGAGAGAGCTGCCCTCAGTACAGAACAAGGAAGGCTGGGATGACAGCAGGTAGCTTGTAATGGGGGCAACAGCAGGGGCACTGGCTGGGTTGCAAATAGTGGCCTGTCTTCAGACTCAGTTGCCTCTAAGAAGTTGCAGGCTGAAATAAGGTAGCTAACCCTTGCTTTATGTAGTCAGGTCTTATGGGAACCACACTGAACTTTTGACACTGCAGCCATGTGGCTGCGGATTAGGAGCTCCATGGAGAAGAGGCGGGTGACTCGTTGCTGAGACACTTCTCCTCTCCTATCACGTGGTGCTATTGCTGCTCCATCCCCTGCCAGAACTATTGGGAGCCATGGAAAAGTCCCAGCCAGGCATATTTTTTTTCAGATTCTCCTACCTCTTAATGCCCTTCTGCCATTAGCTTAGAATAGGAGAGAGCACTCCATGGAAACGGATCTTCCTCTAGCCAGAAAGGGGACATCTCATTCTGTGGTTAACTATACCCTGACCCTTACTGAAACCCATGCCCTGCCAAGTACCATCCTAGCCACTGTGACAGAGAAGAGGAAATATGAGCTTACTTAAGCCTTTTCTTTGTTTATAATACCTCAGCTTGTGGATAAATTGGCTTGTTCATTTTACTGCCATTAGTTAAGATACAAGGTATTGGGTGCACTGGTTCAGCTGCTCATGTGAGGTTGTGGGGGAGGGATAGATCCATCATCCCTGATGTAATAAACCAATAAGAGGGGCAAAGTTTGACTCCACTCCTTAGCAGCCACCCATGTAAAATCAATGTTTGCCCACCTGCTAATTGCACTCACCATGGGTGCAAAAAGTAACACTAATAATATTCAAGGCATTGAATTAGGGGAGAGAGCTTGCACAGCCTCATATAGTCTTGATTACTTCCTTATGACAATTTATCCTTTACAACACTCTTTTATTGTACACTAAACACAGAAAAGTGCTTTTAAAAGCTGATACCAAGATCAGGTCTGCATGAGAAGCATCTGTTCTTTTATCAACATCCTGTTTTGTATGATTTTTGAACATGAGAAAAGCCACAAAAGGGGAAAAAGGAAGGAAACCATTTTCAATGTTCCTCAGACGTGCTGTTTGATTCCAAGGCAACTCTGAATACACTGAGCCGGATTCAGAAATGCAACTCCACTCTTCAGGGGCTATGAGGTCAGTGTGGCCCCTTCCTCAAACTGGGGCTGCTTTTAGAGATCCATTAACTTTTGCCCCTTCTTTAGGGACTTTGAACAACTGCCACAGGGCTGCTTTCATCCTTCCCTCTGCCAGGCCTCGCTCACCCCTTCCTCTGCTAGTCAACCTCAAAATGCCCCTGTGCTCAGAACTGCTGCTGGCGAAATGACTCTTCATCTGGGCATCAAGTGCCTAGGGAAAGAGAAGGGAAAGGGGAATGCTTGTTTTACAAACTCTGTGTGCCAGCCATGCTGGGGAAAGTGGACAGTAGGACAATGATGATGACTGGATCTCTGCAGAAGATATCAAGAGTCAAAGAGCTTTGCCTTTTTGTGCAGTCCTCCCTCTGAAGACCAGGTCCTAACAAAGAGAAACATAATATACAGGAGAACGGTTCAGGTGTGAGTCCATGTAAATATCTCATTACATTAGTCATAACCATCTCCCCATTTCCTTGAGCTCCCTGTCTTCATCTATCTTACTCAGTCTTTGTCAAGAATTGATTGTCTAAGCCCTTTGATGGCAAAGGTCATCTTTTCATGATGTGTGTATACAGAGCCTGGTGAAAAGAGTCACAAACCCTGCATGGTCACCTATTGTCAAACAAAGAGATCAACATTGGCAGCTTTTATGAAGGAATGGGCTTTCAAGAAATAGAAGAGATAAGTTATTGGTGTCAGTCACCCATCATCTTCCGGGCTTCTCACCGGACAGGAAAATGTGACATACCTGGCCTCACTAGAGCAGGGGTTCCCAATGTGTAGTGGTGGCATGAAAAGAACTACAGTTGTAACTGGTAGTGTTTGAAGGGTGTTGTAGCCATGTTGGTCCAGGAAATATGCAGATGGTATCAACATCCCTGCACTTAAAAATGGTGGTGGGGGCTCTTTAACTAAAGCTCTTGATGCCCAATAAAACTCAGTTTTAGTTAAAGTGCCCCCGCTGCCATTTTTAAGCATGGGGATGCTAATACACAAAACGCTCTGGGCACTTTAATTAGAGCCACTCTAATTAAAGCATCCCCCCTATTCCCGGACCATGTGTATAAATGCCCATAGATGTTAATGTTCATGCGTCTGTGTTGCATTGGTTATTTTTCTTTGTCATTTGCCATGTATTTTCCTTGTTACTAGCAGGAAAAAAATAACAAATTGTGCATGACAAACCCTTTGTATTACAAGCCATCTATGTATTAAAATATGTGTCAGATGACTGAACACCCTACTCCTGGTACAATGCACCCCACAGTAAAATTGGATAGATTTCATCCTTAAGCACCCTGCCAAAAATACTTTTTACAAAGGGTAACAAGAAAACATAATTCAAATGAAGGACATCTGTTCTACAATGTTTGCAGATAATGACTGGATCAAGTGTCTGCATAAAGGATAATAATCTTCTGCAGGTGGTTTGATCCAGTATTTTAAATATTGTAAAAATGTCCCCATCCAGACCTCACACTAGAATATATGAGATTTCACTGGAAAGAGCGGTGTGGGGGGGACTTTCCCTATCCCACTGGTTATTTACCAATGGGAGGAAAAAAAGAAAGAGCAAGCTAATGTGATAAAGAACAATATTTTACTTGACAACAAAACAAGAAGATTTGATCTCTTCTGCCTAGGTCATGCTGCCTTACATGGAGGTCATTTGCAATATGGAGGTTTACTAGGGGAAGAGGCAAATAAAGGGTCTAGATCGCGTTAAAATAATTCCCAACAGATTTCTATGAGGAGTTATGCCTAAGAACTGATGACATAGTATGGCTCTCAATGCAAAAGAAATTGCACCCCTTCTCCCAAGGAAACAGAGAAATAAAACTACCTCTGTGACATGTATTCTTATGCTTGCTTTTATTAAACCACCCTTGCAATTTATTTTTAGCTTAAGGATGATGTCCTTCAATTGCAGCTGTCATCTGAGCATTTATAACCACTGGCAACTCAGTCACTCCCTTTGAATCTGAGTGGAGAGCACTTGGATCAAGTGAACCAGGAGTTGGAGATGCTGAACAGCAGGGTCTTTGTGAAATCTTTCCCACATTCAGACAACCTCTGTCTTGAAACATGGGAGGATCTGTCACCTGCAGGCTGGGAGAAACAGATGATCTGTGTGCCTTGAGATGTACCCACTCAGGACTATTCAGAATATACGTGATGGGAGGAGTAGAAATTCTAGTTATCTCCTAAGCACCTTGCACAATCCAAACTCCATTCACATACAATGCTGAATCCAGATGCCACCCAGGACTGGACCACACATGGTTTTTGCACTGGTTTACTAATGATTATGATGATTCATTTTATTGCATGTGTTTGTATTTGCAATAGTATCTAAAGCACTGGTCTCCAAACTTTTTTGGTCACTCACCCCTATCTATATAAATAGAAATTCTAATATTTTCTTCCCGCACCCCAATGGATCGTCTTGCGCACCCCACTTTGGAGACCACTGATTTAGAGCACCACTCACTGACAAATACTCCCCCCAACCTTGAATGTAGTCTCTCAAGCAACAGACTACCTAACTCCCAGTCTCACGGATCAGTCCTCGCAATAGCCCCAGATGCCTTCTGTGCCCCAAATCAATACAGACTACTTTATCACTGGACCTAATTACACAGATTATAAATTATAACATCTCAGGTTCTTTCACTTGCAATTCTACCAATGTTATATATGCCCTCACCTGCTCACAGTTCCCCACTGCTCTCTGCCTTTGACAGACAGGGTGATCCCTACATGAAAGAATGAATGAACAGTGATCTGACATCAGCTGCAGAAAGATGCAGAGGCCTGTGACAGAAAACTTGAACCTCCCTGCACACTCCATTGCTGACCTAAGAGTGGCTGTTCTTAGATAGCAAACCTTTAAAAACCAATATGAATGGAAAATTGCAGGACAAGAAATCATCCACAGACTGGATTGCATTAAGTACAGTTTAAACAGGGACTGTGGATTCTTATCTTGTTACCTAGATTGGCTTTTGTGACTCCTTTGTTCCCATCAGTTTATTGCTTACATGTTTGCTTCTTCCAGCACTTAACCCTTCCCCACTCCCTTCTTCTGCTTTTATATTAAATTTCTGTCTCTTTATACAGAGCTTTGTGCATGTATTTTCATAGCATCTGATGAAGTGAGCTTTGGTCCATGACAGTTTGTACTATATATCTACTTTGGCTAATCTATAGGGTTCAGCTCTTCCTTGCCTTCTACTAAGAAGTATCAGGTGCTGTACAAACACTGAACAACAAGGTGGTTCCTGCTCTAAAGAGTTGGCAACCCTACACATAACTCCAAAGAGCTGGCAACCCTTCTTTACCTCTCTGATTTACCTTTTATCTTTCTAATTTCTACCTATTTACATTCTCACTGACACCCTGCCACACTTTTAGCTTCTCTCATTTCTTGGAGTCTCAGAACAGCAGAGACTCCCTGTGCCTGAAGCAGGGTAACTGTGCCTGAAAGCTTGCCAAGAACCTTTTTCCAACGACTCAGTTGATCTAATAAAAGATATCACATCTACTTAAAGAACCTTGCCTGTCCAACCCTACATATAAACCCAGAGACAATGGGTGGGTTCAGACAAACAAGGAAGCATAAGGAAACAGTCAGACAATAATCTGCGCAACCTAAACCAATATAAACACTTCTAAAATTGATACACATCTCCCAGCTAGATGTTTGAACCAATTTATCTACACCTGTTATATCAAAACAGTGCATAGATCAACCTTCAGAGTTGATGGTGCAGAAATCCATGAAATTAACAACCTTCTTTTTGGTTGCAGCTAAATAGGTAACAATAATGAATGACCATCTTTAGGCTTCAAAATTATTGCTCCCCTTAAAATGGATAGGACAGTTAACATCCTCAAGAGGTGTGGTTCCAGGCTGCCTACAGAGTTAGTCAGAGAGCGCTGTCCCTGTTTTTGTCTGATTTACATTTGGGAGGTTATCTTTGCAACCAGAAGGACTGGTTGCAAAGTCTCCAGCATGTTAAATAAAAGATTCTGGAGCACAACATGCAGCCAGTAAGGGGAAGAATTAGCTTGCCCTGTGGGCTGCTCAAACCTAGTGGCCCTTTACAGGGCTGTGGCAATCTTTCCTGCTGGCTTAAGACAGGCACTGTTTGGATGGACAGCCCCTTACGTATGGTAAAAGTTTGGAAGGAGTTTTGAAATCTTGAAATCTTTGTTTCAATGGACAATACCTTGTGTATGGTAAGGATTTGTAAGAAGGTTTAAAATATAGCTCCTCTGATGAAATAATTCAGCTATAGTTCTGGGAATGTGATCTCAGTACTTGATAACCCACCAGCATTAATTTCTGGACCATCACAGCTACAATGTTACTCTTACATACCATATTATATCATATATTAGCATATATTATATGCATGATATATGTTATTTTACTGTATATTATATACAGTATACAATGTATTATATATTGGAAGCTTGATTCTGTTTTACCACTGAGCTGCTAAACATTGGATTGTTTGCCCTGGCTCTGGATGGTTCAGTCATTAAGTAATTAACTAGTAACCTGGGATGGTTATTATTCAACAGTGGTTATTAATATATACATATATCATGTAAGTATGTGCGTGTATATATATATGTATATATGCATATATATGCATGCATGCATGAATGTATACTATGGCATCCATTCATCAGTGAGTGATGGTGGATATTGCAGCTATTCTATTGACTGGTGGCACATTTTCTCTTGTGGCTTTAAAGACCAATGTTTGACTTGCAGATCCTGCCACAGTGGTCACAGATGTATATGGCATTAGGGGCTACTGTACTGACAGGCTGGTTCCTTTGGTCACATTTTTTTGTTGTAATTTGAGCGACCGTTTCTCATCATGATGTTGGACTCCATGATTAAGAAGGGAACACCACTTTGTCCTGTCTCACACTAACGCCTCCCAAAGGTTTTGTGTCAATTCCAAAAGTCATCATATTCTGCTTGCAGACATCTTTGAAGTGCAGCTTTGGGTGCCCTACGCTTCTCTCCCCGCCTGCAATTTTCCCATACAATTTGCAATTTGCAAAGATGGCCAAGCCAACATAGGTGCCACTGTTTGAGTAGCGCAGTGATGGTTGGCAGGCTGGCTTTGGCAATGACTTCTGCATTGATGAATCTGTCTTGCCACTTGATGTCAAGGATGTGCTCTAAACAGCGTAGGTGGAAGCTGTTCAGCTTCTTTTCTTGATATGCATATGTAGCCTGGGTGTACACAGGTATGTACTCCCTTCTCCAACTGAAAGGGATTGTTAGCTGGCAGGTGTGCTGTGGATGAAACTGCAGACTACTCACAGGTTCCCTCTGTCCCAAAGGAATGAGGCCAGGACAATCTGGAACTTAACTACACACAACTTTATTATTATTTACATAAGTGGGTAAAATATAAACATAAATGTAAACAGATGCACATAAAATGTGTATATAAGTATATATTCAGATATATAACTATAAACCTTATTTTCTATAATGGGTTACCACCACCGGGGCTTCAGGTAAGTGACAGGCAAACACAGGTAAGTAATAGCAAGAGATCCCAGTGGATCCCCTAGGCAGGGTTATAGACTCTATTAAACTACCAATTCACAAACATAGAAGTACACAAAATATAAGGCACAGTATTGCAAAATGTAAGGCACTCTCTCGCAAAATAGAAGATGCATCAGCCTTAGACTAAACTTAACTCTTTAAGCCCCATGGTCACAGGCTGGTGCTGTGGCATTGGCTGTGCTCCAGCAACCAGTAAGGGGGGTGGGAATTTTGGGGCCCTGGCAGGGATGCCACCCAAAATAGCTCAACTGGGAGGGCCTGGCTGGGGTGTTCCCCCCCCTATGGAAAAGATCCTTTTCTTACGTGGTAACTCAAGGCTCTGAGGGGGTCCCATGGGGGGTGGGGGGGGAGAGTCAGCGTCCCCTCTGTCCCGCTGCTCCTCACTTGTGAGGCCTCTGGGGCCAATAGCTCCCCTTGGGCCGCTGCCTGCTGTGGGCCCTGGGCTCTGTCATGTGCACATTGGACTGGCGTGGGGAGTCTTTGGGGCTCTTCTGGTCACTGGCTCTGCTTGCTGAACAGCTCTTCTGAGCGTTTCTTATGCCCTGCTCTCTCCTCTGTCCCCTGATGCAACTGCCACGTGCTGGGCACGCTGCTTCTTTTATACCTTTTGGAGCCTCTGCCCCCAGATTGCAAACGGACCAATCGGGTTGAAGCAAAGTGCAGGCTTCAACCAGGTCCAGGGCTTTTCACCTTACCCCAGGTAGGGGCAAAGCAAGGCCCTCTCAGCAGTTACCTGATTGGTGGGCGTGTTCCACCAATAACAATGCAGATTCTCCAAGCCCAGATGTGCCAAGCTGTTACCAGTAAATCCGCCACACGTATGTTGACCATGTCTCACTGCTTATACATAAGGACACTGAGGATGAGGATGCAGGCTTTGTACACAAGCAGCTTAGTTTTGATTATGAGTTTTGTATTGTTCCAGACTCATTTGGAGAGTGTACTGAAAGTGGTAACTGCCTTTCCAATGTGCGCATTTAGCTCTTCATCTAGTGATAGGTTGTTGCTCAGTGTGGATCTTAGGTAGCAGAATTTGTTTACTGCCTTGAGAGGTGTGTTGCCAAGGCTGATAGATGGTGATTGGCGAACACCTTGCCCTAGGACCATAGTCTTCTTGATGCCACTGTTCAGGGCAAACATAATGTGAGCAAGAGAGAGGCAATTCATAAGTTTTTATAGTCAGCTTTGAGTGCAACATCATCAGCAAAAAGGAGCTCCCTAATAAGTATGTGCCTCACTTTTGACTTAGCCTTTTGATGTAATAGATTATAGAGTTTGCAGTCTGATCTTGTGTGAAGGTATACACATTCCTCCAAGCCACCAAAAGCATAGTGCAGCAGCATAGAAAAGAAGACTCAAACCAGTCTTTATTTGACAATTTCTTTTTTCCAAATACTTCTGTGGCTCTTTCCTGGATGACTTCTCTTAGTTCACTTCAAGTTCCTTCAGCATTTGCAGTTTTTGCTTTTGTAGACATAGCTAGCTCAAAGGTCCTTTGAAAGTTGAGGCACTTGCTTTGGATTTTTGTGCTGTGTAATTCTTGGCTGACTTTTATGATTGGCTCTGTGCAGCTGCTTTGGTATCACTTCCACTTTGCAGACAATAAAACAGTGGCCTGTGTCACAATCTGCACTGTGATAATTGTGGGTGTGTAGTACACTGGGCAGGTCTTTCTTCCTGGTCATCAAGAGGTCTAATTGATGCTGGTGGCCGATTGTGGCTATCTCCGTGATACTTTTTAATGCTCTTTGCCCATGAAGTAGGTGTTAGTGATACACAGGTTAAGGTGCAGAGTTTGAGAAGACGTTGGCCATTTTTATTCCTTTTTCCAAAGCCTGATGTCCTAGGCAGGGTTGGCCAAGATTTGTGCTCTTGCGCCTTCTCGAGCATTAAAATCCTCTAGAAGAAGCTGCTCATTTCATGGTAGGTAGCTCAATGGCTTAATGTGGAGCATTGTAGAAGCCATCTTTATCATCTGAACCTGCCTGTAAAGTTGGTGCATAGGTGCTAATGATGTTAAAACTGTCAGTTGACTGTAGTGGACTGTGATGATGTGATGTGATGTGATGTTTCAGTGGGGGTGTCAATGGTTTTGACCAACCTGTTGCAAACTGCAAAACTGACCCAGTGTAGGCAAGTATCTTTTGCACTCCTGCCTTCCCAGAAAAAGGTGTGGATGGCCTCACAAATAGAGCCTGAGTTGGCCAATCTTGCCTCCTGCAAGGGTTCAATGTTAATGTTAAGTTTTTGCAGCTCTAGATCAATCAATGCGGACTTCCAGACATTGTCCATCATCTTAAATTATCATTCATGTCCTGACATTCCAGCTTCCCAGCCGGAAGGTTTTGAGGTTTATTTTCTTGTTGCCTGTTACTTCATTTGCTGTCTGTTTTTCAATTTTTGCTCTAGCCCCATGCACCAAACGAGGCAGGGACACCATGGTGGGTCAGCAGCTTACTGGGCTGCCCAGTGGAACACAATTGGTTCCTCCCACTAACAAAGGTGACCCATGGTGCTCTACTGTACACCAGTGCAGTTGGGCTTATTACCCATAACTGCCACCTTCCATGTTTTGCCCATGCAAGTAGCAAAGATAGAGTGTCCACTCCATTCAGTTTTGGCTGTGATCGCCTGGGCAGTAGATATGAAGATGCCCGAGTAGCTCATATATCAAAGTCCTAGCTGGTTGATCCCACAGTAAAGGCAGAAGCCTGTACATTTTGAAGCCAGCTTGACTGCAGGAGCTGTTGGTATAAAGAAGGTCTTCAATCTGCCCACCTTTTGGGGCTCCACTCCTAGACTGGATGCCAACCAAGGCTGGAGAGCCCAGTCCACCATGCCTATAGGTAGCATTTCCTCCAACAGTAGTAAGGACTACTAGCACTATACCTAGACTCCTAGTGGCCCCGGGCAAACTTTTAGTATTGGGCCCCCCCTAGCCAGAGATAATGAAAATAATAATAAAAAAATTACCATTTTCAGGCCCCCTTTCTGTCTGGTCCCTGGGTAGCCACCCAGTTCACCCATACCCATGTCCGGCCCTGAGGACTAGTACTTCCCTCTAGGTTGCTCCTCCGCCCAAAGCCTTTTGCACCATAGAGGTTGCTGGGCTATTTCCCGCCACCCAGCTCTTGACATTGACAGCTGGATCACAACAGTAGCAGACCTGGCCTGATCTAACTTGATGTCTATATGTTAGGTCAGACTACTGCAGGAATGTATGTGCACATATATGTATATGTGTATATATGAGCTAAAGGAAAGAAAGTCCTCTCAGGGGGACCAGAAGAAACACTTCAAGAACTCCCTCAAGTCATCTTTGAAACATTTTGACATTGACCCAAAGTCCTGGGAAGATTTGGCTCATGATTGTTCCACCTGGTGAAGCTGGAGGTACCGTCTATGAACAGAAAAGAACTGCTGAGGCAAAGCAGAAGTGCAAACAGCATAAATCTCGCAAAAGCAGCACATCTGCCGTTGATCAAGCAACCCTTGCTTAGTGTGCCACAGATAGTTCAAAGCACAAATTGGCCTGATCATCCATTCATGTGTTCACATAAACCAAACCGGCCAGTGATGTCATGGTCATCATCACTCCTGCCACCCAGCTCTGGCCCCTGCTGGCCCTGGCCCCGGGCACGGGCCCTGGCTCCATGCTCACACCCCCTGCCTGCTCCCCCACCCGCCCCTTCTCACCCCTGCTGCTGCCACTGCTCCTCCCAGATGGCTCCAGCACCACCTATGGGAGTGCACCCCACGCTCCTGCCGCCCAGCCTTGGGCCCCTGCCAGCACTCACTGTCTCGCTTTACAATGCTGCCGCCGCTGCCACCACTTCTCCCAACCACCATGCCCAGTGTTATATTGAAATGTGCTGAGCACTAAGTGAAACCAGGTAGCATTTTAAACGAGCGCTATAGCAAAACCACGGTAAGCAAAACCACGTTAAGCGGGGGTTGTCTGTATATGTGTGTATATATGCATGTATGTGTGTGCATACATGTGTGTATATCTATCTGTGTGTATATATGTTTATATATGCATGTATGGGGGTACACGTGTGTATATATATGGCATATATGTATGTACAGGTGTGTGTATATATGTGTATGGATGTATACATGTATGTATGAATATATATGTGTGCATACAGATGTGTATGTATACATATATGTGTGTATGTATACATATATATGTATGTACGTGTGTGAATATATGTATGTGTATATGCATGTGCAGGCGTGTATGTATGTATATATATGCATGTGTGCATACATGTGCATGTATGTGTGTGTATACATGTACATGTGCACATATGTATATGCATGTGTGTGTGTTTATAAACGCACGCACATTAGCCAACTGCCCATCAAGAATGAGGGTGGGGACAGAGGCCTGTGTCTGGCCCCCACAACCCCTGCTTTGGGTCTGGCCCTGCCCCGCTTGCCCCCGCTTCGGGTCTGGTGCTGCTCCCCCCCCACCCGTGCTCTGGGTTCGTCCCCCCGGGGCCACCAGTCTCCCCTCCTGGGAAGGCGCACTCCCCTGCCCTGGCGGCGCTCTGCCCCGCCGTGTTCCATCAGAACACTCTTGGAGCACTCTGATTGGTCGTTTCCGTCAGCCACTCAGAGTGCGAATAAAGCGTTATGTACAGACAGACTAAGGCTTTTAGAATATGTGTGTGTACAGATATAGATATAGACATGTACACACAGACGTGCGTGTATATATGTGCATGTGCTACGTTTCATAAGATCACAACCACTCATAACCAGCACCCAGCAATAACCACCACGGACCATTAGCCTGTTAACTCCTTGCTACCTCTGTCGCCCAACGCCCCGCTCGGCCCAACCCGCGCCTACTCACACAGAACCTCCCCTCACCCCACCCGTCACCCCAGGCCTCCTTCAGCGC
>NW_017729025.1:148798694-148798901 GCF_001723915.1 Gavialis gangeticus
AGCGCCAACTACACTTCCCACACTGCCCCGCGGGCCGGCACAGCCGCTTCCGGGGCGGAGGGGGCGGGGCTTCGCCTGTGTTTACTTCCGGCCAGCCTGCCTGTGTGTTCGTGTGTGCGCGCGCGCGAGGAGGCAGCCGGCGCGAGACCGGCGGAGCAGCCTGCCTGCCTGCCTGCCTGCCTGCCCGCCCGCCGGCCGGGAGGGGGC
>NW_017729025.1:148798993-148801407 GCF_001723915.1 Gavialis gangeticus
GGCCACCCCTGAGCTCGGCCGGCGCCGCGGGACAGCCATGGACTGGCTCATGGGGTGAGTCCCGCATCCCTCCGCGTGTCCGCGCTGCCCCGGGGCAAGTGGGGGCACCTGCCGCCTCCTGCCGGGGAGGTGCGGGGGGGAGGCTTCTCCAGGGCTTGGGCCCGGTGGGCGTGAGCTGCCCCTGCAGTAGGAGCCCGGGGCGAGGGAGCGGACGGGCCCCTGGGGGCAACCCCCTGCCCTGCGGACCGGGGTGCGTACCACTCGCCGTTCGCAGGCACGAGCCCGGCCGGGTCACCCGACGGGAGGGGGTAAGAGCTTACGACATAAATTTCATGTGCCAGCCCGATGTGTGCTCTGGGCCCCGGGCGCAGGTGAGCTGCAGGTAGGATGGAGAGTTTGTGGCCAGGCTCCTCGACCCGGGTGGTGCTGCTTTGAGCTGGGCCTTGGACAAGGTGCCGTCCAGCCATGTGGCTTCTACGATGGCATGCAAGCAGGTTTTGTGCCTTTCAGCAGAGACTTGTGTTTCGGCACTGCTCGCTCTCGTGTTGGTCTCTTCTGGATCATTGTTCGATCCCAGCGGTATGTTTGTGGTCGATGTTTCCTCCTTTTTTTGAAAGGGAACGGCGCTGGCGGAGGGGGTTGCTGGCTTTGCTGGGTCCAGTGGCCTGTTTTACACACGTGGGAAAGCTGCTTGGGTCTTTCAGCCTTTATTTGGTTCTTAATTCATTGGCTGATGAGCAGGGCCATTGCCTGTGTCTGTGCACTTGTGTTAAGAGGACATCTTGAGACTCAGTGTGGCCAACACTTGAACTGTTTCCTTGTACTAGTTACAGAAGATTTGAGTCAGAGGTGGAAGACTCAGTGGTTAAGTTTTGACTAATCAGTTAATGGGCATGGACTCCTGAGCGTGTACTGTGTGGACCAGCAGTGCCTGACTGTCTTGCCTTGTGGGCTGGTTGGAGAGACCTGGCTGTGTCTGTGGGCCAGATTTGGCCACTGGGCCCGATCCAGCTACAGGGGGTTGTGCAGGCTGCCCCTGGCCTGTCTGCCCTGGGGCAGGGTTTGGGGAGCAACCTGGGTCCTGATCTGGACGCTTGGTGGGAAGGAAGCAGGGTAGTGGCCCTGATCCAGATGCTCGGAAGGGTCTGGGTAGGGTAAAGCATTTTTCTCTTCAAACCAGGCTTGAAGGGGCAGGTAAGCGGAGCAGCCCAGCTAGATCTGGATGTGCAGATGGTGACCCATCCTGCTGTGTGCATAATGGTTCAGGCAGGGCAGGATCCAGCCCTGCAGGTCTTCTGTGGCTCCCCGGTGTCAAATTTTGACCCACGTGGCTTCCTGCAGGCTGCATGTTATGGCTCCATGGGCTGGATTTGGCCCGTGGGCCAGAGGTTGAGCACCCCTGGCATATGCCATGTTAGCATAGGTGTCTTCTAGTGTTCTCGTGTAAATCTGGCACTGGTGGGGCATGTAGTGGAAAGCTGCTAGAGCTGGTTTGGTTGGAAAGAAGTATTCTGTTATGCATTCATAATGAAGCTGAGAGTTTATTTGATGGGGTTTTCTTGATTGTGGTGTTTTAACTACAAAAGCATCTGGAGTTCAGTATATTTGGGTAAATAAACTTAAAGTAACACTGTGGAGAGCTAAGTGTAAGGAAGCTTTGTATTTTTTTTTTTTAAACATTTGATCTATAAAAGTACTGAGGTAAGATGGTTTTAAAATAGCTTGGATAACATAGTTGCATCTATTTTTGTGCCAACTAATCACAGACTAGAAAAGAATAAAGCTTTGTGATCTAATTGTCAGCTCATCCCTATGTCAACTGATCATCATTAGTATTTTTGACTCTTTAAAGCTCGCTGATATTCTATACTTGATCTTTCCACAGAATGGGTGAACTGATGTTGAAATGGAAAAAAGGCTGCCTGTGTTTCCTATTCTAATTAGGCTTGTTCCCGAGTCATCTGTGGATTACATGTTTGTTCTTGGCTATTGCTTGGTACTTTTGTTGCATGACCAAATCCTGCAGTGTCCACGCTGCAGTCTTCAGTGTTGTGTTGATTTCTGAGTTTGTAGAAATTTTTCTTGCGCAGAAGGGAGAAGGGAAAGCATTGTGTGTTTTTGGGGCGAAGCCCTCTTAATCGGTCCAAGTCATCGCAACTATCAGCACCCTTGTGCATCTAAGTGAAAAACATTCCTTTCCCTGTTAACTGAAAAAAAGACACTTATGGTGTAAGTCACTTAGAACAGTGCTTTGAGAGAAGTCGGCTTGCCATATTCTAATATTACAAAAGCCTTAGTCTGTCTGTCTGTCCGTAATGCTTTATTTGCCTGCAGTGGGGTCACTGCCTGCAGGGCTGACCTGGCAACGGTGTGGGGAGGAGTGGGCCTGATGGGGTGGGGAGGAGCAGGTGGGG
>NW_017729025.1:148806955-148817493 GCF_001723915.1 Gavialis gangeticus
GGGCTCCATCCTTGCCTGCTCCCCACCCCCTCCCTGCCATTCTTGATGGGCTATTGGGTAGTCTTTAACTAAAACTGCAACTGTTCCAGCCTCTTGTGAGGGAAGGGATGAGCAGCAGAAAAACCTGCACAACTATGCAAGATCAAAATGTCACACTTCAGTAATTCTTAGGTTTAATTTCTTCTTATGCTCTTAAGATTAAATTGCACCAATCTGTTTCCTAATGTTGTGTGTCTGCATTAGTACAGGGTCGATATGGAAAGAATGCAATTTTTATTTCCAATTAGTTTGTAAATACCATTTTACAGGCTTGCCAGTGGTCTGCTATTCCTCTAAAATTGTGTCCCTCTCTTCCACTTCATTTTGTCAGTCACATGTTTCCATGACTGCTTTGGACTGGGAAGTGCCCTGGCTATTTTAACTTTGTATCCTTACTGGAAATGACTTTCAAAAGGAATCTGGGCAGGGGGTGTTCTAGATATCCTCTCTTTGAGCTCATTTTGCACTTGCCCTATAATGTATTTGGAGATTAGTGTAGAGCGAGAGTCCTTTATTTCTTAAAGATCTTGTATGCCTGTATACTAGGGAATGGGGGAAGGGTAAGTTTTCATCATACCACTGAGAGCTGCAGCCTCAGGGTCTTGGATTGCTTCAGAAAATTTTAGATATGAAACTAGAAACCAAATACCATAAACAATAGCAATTTGTCAAAAATTAGGTAAAAAGTAGTAGGCTTGCATGGTCACACACCAGAACTTTGCTGTCATGCATCTTGGCCTTTTTCCTGTTGTCAGGTGCTTCAAAATGAAATGAAATGTAGGGAAAAGAGCTGAACAGCTGAGCTACTGGCATGTGTATAATCAAACCTCAGTTTAACTCCACAATAAGCCTTAATAAAGTCTCTTGTCACATTAAGTAAATATCCTACATCTTTATTACTGTTGTTAAGGGTATTTCTCAATGGTATTTGAGTAACTCGTATTAGCCACAGAAGAGGTTAGACACAAAAGGTTGTGTGTGTTTCTCTTGGAAGGAACAGAAGAGAAAGTTGTTTAGTGTCTCCAATCTTGATAAATATATATATATAAGCTAACAAGCTTAAGCTTTTTTATTATACGTAAGAAATATTTTATGTGGCTCTGACTGGAGATGGTTGATGCCTTTGTTCATTGGCATCTGACGGGGACATATGCTATACTTGTTGGAAAAGGAATGATTTGTTGTTAAAGATTTGGGCTGTATTTGTAACACCAAGTTTAAGTGACAACAAAGATGAGCTTTGTTCTAGTTGCATAACTTTTTTTTTTTTTAATTTGAGTTTAAAGTTCTTAATTAAGAGGAAATGCAACACTTTTTAAATGCAGTTAAACCTGAGAGGACCTCTGTTCTGACTTTTTATCTTGGTATCTGATGAAGGTTCTGTAACATTTCCTTTTTTTCTGAAAGTCTGTATAATAAAGTAACAAGCTTGCCAACAGTTCCTTGTTAATTACAGGCTGCTCTTATGAAGCCATGTCTAAGCTACAAAGCTTTATAGGCATAGCATTGGGTCAGGAGTGGGAGGAGGGAGGTTATGCAAACCACCATGCATATGTTGGTGGTCACACACCCCTGATGTAGATGCAGCTTATATAGGCGAGAGTACTTTGACTAGCGGTTTAAATATAGCAGAAAAGACTTTTTGCCAGTATGAGTTGCATCTCCACTAGAGGGCTTTGCCAGTATAAGTATGCTGATGAGCCCTGTGTAGTTCAGAAGAAGGGAGTGATTCAGTGGAGGAAAAATGAGTAATTAAAAAAAATTAAAACATCTTTTTATTAAATGATCAGCTTTCATCTAACTAATTCTTATTTGTACTCATAGGAGCATAGGACTGGAGGGGGCCTTCTAGGCCCTCAAGTCTATTCCGCGGTGGTCGCAGGCCCACACTTAGCAAATGAATTTCTAAAATGCTGCTTCAGGCCCTCACCTACAACTAACGGGACCAATATCTGAAACACCAGGAACAGCCTAACCATGCAATAGGTAGAAGCAAAAGAGATAAAAGCCCTGCCGCTTCAATGACAGGGAAGGATTTTGGTTAAGATTCATGGATGTTAGGACTGGAAGGGACCTTGAAGATCATCAAGTCCAGCCCCCTGCCCCAGGGGCAGGAAGTCAGCTAGGGTCACAGGACCCCAGCAAGATTTCTTGAATGAGTCCAGAGTAGGTGCTTGTACCACTCTGGACTCATGCTCAGAAGATCTGTGGAAAAAGACAATAACCCATGCTACAGAGGACTATTTGTCTCCTCCACCCTCCCACCCTGACGTAGGTACATAGAGTCCACGTCAGTCTGATGTAGGGACGAAATCTTCCTGACTCAAATTAAGTTGTTAGTATGGCCCTGAGGAGTAGAGCAAAGTCCTGTACAATTTAGGAAAACTTCAAATTGGAAAATGTAAAAGTACAAACATTTCAGAGAAGGAAAAGTAAATTCCTTGAAGTACTAATATCTGATGGCAGCAGTGCTCCTAATGCTCATGTATAACCACATGAAAGCCCTGTAGTTGAAATCAGTTTGCAGAAATGAATTCTCCGAATATACATCAGCAGTCCATCCACAGTAGAGCACTAGGGTATTCCAGTATCTGTATTAGTGTCTGGAATGCTTGTAGGTTCCTGTATACAAATGTTTTATAGGTATTTCTGATGCCTTTGAATAAGTCTTATTAATCCTTCTGTCCAGACTGGTTCGGTTTGTACCGTTTCAACGAAAGCATGGATGGTATTGCTGCTGCATTATTTCATTTGGTCTTCCCATTAAGTTGTCAGTACTCAAACTTCTGTCACCAACTTCTTGATCTACAAAGCTGCTGTTCAACTGACTGATGTTTGTCTTTGTTTCATACGCCCTGGTCCTCTCTTCCTTCAAAAAAAAAAAAGAAAAAAAAAAAGCAGAATTTAAAACAGTGCATTAGAAACCTTTTAAAATGTGGAATTTTTATTCTAAACATTTTTTCAGTAAAGCTTTACAATACTTTTTGCGAGATGGTCTCTTGGAGAGAAAAAAATTACAAAGGTTAATACAAACATGTTATACCCATGTTGATTTTACAGCAGCCGATAGCTGTATTTGCCTTTGTGGGTTGAAATGATATGAGAATGAAGGGATTGCCTCAGTTGTATCTCAAAGACTTGAGATCTGGATAGGGTAAGAAGATTGGGATACGCGCAAATGAGGCATTGTACATCCGAGTTAGTTCCTAGAATTTGCCAGTTCATGATGTTACAGCAGCCACTGGTCAGTGCTCTGTCTCTAAGTACTTGTACAATCTATATGCAGTGGGGGAGGAGAGAACTTGAACCTGAAAGGTTGTCTTTCCTTGAGACCCCTTTTGTACCTCCATCTTCAGGATAAATTAAAAAAAAAGGGAGCAGTTCAACAAAGCTAAAAACTAGAAAAGTAAAAGATGCAAGAAAAATTGAAGAATTAAAAACAAAGCTGCTTATCTTGGAATATGAGTGCCTAAAGGCTGCTGTGCTTGTAACAGATTCTGTGTTCAGTCTGTACAAGGCATCTCTGCCATACATGCTGAATACTGTTATAAGGGGGAAGAGATCAAGATACCTGCAGAATGGACAGAGCGCTTGGGTAACTTCACTGAACTAAACTGAAGTGGTAATATTAATGCCAACAAATTGCAGTTGCATTACAGATTAAGCTATAGGAATTATAGATTCACTGCATATATGTAGTATATAGAACATAACTTTCATCCTGCTGCTACCATACACCTCTTTCTGGAGTTATAGGAATTCACGGAGTGTCAAGCATGCTGTGTGTGGACACAATGCATCAGTCTTCACAAAATGCACTGTCACATACAGACTCGGGTCCATTTTAATAATAAACGTTGCAAGAAAATTTCAGGTGCGGTGTTTGAACTTTTGCAGAGATGCAATCTTCAGATGTAGACAGGCTACACAATGTGAGTTAAATCTCACCCAGTATATGTATTTCAGCTTTGTAATAAAAGTAGCAAGTAATGAAAGTACTCTCCCATTAGCTTGTCTTCTGACAATTATTTCTTTTTCATTCAGATCATGGTTTGGAAAGTTCAAATGGCCTGCAAGTTGTGAAGTTGTGGCATAGCTCAAAAATATTGCTACCTTTATAAATTCTGAAACTATTGGTACCTACTAGCAAAACCCAAGCCGGGTATACCTAACTTGAGCACTTGAACTTTTGAACATGTGGAAGTCTCTTTGGAATCAATCCTGTATTCTTGAGGTGCTGGCCAATCCAGAATTTATTCATAGATGTTAGGGTTGAAAGGGACCTCAATAGATCATCGAGTCCTACCCCCTGCATCGGAAGGAAAGTGTGCTGGATTCAGATGACCCCAGCCAGATGCCTATCTAACCTCCTTTTTGAAGACCCCCAGGGTAGGGGAGAGCACCACCTCTCTTGGGAGCCCATTCCAGATTTTGGCCACTCCTAACTGTGAAGAAGTTCTTCCTAACGTCCAGTCTAAATCTGCTCTCTGCTAGCTTATGGTCATTGTTTCTTGTGACCCCCAGGGGTGCCTTGGTGAGTAGAGCCTCACCTATTCCCTTCTGCATGATGAATTTATAGGCAGCCACAAAGTCGCCTCTCAACCTTCTCTTGCGGAGGCTGAAGAGGTCCAGGTGCCCTAGTCTCTCCTCGTAGGGCTTGGCCTGCAAGCCCTTAACCATTCAAGTGACCCTTCTCTGAACCCTCTCCAGGTTATCCACATCCCTCTTGAAGCGTGGCGCCCAAAACTGCACGCAGTATTCCAACTGTGGTCTGACCAGCACCCGATAGAGGGGAAGTATCACCTCCTTAGTTCTGTTTGTCATGCATCTGCTGATGCACGATAAAGTGCAGTTAGCTTTGCTGATGACTTCATTACACTGACAACTTGTGTTCATCTTGGAGTCCACTAGGACTCTGAGATCCCTTTCCGCTTCCGTGCTGCCGAGCAGGTCATTTCCTAGGCAGTAGTTGTGCCGGACATTTTTCCTCCCTAGGTGCAGCACCTTGCATTTCTCCTTATTAAATCGCATTCTGTTGTTTTCTGTCCATTTGTCCAACCTGTCCAGGTCAGCCTGTAGTTGTTCCCTGTTCTCTGGTGTGTCCACTTCTCCCCACAGTTTTGTATCATCCGCAAACTTGGACAGAGTACACTTTACTCCCTCGTCCAAGTCATGGATGAAGACGCTGAAGAGTATCGGTCCAAGGACCGAGCCCTGCGGGACCCCGCATCCTTCCAGGTTGATACCGACCCATCCGCCACCACTCTCTGGGTATGACCCTCTAGCCAATATGCCACCCAGCGGACTCTGTAATCATCTGTCACAGCCTCTTAATTTGTTCACCAGCATGGGTTGGGATACCGTATCGAAGGCCTTCCTGAAATCTAAGTAAACGATATCTACCCCGACTCCTGCATCCAGATGTTTTGTAACCTGGTCATAAAAAGAGACTAGATTAGTCAGGCATGATCTACCTGCTACAAACCTGTGCTGGTTTCCCCTCAGCATAATTTTTCCTGCTGGGCTTTCACATATATGAGCCTTAATAATCTTTTCAAAGACTTTACCAAGGATGGAGGTGAGACTGACTGGCCTGTAGTTGCTTGGATCCTCCTTCCTCCCCTTCTTGAAAATAGGGAACACATTGGCCCTTTTCCAGTCCTCCGGAACCTGGCCTGTGCGCCACAAGTGCTCAAATATTCTTGCCAGTGGCTGTGCAATGACATCAGCCAGTGCCTTCAGTACCCTCGGATGGAGCTTATCTGGGCGTGTTGACTTAAACGTATCCAGTCCTACCAAGTGACTCTGCACTATCTCAGGGTCAGCGCTTGGTGGTCTGGCACCCTGCTGTTGTCTCTCTACAGTCTCATTGTGAGACTTGTCTTGCCCCTTGTTTAGGAATACTGAGGCAAAGAATTCATTGAGGAGTTCAGCCTTGTCCCCCCATCTGTCACCAGTTACTTTTGCCTGTTCAGTAGTGGTCCTATACTGCCCTGGGCCTTTGGTAGTTATATGATGCAGTTATAGGGAGGAGGCTTAGCATGGATCAGTACTTCTAGGCTAATGACTAGAGACTAAAGCTGAACAAGGACCACTTAAGGTTAACCACTCCTAACAGCATCTAGCTCTGATTCAGTAAGAATAGGCTATGCTGGCGTAAATCTGTTAGACTTAATCATGGCTGCTTTTGGAAAGGATGCACTGTTGTAAGGAATAATGCATATTGCTAAGAGCAATGAAGTATGTATGTAGCATACTTCTTCAGGCTGACTGATCTACCTAATGCAGTTGGACAAGTTAAGGCTAAAAGAAACATGTTCCTTGCCTGTTTAAGACAGATATTTGGGTAAGTAAAGCTATTCTTGCTTTTGGAACTCGCAAATGCACTTCTTTACAAGCAGTGTGCCGAGGGTTTGGAACAGGCTCCCCCCAGAAGTGGTACAGTCATCCATCCTGGTGATCTTCAGAAAACGTCTTGATGCCCATCTTGCTAGGATGAGTTGATCCCAGCAGTTTTTCCTGCCCTTCCAGCCCTTAACAACTATGAAAAAACCCCAAATGAAACTGAATGTGATGGAGACAGCATTTCCTGCAGCCGACAAAACCAAAGAGGTCAGATTATTTCCCTTCAGGCTGCTCTCATGAAGGAAATCTCCTGCATTATAAGACGAACTCCCCCAGGAAGCTTTCCTACAACCTTTCATAGCTGTACTATATATGTTTATTTTTTTTTTTTGGTTTTAAACTGACCTCACAACAGGTGTTTCCCTTCCATTATATTCCTTGCAAATTCTTGGTTTCATGAGCTGTTTTCCTTATTTGGCGAAAGTTGAAAATAACTCAGAACTCATAAAACAGACCTGCTTGGTCCCAGGGGGTGAAAGATTCACATACAAATGCAGTGAATAAAGAACTATGCCTACGCTTATTCAGAGGTTTGCCCCCAAAACCAACTGCTAGGTCTACCCTGTACAAAGGACCACGTGCTGTTAGTTGATGACTTAAAAGATAATGCTCCTGTTCCTTCAGATGGTCTTTAGCAAAAATCATCTTTACAGCTACCAGAGCAAAACGTCATATAGTTTCTAGTAGCTTCTAATCATTCTTCTGTAGCAGATAAAGATTTTCCCCTGAAATCCCTACTTCTATTTATTTTTAAAATATTTCTTAGTATTAGTTTTGTCTACTTTATCACTGCTCACTTTACATCTCTGGAAACTGAAGTTTACCCCTTGCAGAAATGAAGCGAGGATTAGACAACAGTAATTTTGACTTCTGTATACTCTATGTACTATTGTTCCTTTTGCATTTTGCCTGAGAGAGTCCAAGTATTCTGATAAGAACACAGCTGGTGTTTGAGTTTTTGCCTTCTACTGTAGTGGTGTGTGGCCCTCCTACCTGGGATCTCTTGAGCAGATATTAACCATTTACAGAAGCAGGACATTGGCTGCTGTGGTCCCCCTGCTTTACCTGTGGCAGGTCAGGATGTTATGTCTTGTTGTTGCCACGGTTGACAGTAATTTTACTAAGAGGTTAGATTATAGATTTGTATAGGATTCTTTGGATACAGATGATCCTCCTCAGGCAGGGCATTGCGCTAGATGACCTATGGAGGTCTCTTCCAGCCCTACTTGTGTAGGATTTGAAGTATTCTGATAAGAACATAACTGGTGGCTTTAGGCTTGAACAGATACAGAGACTCTGTCAGAAGAGGCAGTAGTCATAATGGAATTGTGATGGAGGGGTTGCTTAGGATGGAAACTGAGCCTTTCAGCTCACTTTGAGTAAGCAGTGCACCATCAAATCATACATATTTGTGTTACTACTGCTCTAAATTGGATTCAAACCAGCCACCTGTGTCCTGTTACCAATCTCTTTAGATATCTTGTCTCCCAGATAAAAATACTTCCCCAGTCCCTGCCCAACAAAATACCTGCTTTCTAGATTTATCTTGTAGGATGATAACTATAGAGAAAGTAGAAAGATATCTTGTAGAAAGTAACTATAGAGGCATGGACCCCCAAACACGTTGGTATATCTGCTTACTACTGTGTTTTGTGGCTTTGTGAAACACAAAAACAAGGCTTGCATTTTATTAGTGTGAGAGATTTGTATTGTTTTATCAAACCTCAGAAACTGTATTTGCTTTTCTTTAGTGGAAAAAGTCTTTTCCCTAAGAAGATGCTTGTTTGATCTATACTCTTTGTACCCAGACAAAGTGTCTCTAGTAACCTTTATACTATAAAGTGAAGTCAAACTTGGTTCAGAGGAAACAAGCAGGTCATAGAACTGGAAGTTAATTAAGATGGTCACAATGGGTTTGTACCCCTCTCCTGGTGGGTTGAAGGCCTAAAAAAGATCAAATAATTCAGCAATTACTGTCCTAGGGATAGCAGAAAAAGCTTTGTCTTGTGCTATTCTTTAGAGATATTAATGGTTTTGCATACTGTGTTGAACTTCAATTATTGATGAATTGCTTCCTCCTCTTGTCACTGCAGCTGCACCACTCAGAGTAAGAGTGAATTAAGATTTCCTGGAAAGAGATGGAGCTTGTTGGAGGAGTGGGGTAGGGAGTGTGAACTTGTTTAATTTTTTCCTCCTAGCCACTTCTCTCAGAAGTGCTTGCCCTCAGCCGTACTTTGCCCTCATTTATTTTTCTTTCTACGAGCGGCACAGCCACAGGGATGATAATAGCTACAAAACACATGGTTTTTATATATTCATGTACGTGAACCTAACTTTCACATTGATTTGAATATCACCTGGGAAGAAAGCATTCTTTTCATCTATCTTAATTCTGATCTTTGATCCACCTTGACATTATGGTGGTGATGAATTAAATAATCAGCCTTTCTCCTAGTAGTGTTCTGCCTACCTTATTGTGGGATATGTTAAAATAAAGGCTGCATCTCTTATCATGCAGGAAGTTCTGTAAAGAAGGCATGTGATACATCAGTTTTAGTATTGTTAGGGATTGGTTATATCAGTGAGCCATGCAAGTTCTGTCTAGGGAGTGAAAAATAAACTACTGTAAAGGCTCCTATTTCTGTCAGACTGTTGCAATACTTTGTGCAGTTGGCATCCTAGACATTTCTCTCCTTGAGGACATCTGTCTGGAGCAGATTTCATTTTAGAGTTGGTTAAAATGATGAATATAACTTTCAGTACTCAGCAGCAGTAGGGAAATCTTGGAGTTTTAAGACACAAAATTCTTCATTAAAAAAATGGTTTGACTACAGTCAGTCCTGGGGGGAGGTGGGCAGGGAGAGAAGCTGGTGGGGGCACTGGTTCTTCTCACAGCTTGCAAAAGCTGTGTTTGACTGGGGTGGGAAGGAGAGCATGTGGAAGAAAACTAAATTGAATCTATTTTGTCGAGATACCTAAAATGGTTTTACTGTAGACCAAATTTCTCATTAGTGAAACTGATCTTTGCACCCTCAGCAAAGATCAGTTTCACTAAGCTAAAAATATATTTGTGCAAAATGTTTAACACTTCATTTTAACAAGAATATTAACCTGCTAACCTAGAGTCTAGACTAGCAAAGCTAAAGACAAAATTGTCCATGCCACCCTTATTCACTTTTTGGTGTATACATTGTATTCATTTTTCATTATGTATTGGCATACTCTGTATTTTACATCACTTGGATCCCTGCCTTGTCCAGTGCACAGATTAGATGGTGTTCAGTGACTAAGACAGCTAGCTGCCTCATACCATTTTTTTGTCCTTAGAGGCTAGTGACTGAATTAGTGAATCATTTGGTGTCTCCTGAACCAACTTCAGTGAGCGAGTTCCCCAAGTCACTCGCTCATTGGCCATTTTGGGTGCTGTATAGTACAAGTCACAAGGGGAGGGGTGTGGAAAAAGATATGATCTGTAATTGGAGATGGAATCATATAAGTGTGCACACTGGAGAGAATGGACATTGTGTAGGCAACCCTGATATTTTGTATTCCTGAAATTCTTCTTTTCAACCTTTAGTATTCATTCAGTGCAGGACTGTGTGTGGAATTCTTTAATTAAAGGAAAGAAACTGAATAACGTAATACTAACTGAGCACTGTTCTGTAGTGTCGCTGATGCACAAAAGTCAACTGACTCTCTCTAGGTTCTCTAATATTGGGGGGGAAAAATTTGGGGGGGTTGTGTCAAAAGGTGTTTTCATTCTCTTCAGAGATGACACTTCTTGGAGTAGATTGATCATCTCTGTGGTGTCAGGTCTGTCACGTGTAATAAATAAGTAACTGTGTCTGATGTGAACCAGTTTGAGCTACCTCTTGTGCACTGTCCCTCACTTTTTTTCCCCTCTGCTCTATAGGTATTGATGAAGCTTGAGGCCATGATCTTTAGGTTGAATCCAGGGCTCATGACCAGTAAAGAATAGTGTATTACTGCTGCCAATGGGAAACT
Organism: Gavialis gangeticus; assembly: GCF_001723915.1. NCBI lineage: Eukaryota > Metazoa > Chordata > Crocodylia > Gavialidae > Gavialis > Gavialis gangeticus. The sequence goes on from NW_017729025.1 coordinate 148,817,405, forward strand.
TGTTCCTTTCTGATTTGGCAAGGTGCTGACATCTTAAGTTTGAAAAAACATCTTGCTGTTAACTGCCCTTACGTGACCCCCCCCCCCGC
>NW_017729025.1:148817567-148818201 GCF_001723915.1 Gavialis gangeticus
CCGCCCCCCCCCCCACACACACAGGCAAGAGAACTGAAAAAACAGATTGTAACAGTGCAGTTTTTCAGTGGGGTCTGGAATTCACGAATACACTCAGTTCCATTCAGCCTGTCCCACTCCCTCTCCCTTTTTAACTTAGTTATGTTAGCCTTGCTTGGTTTGTTCGTAATACCTATTTGGAGGGTGCGTGTGCATGGCTGCAGTTTCATCTGCTTGTAGTTGTTAAACTGTTGTGTACCCTTCTTGTTTCTGCCCAGTAGTAGAATTATTTTGGATTAATGGCTGGCTGAGTTTGAGGTTTAGAAAAGTTATGCTTATTGGGTGGGTGGAAAGAATCGGAAGATATCATCTCTACTCTCCCTTCTAAGATCTTGGGGGTTTTCTGCATGTGTTGTTAAATTACTTAATGTAGAGATCTTACTGAAACCTCTGCTGTTTCTGAATTGTCTGGTATAAATTATGGTGAAGAGACTATGCATCTTCTGCCATTATTGCTAGGTTATAATGTTGGTACTTGTTTTTTCTTTAGATATGCAGCTAATCTAATTATGGTCTAGCCACCTGTTTGGATTACTGCAGTGCCCTATGTCAGGGGTGTTACACACTCCAGACCCCAGCTCTGTGGGGCCAGCAG
>NW_017729025.1:148823201-148824919 GCF_001723915.1 Gavialis gangeticus
TTAGATATGCAGCTAATCTAATTATGGTCTAGCCACCTGTTTGGATTACTGCAGTGCCCTATGTCAGGGGTGTTACACACTCCAGACCCCAGCTCTGTGGGGCCAGCAGCAACTGCGGTGGGGTTGGGGCTGGGTGGTGCCATTGGTTTGAGGACCCCAAAATCTGCAACAGACCACGCCCCTCAACTTTTGGTAGCCTGCTTGACAGGCCAAATGAAGCAGTTCTTTGGGTCAGATACAGCCCATGGGTCATATGTGTGACACTCCCGCCCTATAGTATGAGATACTTTGGGGACTTTTAAAAACTTCAGTTATTGTAGAATGCAGCTTCTTGCATACTTAGTTGTATTTCTTGTACAGCTAATGGTACGGGTGTAATTGTTAATTGTCACTGGCTTCCACATTTTTTATGGCTTGTGTTCTGAAAACCTAAGTGTCTCTGTTTTCTTTCCTGTTTGTCCAGCCTGTCTGGCTGTTGAATTCACCTGTGGTGTTTGATGTGATCTGTAACTTTCTCCTTGACAGAAGAGAGCCTCTGCTAAAATTTGTTTTGCACCATGAGGCATTTAGACTTGTATATGTATAGGGGATGTACTTAGTTTACTCTTCAGGTCTGTGGCCTTCCTGTTTTCATACAGTGTATGAAAAAAAATCCCAGCAGAACACCCTTGCTTCTCCTATAAGTAATGGTCATTTTAGGTGCATTTGAATAATAGAATGATAGAAAATGAGGGTTGGAAGGGACCTCAGGAGGTCATCTAGTCCAACCCCCTGCTCAAAGCAGGACCAGCCCCAACTAGATCATCCCAGCCAGGGCTTTGTTTACCTGGGTTTTGAAAACCTCCAGTGGAGCTTCCACCACCTTTCTGGGTAACTTGTTCCAATGTTTTACTACTCTCCTCATGAGAAAATTCTTCTTAATATCTAACTTAAGCTTCCCTTACTGCTCCTTGTTCTGTCATCTGCCACCACTGAGAACAGTTTAGCTTGCACACAGAATGTGCCTAACCATCCAGTGAAAAGCTGTGTGGTTATGTCAGCTACGTAGCTTCTCTGGTATAATTATCCAGGCGGGCAAGACACTACCATCAGGCAAACAGCAGAATAGTTCTTCCTCAGGCCTGCTAAGAGTTGATTCTAGACTTGTAATCTGTATATTCATCTGGGTTTTAAGTAAAATTAAAACCGCCCTTGTTTGGTTAATTGGTAAGGTGTATTTAAGATTAGCTGCTTTACTGAAAAAGTGTTTCTTCATTTCGTAAAATGGATCTAACTACAACATAACTACTACTGCCCATAGTCATATGGGTAAAATGGGAAGCTAATATGATTTTGTGTTCTTGCTTATGTGACTTTAATAAATGCCTGTAAAATGTGGATTCTTTCATTTTAGTAGATTTTCTTTAAGACACATTTTTTCTGTTAAATAAAATGTAAAGAGGGACTCTTAAGCAACTGGAATCAATGTGTTTAGGATGTGGCTGCATGGGATACACTTAGACTACTTAAGCTAAATCAAATAAAAGTGTGAAATAACAGTGCCGTTTGTGGATTTTACAAATGGAACCCAAATAACTTCCAAATGAGATCATCTACGTGGGCTGAATGTGCTTTAACTGATATAGGGGGTAAAAAGCACCCTGTTCAAATGTGCTGATGACACTAAGATGTGGGGGGATGTGGGCACGCTAGAAGGGAGCAATAGGCTACAATCGGAC
>NW_017729025.1:148829919-148830892 GCF_001723915.1 Gavialis gangeticus
AAACTCTCTCTCTATTTTAATTCATACCTTTTAATTAAGCTTATCTTTCTGAGTTTCTGAGACCTTGCACGAGCACTAATAGTAAAGATTCTGCAATTAGAACATAGTTGACAATGCATGAGATGTACTAGGATCCTGATGGTATGCTGTGCTAAGAATAGCCTGCCATCAGAGTAAGCAGATATGATTCAAGCATACAGGAAGCAGCTATGTTTAGTAAGAAAGAGCTGTTCCATACAAGTAGAACCTTGTTAACCCACACACAATGTTTTTTCGTCCAGTGAAGATTTAGTAGCAGGATTAAATGATTTTCCATTAATATTAATCCCCTACTTTTTAATAAAATACTGCTGGCCACTAATTACTACACTGTAAAGTAGTATTATAAGTTTAAACTTATCTGTAACTGCCAAAATAAATGCCCCAAAAATAATGAAGTACTTCTGGTGGTGAGCTTGAACCCTGGATCTTGATTATTTGAGCTAAGAGCATAACTTGTTGTTTCTCAACCTTTCTATATTTGAGGGCTGTCTTCTCCCTCCTCCCCCCCACCCCAAAAAAATGCTAGCTTTTAGTTTTCACTCCTTTTTTGACTATAGAAAAATAATAGAGCAGTTCTTTTGTTGCAGAGAACTCAGAAAGATTAGAGCTGGTCAGAACATTTTTTTAACTCTGTGGATTCCTGTATGAATTATGTGGGTTTGGTTTGTGAAGTGTGTTTGCACACCCAACCGCGACACCCAGGTTGAGAATCACTGGCACAAATAATGGTTCAGTTGCTGTAATAAGACTCGACATAAGTGCATATTCTGCCATTGGGTTTGAGAGTCAGTATAGAATGGGCATCAGAAATCCTGCGTTCCTTTTGTGGCTCCAGGAGAAAAACGTTCTCTACTGCAGCATTTCTCAACCCATGAGTCATGACCCAAAAGTGGGTCTCAAGAATATTTGAAAGGATCATTGTGAGATGAGA
>NW_017729025.1:148841044-148853886 GCF_001723915.1 Gavialis gangeticus
GTTCTGGGCGCTGCACTTCAAGAGGGATGTGGACAACATGGAGAGGGTCCAGAGGAGGGCCACTCACATGATCAGGGGGCAGCAGGGCAGGCCCTATGAGGAGAGGCTACGGGACCTGAACCTGTTCAGCCTCCACAAGAGAAGGCTGAGGGGAGATATAGTGGCCTGTTATACACTAGTCAGGGGGGATCAGCAGGCATTGGGGGAGTCACTGTTTCCCTGAGCACTGCCAGGAGTGTCTAGGAATAACGGTCACAAGCTGGTTGAGGGTAGATTTAGGCTAGATACCAGGAGGCGCTACTTCACTGTCAGGGTGGCTGGGATCTGGAACCAACTTCCAAGAGAAGTGGTTCAAGGCTTCTACCCTGGGGTTCTTTAAGAGGAGGTTAGACGAACACCTTGCTGGGGTCGTTTGACCCCAGTAATATTTCCTGCCATGGCAGGGGGTTGGACTAGATGATCCACTCAGGTCCCTTCTGACCCTAGAAACTATGAAACTCTCTCTCTATTTTAATTCATACCTTTTAATTAAGCTTATCTTTCTGAGTTTCTGAGACCTTGCACGAGCACTAATAGTAAAGATTCTGCAATTAGAACATAGTTGACAATGCATGAGATGTACTAGGATCCTGATGGTATGCTGTGCTAAGAATAGCCTGCCATCAGAGTAAGCAGATATGATTCAAGCATACAGGAAGCAGCTATGTTTAGTAAGAAAGAGCTGTTCCATACAAGTAGAACCTTGTTAACCCACACACAATGTTTTTTCGTCCAGTGAAGATTTAGTAGCAGGATTAAATGATTTTCCATTAATATTAATACCCTACTTTTTAATAAAATACTGCTGGCCACTAATTACTACACTGTAAAGTAGTATTATAAGTTTAAACTTATCTGTAACTGCCAAAATAAATGCCCCAAAAATAATGAAGTACTTCTGGTGGTGAGCTTGAACCCTGGATCTTGATTATTTGAGCTAAGAGCATAACTTGTTGTTTCTCAACCTTTCTATATTTGAGGGCTGTCTTCTCCCTCCTCCCCCCCACCCCAAAAAAATGCTAGCTTTTAGTTTTCACTCCTTTTTTGACTATAGAAAAATAATAGAGCAGTTCTTTTGTTGCAGAGAACTCAGAAAGATTAGAGCTGGTCAGAACATTTTTTTAACTCTGTGGATTCCTGTATGAATTATGTGGGTTTGGTTTGTGAAGTGTGTTTGCACACCCAACCGCGACACCCAGGTTGAGAATCACTGGCACAAATAATGGTTCAGTTGCTGTAATAAGACTCGACATAAGTGCATATTCTGCCATTGGGTTTGAGAGTCAGTATAGAATGGGCATCAGAAATCCTGCGTTCCTTTTGTGGCTCCAGGAGAAAAACGTTCTCTACTGCAGCATTTCTCAACCCATGAGTCATGACCCAAAAGTGGGTCTCAAGAATATTTGAAAGGATCATTGTGAGATGAGAGTTGGGGGGTGGGCTCTGTCCTCCCCCCACGCCTCCCCCTTGCGATGCACTCCAATACTCATCTCAGGTGCAGCAAGGAGTGACAGCTGGGGAGAGCCACAGAGATGGGGAGAGCAGGTGCAGCAGTTTCAGAGCTGCATGAGCCTGCAAATCAGCAGGGAAAGGGAGCGTGGCCAGAGAGATCTGCGGGCTGCTCAAAAGGTAGCTGAAGACTCGGCTGGGGAGCACGGAAGGAGAGAGCCGAGCACTGGTGGGGAGATGCCAAAAGGAGACCCAGGGAAACCAAGGCCCAGGAACAGAGGGATGCCGGGGAGTGCTGCTGGGGAAAAGCAGCCCACTGGGATGCTGGCATGGGTAGTCGGGGCTGCAAGAGGAAGACCCAGAAGATGCAGCAGAAGGTGGTGCTGAGGGGCTGCTGGCACACTTGGGCAGTGCGGCAGGTAGAGGATCATGGAGTGCCACAGAGCACAGTGAGGTAGCCTCTCCAGAGAGATGAGCTGGGGAAACCGTGAAGTACAGGGAGAGAGAGATGGGCAGCATGGGCTGGTGGGACTGATGAAGCTCAGCTTTGGGTCAGATGGGGCCGAGGTGGGAAGGGGTGGGGACCCAAAGAAGATCCCCCCGCCCCCCCCCAACAGAGCTGGCAGAGGCCTGACAGAGAGTTGCTGCACTTCCCGGACAACTATTGGGCAGAAGGGAGCCAAAAAACCCCAAGCAGGACAAAGGACCCAGGAAGCAAGATCTCAGGGACCTATCAGCAGACACTGACCTCTTATGTTCATTGTATTCCTAAGTTTATAGTTAACCCAAGACTGGGGTATGTTTAGTTTCCAAGGCCATGGTTCATAGACAAAGGACGGCCTTTGGAAGACTGACAGCCAGGAGGTCACTGACCCTTGGAGGTGGGCAGTGTGGATGAGATGAGATCATCTGAGAGCAGGACCTGTTGAAAGCAGAATCTGCCTTGGGTGTGGATGTGGTAAGGGTGGGGTAAAGGGCGTGTTGGAGCCCCACAAAGAAACCCAAGTGTGAGATCCCATGGGCCACATACTGAAAATAATAAAGCATCTAAGATGTGGCGAGCAACTAGGAGCAGCAACCAAACCTCATTGGTGGTACCAAATCTGTATCTCAGCCTGATGTCACTGGGGAGCAAGACACCAGTCAGGAAGGGGCCAAAGCCCTACAACACCTACCAGTGACATTAATGAACAAATTTTAAAAATAGATCAGCAGACTTTTTAAAAATAGACTCTTCTTTAAAGGAGAAAAATGTGGGAAACTGGTTAGAGCTCCAGCCTGCAAGGTGTTTGCTTGGAACCTCCTATGCCCCATGCACCCACCCATTGCCCCATGCGCTGGGGGCCAGTTGTAGAGAGTTAGTTGGGACATACGGTGCCCTTAAATGGTAAGACTCTGACCTGGGTCTGTTATATTAGGGACCAAGGGCAGATCCAGGAGGGCTGTGTGGTGCAGTTGCACCTCCTACCCCTTTTGATTCCTGGGTCATCCAGTGTTTAAAACTAACTGCTTGGCAGTGGCAGCAACTGTTCTGTTCAGGCAGTAGTGAGAGAGTCAGTTGACTTTATGGCTCATAATTAGGGTGACCATACGTCCCAGGCAAACTCTGCTCCAGTCGGCCCACCTTGCTTCCGCCCAGAAGCAGCAGTGCCATTACATCCGCCTGTCTGGCACACCATGCTGCTCTGCATCCCCATCTGTCTGCTCTGGGACTTTTGACCAACCAGACTATTGGGACTGTCCCGGTTTGTCTGGGACATATGGTCCTCTTAATTATAATCAGTCTTATTCCTTTTTGAATTCTTCACTTCACAAGTGTTAATGACCCCCTCTCCTTTTTTTTATTGTTTTTGATGTTCCATTAATCATTCTGTCCTTCTGCTGTCTGTTAGCTGCTTATGGTAATACAACTTCTATTTCACAACCCTGGAGACAGTTTTTTTTTAACTCTAGCCAAAAACATTAACTCAGATATGGAAACAACTTTCAGTAAGGCACTGGATGCACTGTCAAAACACCCAAGAAGGCTAGATTTTGCTTTATGAATCTAAGAAAAAGGATGTTTTGTTAGTCCTGTAGACATTTGAATTAAGTGTACACGATAGCTTTTGATTATTTTTTGCCTAGTTGGGTGTGTTACATAATATATGATACAGGAAATTAATGCATATTTCAATAAAGTGACTTTAGTTTTTGTTTTGATTTTAAATTGAATGATATAGCCTTAGGCATTTAGCATATTAGTAAAGCTCTTAGTTTCTGGAGAAAAATGTGTTGTATTTTCATTGGATGAAACACCACACCATCCACACAACACTTTTCAAAATCCTGGATCTGCCCATATTAGGGACTAGCTTTTTATTCCTAGCTTTGCCTGTAGTGTCCTTTTTTTTTTTTTTTTGACTTAGCTTCCAACATTGTAGAAGGCAATACAGCCTGATGTTATGATGCAGTTAAGACAGGCACAGAAATGAACAATTTTTAATACATGTAAGATTTGACTGTGTCTTCTAAATCATAGATCAGTGCACCCCCTCCTAGCCTACCAACTGTTTTGATGGGAAAAGAATCCTTATGTGCTTGAGAGCATTACCTTGCTTGCTTAGTTGGAAAGGTAGCTTGCTAAAGATGAAAGTGGGACATCCCACACAATTTGTATTGCACTGTTTGGGGGGAGGGGGGGAGAGTTTGCTAACTGAGCCAAACGGTCAAGCTACACTTTTGCTAAATGGGATATGGAAACCAGAGGCTGCTGTAAAGAGAGAACCAGGCTGTGCTTATAAATCCAATTCACCCTGCACTTTGTCCATAGCAAAATGGAAAACTAAGTAGCTTCTTTTTTCCTCTCTTGTGCACCTCTGAGCTAAATTTCAATCTATATTTATGGTTGGAAATGTTTCAGTAGCTTGAGGGTGATCTTCAATACAGAAAGTGAAAACATAGTATATGTGTAGCTGCTGGTAACCACACATTTTTCTAGACAGACATCTATAGGACCAGACTATTTCCTGGAGTTATGAAACGTCTCACCCGTATTCAGTGAAAAATGAAACTCTCTAGGCATTTGGAGTGGCATTAAGAAGTGATGTTGAACTAGCAAAGCTGATTCTCTAATGAGGTTTTAATGCACTTAGGATCCAAAGTTCAGTAGCCTTAAATAAGCAGAAAATTGCACTGGAGTTTGTCAGTTGGATAAAGTTCTTTGTGAAAGAGTCTGTGAAACTGAATATGATTATCCCTTTATTCTGATGCCACTGTACTTCTCCCATGCAAGAAAAACAAAACAGCTGTGAGAAATGATTAATCTAAATTGAATCCATTTTCTTGCTGAAAGTAAATGTGGTTGCTTACGGGAACTGTCCCCTTGGCATGTTTTATTGTGATCCCTGGATCCTACTAAAGAGGGTGGAGTATACAGTACGTGAAATGAGAAAATTATATAATAAGCCTGTCCAAAAAGGAGTCTAATGTACAAGGCAGACAGCGATTATCATATAGCTACGGGGTACTCATTAACCAGCAACTTCCAAGCAAATATTACTCCCAAGCAGCAGCCAGCTCTTAAAATTAAATTACATTTTTTTGTAATTAAAATTACAAATTTTGTAATTTTTGTCCTCTCAGTTTGAACTTGCCTGCATGCCCCCTGCCATTAGAGCCTGTAAGCACAGCTGGAACAGCAGTCTGAATGGACGTTGCCTCGGACCTTCTAACGTAGAGAATCGGTTCTTCAGCATGCCCTTATTCCCATTAAATGGGTTACGGGAGTCCTAAAGAACTTCAGGTTAGCTAAACACTAGCTAAATGCTTCATGATGTAGAAGCACAATTGCAAGACCAAGAGAAGGAGGTGCATAAATGAATGTGGATGATAGATGATGTTCCAGTTTACTTCTACTGCAATACAAGAGAAACGGTGCTCTGCATACAGTTAAAAAGCTGGAAGGGCATAAAACTATTAAAAAGAAATACTTGTTTTATACAACATTACATTCATCTGTAGCTGCATGCTGTCACTAAGGTAAATAGCTAAGTATAATTCAGTTGATACTAGATGCATTTAAAGCCAGAATATAAGCACTGCCCTAGCTGTGCTAATTAGGATAAAATTTCTTTTTTTCCCCCAGTCCTTTGCTCAGGGCATAAGATGGACAGCCGCAGCCAATAAGAAATTTTCCCTTGTGGGATACTGCTTGGTAATTAGCTGCATTTACAGAAATTCATGGTTTCATAATTGTTAGGGGCTGGAAGGGACTGTATATATTATCGGGTCCAGCCCCCCTGCACTTGGGTCCCATTTGTCTGGTGTTGGCCATTGCTAGAGACAGGATATTGTAGTTGGCGGGCTATTTGTATTTTTCATATGGTTGTTCACATGTTGTTCTTCATCTCTCTCTCTCTCCAAAATACATTTTAGACTTTTGTGTAGTAGTACAGAGTTAACCTCTCTATTTCAGGGAAGCCACTTAGCTTCTGTAGGTAAGCAAAATGACATCTTCTGTTACCAAGGGACAAAAATGCATTCTTTTTTTTTTCATTTCTCATGTATACCTTTTTGTATTTCTAGTACCTTTTTTACAGTAATAGTAAATGCAGTAATCACTAATGTGACTTCCCTTGGAAGTTTAAAAGAGGGGAAGCAACTTACGCATCTTCTCCATGTTTCAAGCTAGTGTTTCTGTCTTTTCAGTGTTGAGTGCATTTGTGCTTCCATGAGGACTTCGTATTGGATTGAGTTTTAACATCTTTTTATTTGCATTCTCTAATAAAAACAGTGTATTATAGCAGCTAGTTTTTAAAAATGCCAGGACACTTGGGTGTTTCAGATATTTACTGTTCCCTAGAGTTCTGACATCACTTTTGAGACCTTGTCACATGTTTAGTACTTGTAGTGACTCTAAATGATAATGGAGGCCCTGGGGAGCTGCAGGGTGAGAGATCTGGTCTTAAGAGTGGAGCTGGCTGGAATTTCTGGGAGCTCAGTGACTCTCCCAGACTGTAGTTGCATGTAATCACTGAGGCTGTTTGAAGACACTAACTTTCCCCTCCCTCACAAACAGCGCTTTACTTTAAACTTGGCACACACCCATGCTGAGCCCAGCATGTGCTCAGAAGAGTCATCATGTTAGCTGGACCTGGCTCACCCAACATCTGTATAGATCCGGCACTTCAGTGGGGCTTTTTGCCGCTTCTATCCAATAGCCAGTTGAATCAGCTTTAGATAAAAGCCCCGCTGAAGTGCCCAATCTATACAGACACCACAGAGATTGGTTGAAGTAATGCTCTGCTTCTTCCAGTAAAGCATGTTTTAGTTTGGGGTTTTGTGTACTTTTTTTAATGTCTGCAAGCAGCCTGAGATACTTTTCTCTTTAGGACAGTGGTTTTCAACCTGTTGTCCATGAACCCCTGTGGGTCTGAAGAGTGTGTCTAAGAGGTCTGTGAAAGATGAGTATGATCAATCAAAAGTATCTGAATACCCACACTTAAAATTCAAAGGGGTCCGCACCTCCAGTCAAAATTTTTTAGGGGTCTGCGAAGGACAAAAGCTTGTAAACCACTGCTGTCTAGAGAAGAAAAGAGTAGAACGTGGGAAAAACAATGCAGGAGTTGTATTGTTGACCTGTTCTGCTCTTCACTCATGCAGGTTTTTATGTGGACAGCAAACTGTTTTTTCTGATAGTATTTCTTTTTTGGTCATGGCTGTATTTTGGGAAACAACAGCATATGGACTGTGGTCCTCTGTATTTGCTTATCTAATTATTTCTAAACCGTTTTTTCTACTGCCAGTTAGCATGCTGTATTAGCTTTTATTCCAAGCTTATGTCTCATAAAATTGTTTTTAGTAGGATCTTACTTGGATTAATTGTTTGGCTTCAGCTTGCATTCTTTTAAGAGTATCAACATAAGATAAATACAGAGGAAATGTATAAGTACTATCTGTGAATTATAATACCTCACAGGGGGGTACCTAGCATCAGGAAAGATGCACTTAAGCTGAGATCCTGGGCTAATGAGTGCTTTTCCTAAACATAATCCACCACTTAAGGAACTTCAGTGTTGAATTATTTATTCTCTATTTTTTTTCTTCCCCAAAAGAACAGTAGGCAGGAGCTATCAAAGAAAGGGCACTTGTTTGCTGGTTTGCTTTTAACACTGTTTAGCGGCATGTTTTTAACAGACATGTTAGTATATATAGAGAACAAGTGTTGACTCAACAAAACAAAACAAAAAACCCAAAAAAGCTTGGCTCTGAAAAATTGTCAGGTTGCTGACCCAGTACTAGCTAAATTACCAAAATGTAACTTCATTCCCCCAGCGCTAGAGATGAGAAACTCCTATGCATAGGAAACGTACAAAACGGTATGTAAAAGGGTACATGACATCCTTATACTGTAAAGTACAATTTGATTACCAGAACTGAGGATGTAAGCCTTTGTATTTGGTGAAACTAGATCAAACAATTTGATCACTTTGACATTGTCTCAAAGAGGGCACTCTCCTACTAAGATAACTGAGTATTGTTTAGCTATTGAAGATGACCGTTTCCTGTTGCCTGGAATCCTTTCCTCTATCCAGGCTTCATTTAATCACTTTTCTCTTTCTATGCCATCCTCTCACCTGCCCAGTAAATTAAACTAAGTTGAGATGAACTGCCTGTGAAAAGATTGAAGTGTCTACACAGGATTTGCATTGCTTTAACCACATTGATTCAAAATGTCAATATAAAACAAGATGTTGTAAAGCCTTTTGTGCTGCAGCTCTTGTTACAGGCAAATATCTGAGATCTCTTCTCATAAAAATGCATTCGAATTTGGGTTGTTCAGATATACTGATATTCAAAGTTCCCTGGAGTAGATTAAATATTCCCTCGACTTTATTCCTGTAATACTGGAGACTACAGCAACTTTTACCTTCTGGGTCTTTCATTATGAAAAGCCATCTAAATTCTGTTTTGGCGCTTTGCAGAAGTCTCAGTGAAGAAATTGCTAATTGTTCTCTGCAAGTGTTTGAAAAATAGTTCCCATATTCAGGAGATGGCGTAAGAAAGACGGAGGTGAAGAAAGAGAGTGGTTGCTTCTTTGGCAGCCTTATTCAGCCACCCATGTAAAGGTATACAGTAAAAACTTGTTAATTCAAAATGCCCAGAGAACCCACTGACTTTAAAATAAATGAATTTGAAACAGATGTACTTATGCTGATGGGGTCACAATGACTTCCAGTGCTGTTGACACTGCTGGGGTGCCCAGCCCACTGAACTGTATGGTTAAATACATACTAAGCCTTTTGGCTTTGGGCTAGTATCATACATAGTTTGTATTATACAGAAGCAAGTACAAAAATGCTCCTTAAAAACCTGTGCTGAAACTTGCAGCATTTTGCAAATAGATAAAAAGCACTGATTGTGGGTGAACTTAGCCGTGGCTTTGGATTCTGGGTTCTGTGACTAATGCTAAGGGATAAATATTTTACCAACTGGTTTTGGTCAGTCCAGTTTCTCTTAAGCATGCTTTGTGTCTTGGTGGTTATTGCTGTGCAGTACCTGTAATTAAGCGGCAAACTTTTTTTTGTTTGATGTGTTTTTTGTTTTTTTTTTTCTTAAGGAGTAGCCTTACTGTAAAGTTGTGCAGTGGTTATTTTATTTTACTACAATCTCCCACAAGAAAAGAAACCATACAGAGGAGAACTTTTAAATCCTGCCTCCACATTGAAATGCCTGAAAGGTGCAACTGATACATGAACAGAACTTTAAAGCATTTTGTAGTTCAACCTTGTTACTTAAAACCATTTGATTTTTTGCTACTTTGGTATACTTTAGACTATACTTTTATGTTAGCTTTCTTGTTTGTTGGCAGTGGGATACTTACAGGCATTCTCAGAATAATTGGTTCTCATTGCTGTATATGCGAGGTAGATGTTCTTGACTGAATATCTAATAAAAGAATATTGTATTCTCTCCTGGTGTACGACTGCAACCTAAAAGAAACTATGAACCCTGGTGGGAATATTAGTAGGGGATTAACAAAAGCCTTGTAGCTATGAAGTTAAGCTGGGGTTGTGTTTTTGGTGCCAATGACATCTTGACTTATGTATACTGGGAATGGTTTTTAAACATACAAGCAATAGGAAGTCAGTCAGCTTGCTTCAAGCCTATGTTTCCTGCAGGGCTATTTGGCTTTGCCTTCCACTTTGACAACAGCCTTAGTCTAAGCATAATCTTACTGCTCTTCCTTCATTCTCTGCTTTTTTGGGTTGCCAGCTATGTAAACCACTAGGTTTTGAAGCTATTCTCTGTTTCTCAGATCTCCAAAATTTCTCCTTTGCAGACATAAGTTAGCAGCATACATGCACAGAACCTCTGATGCGCATCCTGTTTGCAGACTGTGTGCGCCGTTTCCTTAGGTCTGTTCAAGGGCTACTTTAGAATGGGCCTGGAAGATGTCTCATTTTTGCAGCTGGCACAGTTGGTGAATTCTGGCTTAGAGAAATGCACGTGTTCATGGGCTGTATACAAATTTAGAAGAACACTCTGGGCTCGTACCTAGTGTTCAAGCTTCAATGTGTTTTTTAGATGTGATGTCTTGTCTTATCTAGCATGTGTCTTGACTTGGAGGATTTTTCTTAGCTTCAGTAGTTCAAATAAAGCAATACTGTAGTGGTGTGACTCTTTCAATTCTCATTTTGAAAGATCACCACCACGGGTAAAATACCGAAAGAGAGCGTAGGACAGGAAGTTCAAATACCACCTAACATACTGTATTTCTGTGCTTCATGTGTAGAGAGTGCTAGGTAAGCAAGCCTGCAAAGTCCAGAAAGTTAACTAATGTTACTGCCTGCAGACACACTGTGCTTTTTGATACCATGTGTTTCTGAGAAGCCTGCTGCTGTTGACTTGCTGAAAGATTGTCATTTGTGATCCTAATTGTGTTGCATTTCATTATCACATTTGTTTCTTTTCTCTGGAAGTTTGTTTAACGATACTTGAATAAATGGTCTAAGAAGAGATATCAGCACTACCACGAGTCCCAATTGCTTTTTCCCCTAGATCAATATGGCTACGATCTGGATACCTGAATAAATGGTCACATTTTAAATATATTGAAGGCTTTTTTTTTTTTAACACCATTTAGCAAGACTTAAGTAGCAGTTGTCTCACTTAACAAGTAATTTTTGAAGTGCCTGTTCTAATATTAATCTATACTGTGTGCTTCTAGAGATGCTAGATGGCTGGACTGAATAAGCTTATTACCTTACCAAAATTATTGATACAAGTTAAGCAAATATTATGGAAGAAGATGTTTTGAATGTACAGAAGGAGTTTACTACAGGGATGACTGGACCTCACTACTCCCATTTTGAATTTTTTAGGGCCTGCCTTTGTTACAGTTCAAGATTGTTATTTCTTTTTAGTAAATATTAACTAAAATTATTTAATGTGCTAGTTAATGTTGGTAAAAACTAAACATTTCACTTACCAGGAGTTTCTTATACTGAACCAAATATTAATACTTTAATGTTTGAAGTTTCTAAAAACATTGATGGTTCTTTTATCCCATGAAGACCTAATTTGTATAGACTCAGTCCCTCGCTAAGTGTTTGATGCTGTATACCACTGACTGGAGGAGCTTTATAAAAATGCATTGCCACTGTTCAGTGTGAAATGAGAGAGAGGCTTTTAAATGAAACATGGTGGAATTCGGTAGTGGGTTGGAAAGTATCTTAAACATGTAAGATGCTTTTATGATGAATAGAAAAGGATGATGTGGGACAGATGCCTTTTTGGGGAGTGGAGGAAGATCTGGGCCTATGCATGCAAGAATCAATGGAGCAGGCTGCAAATGTAGTTAATATCTTTTGAGAGCTGCATCTAACTTCCTTTGATTGGATCCACACTGTCTGTTTTTAAGCTTTGGAGGAACTGGAAATAGATGCGCAATACCTATTGACTAGAATAGGACTGTCTATCTGTCTGTCTACCCATTCTAGTCAGTAGATATTGTGCATCCATTTCCACAGTAGATATATGTATTTTTATCCATGGTATGATCTGTTTACTTTTCAGTGTCTCTTGCATTACATACCCTACATCTTTGCACCCTTTATCAGGGGCTGGCAACCTGTGGCCCACAGGCTGGTTCTGGCCCATGGGGCCATTGGATCTGCCTGTGGAGCTAGGATTTTTCAGGTGGCTAGTGTGTTGGAAGCACTGGCTTACCTCACACCCGAGCTGTGTTGTTTCAGCCTACTGCTTGAAAATGTTTTCAACTGCTGTTTTACATAACTCGTGATACTTGTTGGTATTTGCATCCAAAAAACTACGGGACTATCTTCAAAATGTCTCTACCAGGTATATGCAATGTTGAAAGAGAGACCACTTGCATCACAAAAGGGCACTGTACTGCATAAAGGCATAGGACTACTGGTTAAAGGAAAATAAAAAAACAAAAAACCCCTCTCAACACTTTGAAATGTTTCTGTAAAACACCTCAGAAGTAAGACCTGTTCCTTCATGCTTGTTTGGGTCTCTACATTTTTATTCTTACATGCTGTGCCAGAAAATGTTCATACTTTTATAGCACTGTGACACTTAAAGTATGCTGGTCTATTGAACTTTCTGGGTTTCAGTGATACACTTTGTTTCCTGTCCAACGCTAATAATGGCAGACATTTTTCTGCAAAGCAGACTAATGGCCAGTCTTCAACTAAGAATGAGTAATTGGCTCACATGTCCCCCTCCCAGCCCCCCCAGGTGTCTCTTCTATGCTCGACATTTGCACTTTACAAACATCATCGCTGTGATGCATTTTCTTGCTTGCATCAGCTACAACAGGGATGTCAAACTCATTCAGCTCCACGAACTAGATGAGTAGTAGAAAGCAGTCTGCAGGCTGGACTGGGTCCACCGACTAGTCCTGCATGCTGTGTGTAGTGTAGCACTGTTGTATGTGCCATGTGGGTCCAAATTGAAACCCTCAGGCCGAATCTTTGACATCCTTGAGCTGCAACAAATGCACTTGACTGCCTCTGCCCACTCTTGTTAAGGCAAGAAAACTAAGCTTAAGGTTGGTACTGTGATGTAAAAGTTGAGCAGAAAAGCCTCTCTACTCTGCTATAAGAGCAGTTTTTGTTAAAAGTTGATATCCTGTTTTGTGATGCATGAACTTACCACCTTTCCGGACTGTTCTTAGTTAGGGCTGATCTTGTAAGGGTTTGTAAAGGAGAACGTGTGATGTTTTGGAGAGCATCGGTGAACTCAGTCCGCTTAATGTGAACCATGGCTCAGTATCCAGAAATGAACAGCAGTGACTTCAGTTCTAGTCTTTCTAACCTGCTTGGTATTGGGCTACAGTATCAGTT
>NW_017729025.1:148853897-148855007 GCF_001723915.1 Gavialis gangeticus
ACTGTTGTATGTGCCATGTGGGTCCAAATTGAAACCCTCAGGCCGAATCTTTGACATCCTTGAGCTGCAACAAATGCACTTGACTGCCTCTGCCCACTCTTGTTAAGGCAAGAAAACTAAGCTTAAGGTTGGTACTGTGATGTAAAAGTTGAGCAGAAAAGCCTCTCTACTCTGCTATAAGAGCAGTTTTTGTTAAAAGTTGATATCCTGTTTTGTGATGCATGAACTTACCACCTTTCCGGACTGTTCTTAGTTAGGGCTGATCTTGTAAGGGTTTGTAAAGGAGAACGTGTGATGTTTTGGAGAGCATCGGTGAACTCAGTCCGCTTAATGTGAACCATGGCTCAGTATCCAGAAATGAACAGCAGTGACTTCAGTTCTAGTCTTTCTAACCTGCTTGGTATTGGGCTACAGTATCAGTTTGCACTGCATTTCAGTCTTATTTTGAACTAAAATTAAATTAGCACTCTTGTCATAAGCATTGCAGAATAGTTCTCAGCAAAGTGAACAAAGCACGTAGATCTCTTCTGTCTTGCATTTTATCTGCTGGGCTTCATCATTGCCAGGGAGGGAATATCCAATGAAAACACCAACTTTTAGTTTGCCTTGCTCCTTTTTCTTCTGGCATTAGGCACCTGACTGATAAAGAAGGATGCTGTGTTTTGGAGACAAGAATGGATTCCTTGATCACCTCTCTTTATTTAGATACAAAGGAAGCATACAGATGTGATCATCTGATAAGGGAATAGGCCTGGTAAACAACACTTATTGTCCATTGATTTGATGTGGCTTTTATAAGCAAAATCCTGTTAAATGAATATCTGATTATAGAAGAAATAATCCCCTCCCCACCACACACTCACATGTGCATGCGCACACTGGCTCCCTCTCTGGGTGCCACAGATGATAAAAGGCATTGGGAATTGTGGTAGAGGTGATATCTTTTATTAGGCCAGCTAGATTTTTGCAAAAAAAAGTTCTTTAATTGCAAGTTTTTGGGCACAAAAACCTTTCAGGCTGTTTGTGCCCAAAAACTTGCAATTAAGGCTTTTTTGTGGCAAAAATCTAGGTGCTCTTAAAAAAAAAAAAAAAAAAAAAAAAAAAAAAAAA
>NW_017729025.1:148855018-148856560 GCF_001723915.1 Gavialis gangeticus
AAAAAAAAAAAAAAAAAAAAAAGAGAGAGATGACCTCCTCTACCACAAGTCCTGATTGCTTTTTTTCTCTAGAACAGCATGGCTACAGCCTGGATACCTGATGGACAGTAAAAGTATTCTGCCCCAGTGGCCTGGGAATGGAAAAATGTGGCATCCTTGTTTTCCCTGGGAGGGGCCTTGCTAGGTGGATGTCTTGAGGCAAAAACAGAATAAAAAATATTTCTCTTCTTTCTGCCCTACCCTACTCCACGGTCAAGAACATGAAGGTATTGCTTTAAAATTGGTAACAGAAACTTTTCACACTCTGTATCCTGCAATAAGCTTGAATCCTAGATTCATGAACAGAATAGGCCTGGGATTACAGGGTGCAGCTGTGTTCACTCAACCTCAAGTCCCAGCTTCCATTCAGAGTAGTTTCTTTTTGCTAGGTTTATTCACTCTGTTTGATTGACTTATTTTTGCTATTGTTCCTCCCTGACCAGGTTGGGAGAAGCAATGACTGGATGCACTTGTTACAGAACGAAGTGTACTGTGTACAGTGACTGTTTCGGAGCTCTCGAGTGTATTATGAAATGCAGCTATGTAGGTTTATCGGGAGCAGCTGCTTTTGTTCGGTTAGACGTTCCACTGAGGGGAGGGAGCCGGTGGCTTTTGAGCAGATTAAACCCCCTGGGTGACAGTTTTGCCTGGGAAGTCTACCAAGTTTGAACAGAACTCGAGGAATGGAGAAGGAGGGGAAGTGACTATTAGGCTCTCTGTAGCAATAGAGACCTTCAGAAATGGGTGTGTTCTTATTGCAGCCTTGCTATAACGTGTCAAATATTGCTTCAAGATGGATCTGCTTGGCCTGTTACAGAAGCAAGCTGGACATACAAGGCCCTGGTGAGGGTTCAGAGCAGCTGTGTCCTTGCTCAGGGGAGAAGGAGGATGTCTGGTTTATTGGATTACCTTGTCAGGTCGTGGCAGTGCATGCTTCCTAAATCCCTCGGCATAGGCAGGGAGTGGCATTTAATAAGGGATGGCTTATTTTAGGCACATTGGTTTATGTAGCAGACTAGTTCATTGTTTTGTTTCTGCTGGGATACACTGGAGCATTTGTGTGGCAAACAGTAATTTTTAATCTTCCAAGTGTGTTTATCGGGAGTGTATTGCTGTTTTTGCAAGTAGAAGTTGCACGGCAGATCTAAACTGGACAGAGGGCCTGCAGCAGTTAGTGATTTAAGTGCTTGTAGCTTAATAGACTGGGGAGTAATCGCTTTCTTTTTTGCTGCAATTCATAGTCTCTCCTCTCTTACCCTTTCTTTCTCCAGGCATACATTAGCTAATGGCTGGAAATAAGTTTTTAATTGAACGTGCTTCCCTATTTTGAAGGTTGGGCTTGATTTAAATCTAGTTTTTGAGTAAAAGAGCAACCTGGTGTTTCCAGTCTCTTCCTTTTTGGAGCTCCACAGCTGTTTGGAGTTGCTGTGTTGTGGGAAGTTGGCTTTGCTAGGCAAGGCCCTTCACTGCTGTTGGAACTTGAGGTTGAACTGCGACGAAAAC
>NW_017729025.1:148861560-148864293 GCF_001723915.1 Gavialis gangeticus
CCTTTTTTGGAGCTCCACAGCTGTTTGGAGTTGCTGTGTTGTGGGAAGTTGGCTTTGCTAGGCGAGGCCCTTCACTGCTGTTGGAACTTGAGGTTGAACTGCGACGAAAACCTGGGCCCTTGCACCTACTTATCCTGCAGGCTGTTTGCTTAGCCTGTGGAACAAGTGGGGTTTCTGTTACGTCCTAAAGGAATTGGGGACACAATTTTTCAATGTGGTGTCAAAAATACAGTACTCGGTTGGTTATGCTGAGGCACAAATAATAAAATGCCTCTTTTAGAGTGGTTTCCTGGTGGCTGTAACTGGTGCAGAAAGAGAAGGCTGGTTCTGTAGATGAGGGAGCATTAAGGATTTTGCAACTTACTTTCTCAGCCAAAAGTAGCATTGTCTGTCTGTGAAGAGTGGTGGCTGTGACTTGAGTAAAGCATAAAAGAAGAGTGACTTTAGGACTCCAACAGAGCTGACCATTCCAGGGAAGGAATGTGGCATTTGAATTGCACAGGAGGCGTAAAGCAGCTTGCTGTAGGGATTAGCTCTATACAAATGTACAGCATGTAGCCGTGTGCTGCCTAAAACACTAAACTTGACATCCAGCTTTTTCCAGGTGATGTAAATAAAGATGAAAGGGAGTTGGAAGCTGCTGAAGTAGCTTGTAGAAGGGCAGTTTTTTAACAAAGAGGCTTGCAAGTACTTGAGCCTTTTTCATGGAAAAAATACTGTGATTTTTATCAGTACTGAAAACCAATAGCAATGCACTTTGCTTCTTGGTCTCACCTGTTGCCTGAAAGTGGGGCTTACTAACTCCTGTAGCTCTGAGAGCAGAGACTTTCTGTTGTTCTCTCCTCCCTCCCCACTTCTCTCCACCCTAGTGTAATTGGGAACATTTCACAATGGTAATGAACTTGGCAAGAAAAGAGCCCTCTGCCTACTGCCAGAGGAAAGCAAACAAATAAGGAAGACAAAAGAATCTCCCTGCCTGCCCTTCCTCCACCACTCTCCCCTCCAATGGTTGCAGCAAAGTGGTTGGCACCACTGTGCCATGCTGCAGGAAGGCTAGAGCATTCTGCCTGGCATTCCACGCAGATAGTCTGGGTTCGGTCCACAGTGAGCAAGGAAGAAAATGCTGTGCTCTCACAGTCCTGTTGCTTGTAACTTTTTAAACCCAGGAAAGGCCAACTAAAGAAAATATATATATATATATATATAGTCAAGGCTGTTTCATACTTCAAAAAAATGGTGCTGCTTGGGCATTAGTGATTTCCTTCTCCCCCCTTACCCTTTTGTCATTGCACAAGAGCTGAGTGGATGCATCCAGATAAAAGCATGCTGGTGCTTTCTTCAACCTGTACTTTACTGCAAAGAGCAGATACCTTATCTGAGGGTAGGACAGGCAAAATGGGTGCAAAGGAACCTCCTAAGGAGATACTGGTTGTAGCTGTGTTGGTCTAGAAGGAAAGGCATCCAAAACTCTTGAGCAAGAGGTAATCCATATCTTTTATTTTTAGACCAACTAGATAGTTGCAAAAAACTTTTGCAAACAATTTTTTTTCAACTCTCTAGTTGGTCTAATAAAAGATATAGGCGCTTCCTCAAGAGTGTTGGATTCTTCCTAAATAGAACCACTTTTAAAAAATACTGCTGTGCTCAGCCTGGACATACCTTACAAACAACCAGTCTTCGCAGCCAAAGAGCACTGTTTCGGAGAGATCTTTGCCAGCTGCTTGTAGACAGTGATTTGGATGTCGGGCACTATAATACTTTTCAGTAGTGCTGCTACTTAGGAGTAGATGGGACTGGGAACAGTTGGTTGCCATATTATTGTATTGCAAGTGAATCACAATTATGAAAAATCTGCTTCCTCTGTTATGACAGATTCACTGGTAACCCAAGTCCAGGTATTGGGTCCTGGGACATGTGGTTTTGACCCATGAGTGAGTCCTAGCCAAATATTTGTTAAAAGTGGTAACTTTCAGTTCAGGACTCCAGTATTGCCAACCCCACCATGCCAAAAATCATGAGAGAAACTCTTTTAAAAAAAAATATCAAGAAATTGGCATGTAAATCATGAGATGTTATTTTTGAAGTGAGTGTGAGGGGTTACTTGTGAAAGTGTGGGTGGCTGTGGGGGTGTGTGTATAGGATTTGGAGCCTGGGGAGGGTCCCAACACACCCTGGCAGGATGCAGGGTACTGTGGGTCGGGAGTGAGAGGCAGCAGAACAGCTGGGGGGCTGTGACTTGGGAGTGCGGGGCAGATGGAGACCGACACACAGCACCCAGCTGGTAAGTGGAGAGGGAGGGATGGTGGGAGAGGGCAGGGAGAGGAGGCCAAGGCACCCACAGTGAGGGAGGTAGTGGGGCTGGGGTGAATGGGGCCCTGGGGCGTGGGTGAGTTGTCCAGAGGCACGGACAAAGGTGAGGCTCCCCACAGTTGCGTGTGCCCCCAGGGGAGGCATGGGGGGCACATGTCCCTTGTGGGGGAAAGGCGGGCTGCGGGCTAGGGGCTCAGTGCCATGCTACCTTTTGCCCCAGGAGCTCAGCCGTGCACTTGTATTGCTGCCCACTGGGCAGGTGGGGGATGCAGAGCGTGCTGGCCATGCAGCGTGTCCCCTGCCCACCCAATGGCAGAAAACCATGGTGGCATTGCTCGGCTGAGCTCCGGGAGCAAAGGTAGCAGAGCTCAGAGCCCCAGTCTGCAGTGGGCAGCCCACCTCTGCCCCTTCCCCACCCCCCCC
>NW_017729025.1:148864666-148868572 GCF_001723915.1 Gavialis gangeticus
CCCTTCCCCACCCCCCCCCACCGATGACCTGCCCCACTCCCTCCCTCAGTGTGTAGGGGGCCTCAATTCCACCCCTTCCCTTCCCTTCCCTTCCACAAACCTACCAGTTGGGAAAATCCAGATATCTGAGAATTCGATTGGGAGCTCATGAGTCAGAGTTATTTTTACTTGAAAATCCTGGGTCTCGCGATTTTTGCAACAGTTGGCATTACTGGAACTCTAAATTGATCTGAGTATGAAGGAAACTGTCTACACGCAGCAGTGCACAGGACGCTTCCAAATTAGGGGCTTGTCTGAGTTCCTTGTAAAAGCAGCCTTCTGTCCCAAGACTGTGCTCACTACGTTATGCCTCCTTATCCAAGTATGTAGATTGCACAAGGGGAAAAGTTTCTCCTTTCCTGTAGATCTTGTGGTGTTTGGTTAGACACCGTGAAGGAAGTATAATGCCCTACTCCTGATTGAAGGATACGGTAAGAATACTTTGTATCCATCCAGCAGGCAGTCTGCCTTTAGCATCCTGAACTGTTTGGTATCTGGAGAAGAGGAAACTAGACCTTGAGTGAAATTAGTTTATTTAAAAAAAACCCAAACAAATGGACAATTCGTTGATGGGCCTGATGCCATAACAGTCTTTGAGTAAAAGGCTTTTAAAAATATATTACGTACACATTCATGTATGTTTGTGTGTGTTCTCCTTGTAGAGAATGGTGGCAGTCTGTCGTCTTTGGTATCTAGATGGTTGCATAAGGTTCCCCCCACCCAGTAATAGTATCATCCAGCATGTTAGCAAGTACAGTCTTGCATATGTTGGTACCAGAGGGTATGGCAAAAAATTAATTTCCAAACATTCTTTGCTTGATTTTGACTTGCAGAGTTGTACTGTCACGTAACCTGTTGGTTCATGTAGGAATATCCTCTAGGGATATGCAGCCTTTACCATTAATGGAGAAAAGCATTATGATTGCAGTCGGTCATAATGGTCTAGTCATAAAAATCATAGGAGTACAGATCAAAGGTTATTAATGAGGGTTCCCTGGGGAACACCCACTGCTTCTTGAACATGCATCTAAGTCTGTGGGAGCTGCCCAGTAAAACTGCCCTAAGATGTGCATGGATGAGCCTCATAGCCACCGGGTTCCCTCTGATAAGTGTTTACTTCCTAGTCCGATAGGTATAGAGTTTGGCCAGAGCCGGGAGGAAGCGGACAAGAAAGTCCTGGGACTTGGTGGGACTATCTATGCAGGAGTTAATCTTCCTTTTTAGCTGCAGTATAACCTTCTGGTGACAGGAAACCAGAATCATTGTGTTGCCTTTTTTGATTTCCATCAGATTTTGAGCCAAGATTGAGTCCACTTGAGGGAAATGGAAATGTTTGTTCTTTCATGTCTTTTTTTTGTGGGTAGACACAGTTGCATGTCCAATATTTTAGGAAACTTTTAGGTATTGCTTTGTTCATCAGTGGAAATTTAAAACCTAAGTGTGAACCCAGGCCCACTGAATTTAATAAAGAAGTTTTAACTTTTGCCTTTCTAAGCCTCTGTCTTCACTCTTTGACTCTCTTAATTCCTTTAGTACAATTTTTACAAACTTTATTGGGAGCAACAGTCCTAGAAACCTGTTTTGATTTTTGTTAGAAAATGTTTGTTTTTAATTACTGAAACTTTTGTGCTGACCTGAGGAGGTGTTGCAATGTCCTTGCTAGAGTGAGAGACTTCATATTCATCCAGAAACTGAAGTTCCTTCCAGAAAGGAATCTTTACTTGTATTGCCAGCTAAAGGGTAGCTTGGTTGACTGATTATTTGGCCATCTTTTTTTGGCAGCTTGTATTTCATAATGCTTCTTCCAAAATTATATCTAGCTGTTATTACCAAAGGGCAAATTATTGTTGGATAATACAGAATAGTATTGCCGGGAATCTGTTATTCTAATATCTCCTTCCTTCTAACCACAGTTTAAAAAAAAACAACATTAATTAGTAGGGCTGTGCAAAGTTTAGGTCATCAGTTAGATTTGGCGGAGATTCAGCTGAACCTGTTTGGGAGTTTTGGCGCTGTTTTGGAGAGTTGGATCAGGCGGGGAGAGATGGGCACAGCCGGGCAACTGCAGGTTGTCCTGTGGCTCCTCCGGCTGTGCCTGCCTCTCTCTGGGCAGGGGGAGTCGTGGGAGAACCCCCAGAGCTGCCCTGCCTTGCCCTGCCCTGTCCTCCTCTGTCTCAACTTAGTCCTTGCACTTTAAAAAAAGAAGAAAAAATAAAAGCCCCACGCTCACCAGCAGTGATTTGGGGCTTCTGGGTGCTTGTGGCAGAGCCCCCCCCTGCTCTGGGGGGCAGCAGGAATTGCCCTTTGTCCCCCACTTGGCACCCACCACCCGCATGGCAACTCTTGCATCTCATGGGTGCAACGTGGCTCGGCAGCGCATGGCGCGCTGTCTGGGAGCAGCTGGAGCCTGGCACTGCTCAGCCCCAGCTTCCAGACAGCGCTGTCTCGAGCCATGCTGCACCCGTGCTGTGGGGCAGCTGTCACGTGGGTTCCAGGCTGGGGGGTGGTGATTCCCTGCTGCCCCCCACTGTCCTGCACTGCATGGGGGGGGCTCTGCCACAAGCCCCCAGGGGCCCTACAACTGGTGAGTACAGGGCTTTTTTCCCAAGTGCTGGGACTAGGTTGGGGCCTGGTGGGGGATGGAGTTGAGCATGACAGCCATGGGGGCTTCTCCTGCGGCTCCCCCCTGCCCAGGGAGAGGCAGGCACAGCTGGAGGAACTGTGGGAAAACCTGCAGCCGCCCAGCTGTGCCTGCTTCTTCCTGGCTGATCCGAATCTGCAAATAGGTGCCAAAACGCATTGAAACTCTGAAACAGATTCAGCCAAATCTAAATGGAACAGCGATCCAAAACACCGAAACGAATCGCTGTCCTTCTGAAACGGTTGGAACCGAAACGAAACACAGCTGTTTCACACGGCCCTATTAATTAGTTGTTTGAAAATGGCAACAGTTTTTGTTTTAACGAGCCATACAGTTCTTTCTGTCACTCCCCTCATCCTTTTTGCCTGCCCAGTCGAGTTGAAAGGGGAGATAAGCTTCAGTTGGGCTCTGTATTTTTTCATAAGTTGTTGCCTCCGACTAGTCAGGATTTCCCATCATTGTTTAGTTATTATGTTGGAAATTCTGGTGAGTTTTGGTTTAGTTCCTTTTGGAACCAGATAGGTGTAACAAAATAAATGTGTAAGTCCTTAGTGGCACTGCAGGTGCTGCCCTGTGAAGCTATCCAGAGGCATGCATGAATGAGTGAAAAGACAGCTGCACAGTCATCCAGGTTCCCTCTGGCAAGCATCTCCTTACTGATCTGATAAATGAAGAACTCTAGAGCTTCCCTGTAAGAGCTCTGGAGCTAATAAA
Organism: Gavialis gangeticus; assembly: GCF_001723915.1. Classification (NCBI taxonomy): domain Eukaryota; kingdom Metazoa; phylum Chordata; order Crocodylia; family Gavialidae; genus Gavialis; species Gavialis gangeticus. Next base: position 148,868,061 of record NW_017729025.1, read on the forward strand.
ACCCTTGTTTACACCATATTCCTTTTTTCATCCTGTGTAGGACATGGCTTGCATTGGCCTATACACATTGTAACTTGTGAAACCCTGGCTTGCATGGTAGCGCCAACAGTTAAATCCCTTGTACTTCGCAGCCACTACAGAGCAGCAAGATCACGTGTGAGCATGTCTGACATTCCTTTCAGTCAAGAGCTGGGGAATGTGTTTGTGCACAAGTGTGTGCATGTAATTCCAGAGGTGCTAAGATGAGAAATCAAGTAAGTTGTTGTAGTCAAAATTTGACCATTTTAAAAGTGTCTTGTTTTGTAAGCGTTGTTGGTTGTAGCTGTGTTGGTCTAAGGACATAGGTAGGCAAGGTTCTTTGGGTAGATGATATCTTTTATTAGACCAGCTAAATAGTTGGAAAAAAGCTCTTATATAGGATTTCGGGCACAAATATATTTCGTCAGGGATTGAGAGATTCTTTGTGAGAGAGGTGTTTTGTGCCCGAAAGCTTGCAAAGAACTATTTTTCCA
>NW_017729025.1:148873572-148878449 GCF_001723915.1 Gavialis gangeticus
ATATCTTTTATTAGACCAGCTAAATAGTTGGAAAAAAGCTCTTATATAGGATTTCGGGCACAAATATATTTCGTCAGGGATTGAGAGATTCTTTGTGAGAGAGGTGTTTTGTGCCCGAAAGCTTGCAAAGAACTATTTTTCCAAGTATTTAGCTGGTCTAATAAAATATATCATCTACCCAAAGAACCTTGCTTGCCCTCTTACTTCGTGAAGAACTTGCCAAACTCTTTTCCCCCAAAGACAAGAGTCATATATTTAACTCTTAAACTCATAAAACTTAAAATAGCTCTTAAATTAAGTTCCTGGTGTGAGTGGAGGAGGAAACCCTTCAGTGACATTGCCATCAAGGTTTTCTAATATATTGGGTGTAATAAAAAATCCTTAGTTGTAACAGATGTCCAGGTATTCTTTCTGAGGCAAACCAGTCCCTGCTGCAAGGTATGTTTTCTGTCTCAGTCTTGGAGTGAAATACCTGACTCAGTCTGACAGTAACTTCTATTTTCAGCAGTGACTTCTAAGCTTATGTTATCTCCAGCTACATGTTCTAAGGCTTGCTGCTGCTGACAGCAAAAAACCAGTTGATATGATGAGATAAATGGGCAATACTGTTATAATGTAGGATAAGATGAAATTAATTTAATAAGCCCAGTCCAAATCCTGTTGAATCAGTAGAAAAGTTTGTGGTCTAGAAAAGTTCTAGATCAGGCTAATGCCTGAATGGTATATGTTAGGAATGGTTCTTTTGCTATTAAATATGTCTCCAGGTTTTAAGGTAGGGTGAGTGGGGTGATCTCAGTACCTAACCATCCTTCTGATTTTTTTTAAAGGTAGCTCTGCCCCACCATTCCAATTCCATTTATTTAACTGCAAAAAGTACATTTAGTGACCCACTTTAATCCTAATACAATCAAATTTTGGCTTGACCTTGATATTTTGCTATAAACTTGGGCATTAACTGCAGCTGTCTGAGCATTCTTAATTCTGCTTGCCTCGTATCTTTTGCATCTGTTTCTTCTCTTATCCTTTTAGTCCTTTTACACTCTGCATTACTGAAGGGTATTATAGTGCCCCACATCCAAATCACTGTCTACAAGCAGCTGGCAAAGATCTCTCTGAAGCAGTGCTCTTTGGCTGCAGAGACTGGTTGTTTATAAGGTATGTCCAGGCAGGAGTCCAGTAATCCGTGGCAAATTCATTGGGCATAAGTGCTTTTGGGAAAAGATTAAATAATGTCCATGACTCGAAATACGGCAAATAAAATGCTTTACATTTTTAAAAAATGTTGTCTTTTTAATAACTTTAGAGCGGAGAAGAGTTGTTGGATTTTTAGACAGAAAAGCCAAAGTTCTCTTGTAGTAAAACAGACACTGCATGGATGGCAAAAATTAAAAAAGCTTTCTTCTCCACCATGCTGTGGCCTGGAGGGATCACCATGGAAGGTAATTCAGTCTCCATGCTCATCCATTTTGTGGCCCCTCCTCTGAGAATACCCACAAGGGTTTCAGTTTTGAGAGAGCCTCCTTTTTGCTAGAAACAGGAATGATGCTACTAGCTATGGGGAGTCTCTTAACCACCATCAAATGGAAGTAACTTTGAAATTACTGCTTCCTTGAGCATATTTAAATTGGTTAGCTATAGATTGAAAGATCCATATATTCTGCCACTTCCTAAAGTTGTCCAAATCTCAAAACTATTGTTGGCTCTTCCTTGCTTTTTGTCCACAAATTTCCTCTGCTTTGAAGTAGAGAGGTAGTTCCCTCCCTATCTAGTCCATAATGATGACAAGCATCAGAGAGACTTGCTAAGAAGCTACCTGTCTGTCTCGACTACTTTTGGCCCATGTACTAAGTTAACCAGCTCAGAAGGAAGAACTTCACAGTAAAGATTGCCAGAATCTGTAGTGGGCTTTCAAGGGAGGTGGTGCTGTCTCCTACCTTGGGGGTCTTTAAGAGGAGACTGGACCAGTACCTGGCTGGGGTTGTCTAACCCCAGTGCTCTTTTCTGCCCAGGGCATGGGGTCAGACTCTGATTTGCTAAGGTTCCTTCTGATCCAAACATCTATGAACCCAGCTCTAAACCTTGCACTAGAGTAAACTTGGGGGAACAGTGGATGTGTTATGGTATAGGATGCTGGATTGGGGATGTGAGGAGATCTAGGTTTTATTTTGGGTTTTGCCACTGTCCTGTTGGATGATCCTAAGCAAATGTCTTCACTTCCTGGTATTTCTGTTCTCATTTGTGAAAGGTCAGGGGCTCCTTTTGGAAAGTGCTCTAACATCTGTTGATGGGGTAGTTATGCAGGAGTAAGTAGATGTGCTTGTTCATTTTGTTGACAAATCTTAAAGAAACAATGTTGCCTGGCCACAAAATTGTTTGATTTTAAACATCTAGTCAGAGAGACAGATAAGCTAACTATTTCAGTGGTAACTCTGATTTTGGCTTACAGTTCAAGGAAGGGTGTTGCAGTGTGAAGCACATCTCGGAGGTTAGGAAACTGATACCACAGGAACAGAAATATATGTGAATAGACTGGAAATTAATGGTTTGTAGACCTAGGAAGGTCTGTCCTCGGCCAATTGACTTGATGTTTGCAGTAGCCAGATGGTCATGTTTAGTCAGTTTCTTTCCTGAGACAAGATCTTCATCCTGCAGTGGGCAGAATGATGCTGTGATGTTGGTGCAGACAGCTTTCAGTTTAAGGACTGATTCACTGACACACAACTGCAGTTGGCACATGTGGTTTTTGTTATTAAGGCTCAGTGCATGTCTACCTGAATGAAGGCAGAGCAGGGTGGCATCTTAGATGCAAACTTGTTCAGAAAGGCATAAACTTTTGTTGGTGATGGCCTACTTCATTGCATGCTATGAATGGCATGTTAGAGCTAACATATGCCTCTCTGAGTTAGTCTTCAAGGCAGTGATCCTTAAATAGGGTGCTGTGAGATCTTTTCAAGAGTGCTGTGGGATGCCACACAGTGCTCACACTGTTTGGTGCGCAAACATGATTCACAAACTAAACCCAGAGATTTCAAATAGGAATCCATAGTATCAAAAACATTCTGGTCTTCCTTAGTACTTTGCAATAGAAAAAATGTTCTGTTGTTTTTCTGTATTCAAAAAATGAATGAAAACAAAAAGCTAGCAATTTCCTTGAGTTGCTTGGTCTAAGGTGGTAATTTTCAATCTTTTTAGACTTGAGGCACCCTTCTGTAACTTTTTGGAGTTTAGCAGCACCCCATTTAAAGACTAAGTTTTTGTCTTGCAGTGCCTACCTCCTTGCATCCTGCAGCACCTACAAGGATCTTATGGGGTGGCAGGCTAGGCAGGTACCCTAGAGGGCTGATGCATGGTGCTTGGCACTGGTAGGGGTGCTTGGTGGGGCAGGTTGTGGAGCTTGCAAGTGAGTTATTAGACCCCTGAAGGAGGCAGCTGTCCCTGCAGCAGGTGGAAGGAGGTGGTGGTGGCAGCTACCAGTGGAGAGGCTAGTGCCAAGTGAAGGCAGCAGGGGCAGAACCCTGTTGTGCCCTGCTCTTTCTGCTGTTTGCCCCCTCATTACCTGTCTCTACTTGAGGGAGGTAAGTGCAGCCCCTGCCATTGCAACTGCTCCTCTAAGGACTTGAATGAGCATACCCAGAGCAGCTGTTCCCTGTGGCTTTTCCCACCAGCTCCAGGAGCTTGGCCTCACAGGGGAAGAGCCCTGCAGGTGCTGTTCAGAGCACAGGGGCAGTCACTGCAAGGGTGGTGGATTGTGCTTTCCAGCTCAGCTCATTGGCCTGCTCCTCCTGTGTTCCTGGAGGTGGTTAGAGGGATGCAGAAAGTACTGCTGGGATGCTAAAGCAGGTGCAGGGTGCCTGGCATAGGGAAGAGCTGGTGCTAATCTCCTCTTACAGGGGCTGGGGTGTCATGGCACCCTGACTGACAATGGAGCTTGGCACCGCAGCACCCTGGCTGACAATGACCACTCTAAATTGCCACCATGTGCTGCCCTGACTTCAGTTTAACGCAGCTAACTGCCTTTCTTTACCTCAGTGAAGTTTAAGATTTCAGGCTTTAGAGGCTGTGAAGTGTTAATTTTTTCAAATCTCATTTAATATATTTAAAACTCTTTTCCATCTTGGCATGGCTGTAACCTTCATCTTACTGAAGCAGATTTTCAGTCTGTTTCAGGAAACATGCATGCACAGACCTGCAAGTCAAAGTGCTGCAGGGTGTGAAAGCAATTTGCCTTGTTCCTGTTCTGCACAGACGAATGGCTTAAGACAAGTGTATCAAACATATGGCCTGTGTGCTGGATCTGGCCTGCAGAGCCCCATTATCCGGCCCCCAGTGCTACCCGGGTCTGAACTGACCTGAACCTGGGATGCTTGCACTTGCTACCTGGGTCTGAACTGACCTGAACGCGGGATGCTTGCTGATTGCAGTGCCCATTCTGGCTGCTCCAGGTCTTTATGGCTGCAATGTTTTCTGTTTGCCTTCAAAATATTGCTAAGCCTGATGTGTTTTCACTAGCTCACTGTGACCTTGAGGTCACCTTTTGATGGTTTATTTGCTCATTTTTTGAACAGGCTATCCTGTAAAATGGTTTAAAATACACAGATGAAAAGCAGTCACAGTTGTGTATGACAAAAGTGTTGCAAGTTTCGGTCCCTGTTAATCTGGGTTAGATTTTATGTTGCACTCTGGCTATGCAGCGAACGGTATTCATTTACTAATGGACAGGGTTTTTGGTTTGTTTATTTGTTTGTTTTTGTTTTGTTTTTTTACTATCCAGTGTTACTGGTTCTTATTGGCAAATCTTAGGAGAAGCCAAGAACTAAATGGTCCTGGAGACTAACTAGTCCTGGACATCTGCTGGGAAGAGCAGTCAGCCAGGTCTG
>NW_017729025.1:148878460-148878779 GCF_001723915.1 Gavialis gangeticus
CTGCTCAGGTCCCTTCTGACCCTAGAAACTATGAAACTAGTCCTCCTTCCCTTAGCTGAAACGGTCTCAAATGCTTTTGTATGGAAACTAGACCTGGTACTGCCTTTAAAATATCTGTTCTGAGAGGTGTGCGTGCACACACACTAATTTTAATTTAACATGTTGTAATGAACAGAATAAGGATATCAAACAAAATGTATCAAATGGGTATTCCAATCAGTACTTGAATAAATGCATCACAGAGGAGAAGAAGGCTTTTTGCAAACTTAATGCAACAAGACCTGACCCCCCCCCCCCCCAATCCCCTACAACAACACCA
>NW_017729025.1:148878880-148895294 GCF_001723915.1 Gavialis gangeticus
CCCCCCCCCCCCCCAATGCCTCTACACATACACACATGGGCATGGACTCTGGTGTAAGTAGAAAGTAATGAGCACTTAAGACAAAATATGCAATGGATGTAAGAAAATGACCTCACAGAAGGTTTCCAACAACCCAGATTAATCTCTGCAGTGGCTTAAAGGAGGAACTGTGTTCATGATGTACGCACGGTCAGCAGCCTTTGTGTGGGATCTTGCCAGTCAAATAGGAAGCATATTTTTAAAAAGGGATGTTCTGAACAACTCTTACACCACTTTCTTTTAGTAGCAAGTCTTGTGGTAAGGCTACAAGAAGGACTGTTTTGCAGAGTAGTGAGGAATCCAGGCCTTCTTACTCTTTGGCATGGCAGCTGATGTGCCAGATGTGAGCATGTACTCCACTAGTATCATCAAACCCTCCTGAGTAACCTAAACAGAAGGATTAAAGGACAGGCCACTTGAGGAAGCAAGTTGCTACTTCTGTGTTTCACAGATGTTCTGGGCTTCCCAAAAACCACATTTGTGTAGATAGAATCATTTCTCTAAACAAAAAAGAAGCTGACCTTTTTTTTGTCCAGGTTGTCAGAGCTGCTTGTGTTCGAATTTTACTATGTCTTAAGTAGCAACAGTGTTGTTGCTCAAAGGCAAGGGTGAGGTGGTTATGTGAAAGCAAAGCCCATATTTTTAAACTGTCAAAGGTAATAGTCCAATTTGTCTCATCCTGTACATCATTCTTATATTTAAAAAAAATCAATATTTGGCTATGGAAATACTGCTTCAAATTAAATTGTTTCACGTAACCATGATGTTCTTCAAAGTTTCTGCTAAAGTTGGCATAAGAATGACCCCAAAGGTTTCTAGAAATGTTCATAGTTGAAGTGGTCACAGCTGTTTTTATTGAGTATAATGGGTTGTTTCCTTCCTTTTAGATGCTGTTTGGGCAGATATGCCAGTAGGACAACGGGGTGGGCAGAGACTCAGTGGACACTCTTACGTATGTTGTGGGGGTGGGGGCAGCGCTTTTAATTAAAAGTGGCTCCAAGAGTTGCTTTAACTAAAGTGCTGCTGTGCCTCATGTATCGGCCTCACTGCATTTCCAAATGGTGACGGGGGGCCTTGATCTAAAGCTCATTTGACAAGCCTGAGTTCAAGTGCCCCGATGCTATTTTTAAGTGCAGAGATGCTGAGACATGAGATGCAGGAGGCTGCTGGAGTGTGGTATTTGCCATGCCCAAGCAGACTCAATTAATTGAGTCTCCTCTGATGCGCTGCAATTCTGGTGCGTCGGAGGAGCCTCCACGCTCATGTATAGGTGCCCAGAGAGCTTTATCAGTCCAATAACTGCTGGTGTCCCCCCCCCGCCCCCTCACTCATCACCTTTTCCATCTCTTGCCTGAGCTGGAAGGAGGGAAATGTGACATCACCAGATCCCTTGGTTTCAGCTAAGTCCTGAACAATTTAAATGGGAACTTGCGGTCCCTGCTGTCAATCCCTTGCTTGCATTTTGTTTTCCTTCCTCACATTTATTTCTCCTTTCTGTATTTCTCTTTTTTGCCTTTTGTCTAATAAGAGCTGGCTTGGTCACCCAAGACAGCTTCACTTCTTGCAATAGTGGTATGATTTCATCGCAAGAATGGGAAGGTAAAAACAACCCAAGGCTAGTAAAAACGGTTCAGGTCTCTGACTGATGAAGTTGTCTGCTGTGCCTGTAATTTCTTAACAGCTAGATCATAAGTTGGAGAAAGCATCAGAATCCAAAACCTCATCCTGTGTCTTTTTATTACCCTTTTTTCTCTCTCTCTGGTGTTTGTCTTGTTTTACTTTTCAAGAAAACAGGGTTAGGCTTCAGCAGTAGTCCAGGCCTTTAAGAGAACTCTTTTGTGCTCTTCCCAGGAAGAGGCGTAATACCATTTAAAGACTATCTAAAAGGGCTTCTGATGTACAGCACTACATCCAAGAGAAATAAGTGTTAAACAGCCTGCCTTCAGTGATGAAGTTCTAAATGCTTCAACTAGTTCACCTTTTTCTGTTTTCAAAAAAATGTAAGACTTAGCAATGGAAGTGGTTAAAACAGAAGCAAATAGTTCATAACTTGACAGAAAACCACATATGACCCTGTGGCTAACACTGTGCCTTTTTCACTAGCATCTTATCACTTATTGAGCACGGAGCACCCTTTTCTTGCAACAGAAGCCCAGCAGCAGAGGTCACAAAATTTATTTTTAATAAAAATTTACGATAAGCTTTTCAGTGCATTCAATTGCAGTGGATTCCATAGAGCCCTATGTTCACCTCTGATGTCTAAAATGGCTGATTTGGAATGATTATTCTCTTGAAGTTCTCCAGGGAAGATTCCCGTCTTCTGTGCATAGTGGCTTGTTCACATACAAGCATTCTGGTTTTGTTGAACACCTTGCCAAGGAGCTTTTTCACTTGTTTTCTAAAAACTCTAGTTCAGGTCCTTTTTTTCCTTTCAAAATAGGACTTTCTCTGAGCAGAGAGAAGGTGTGCTGCTTTCGAGTGCATTGTCTTGTCTCTTCCTGATTTTTATGAGGGTTAGTTAAAGGAGGGCTTTTTATTTACAACCAGACTTCTTATTGCCAAAGTACAGAAATAGCATATGAAGTGGTGAGATGCAGCTCATCAGAACATAACATTTCAGCGAAGGAACGGAGGCGTTTACCAAACAGGAAACTATTCTCTCAACTTGTGCTTTGCTTTTGCCTTTTATTTAATCAGTTGTCATAAGCTGATGGTTTCAAAGTGATCTATTAGCTTCAAAGGCACACAAGGTTGTTTGGGGAGATGTGATATCTTTTATTAGATCAACTAAATAGTGGGGAAAAAATTGTTCTTTGCAAGCTTTCAGGCACAAACACCATTCTTCCTTTTGTGCCTGAAAGTTTGCAGGGAACATTTTTTTCCAGCTGTTGAGTTGGTCTAATAAAGATATCACATCTCCCCAAAGAGCCTCGTCTGTCTGTGTTCTTAGACCAACACAGCTACAACCAACAACCCCATAGCTTCATAGTGCTTTGCAGACTTGAAGCGATATCATTTGCAGTGCAATTTCAAAGTCAGGGTTTCTCCATTTCCTAGAAGGGGAAAAGTGAATAGCTAGGATGGGAGGGGGGCTCAAAGGGAGATCTGGGTCAGTTTTAAGGTTGGAACTCAGAAATTCCTAGTTTCTGTCGCATCTATTGAAAAGTTAGATTGCATGCCACCAAACATATGGTGAAGGTAATTGGTTTTAAAAGGGATGCTGCTTTGAGTTTTGAGAATGGGAGGAAGCAGAGCATTATTTCTCGTGGCTGTATGAAAAGACTCTGTGGATCTGCACTGTTGCGTAATCGATTAGAAGTTATGTCAGGTGCGGGATAAGACTAGTGGAGCAGCATGCTTTTATTTTGTTTTGTATGCGTCATATTTAGAAGGCTCATATCCCGAAGATCAGAACTACAGTGTTATAAATGGATGGTGAGGCCATCCCCTTCCTCTCCAGTCACCCTGGTTAGCTTTTCTCTCCTGTACTTTTGCACTTTCTGGGATTTTTGCACTGTTCTGGCTGGATGTAGATTTTCCATTCCAAGGGCTAAAAGATGTTGCCCAGTCTGTCTAGGAGTTTTGGAGGATACCATCCACTATATTTTGCAATTTTCTTTATATAATGACATGAGGAGAACCTATTTATTACTGTTCTTGGAGAAATCGATACATTTTTCAAACAGAGAAATTAATCTGGCTTTTACAGCAAACGGATCCAAATTTTGGTAAACTGTCTTGCCATTTTTGCTTATGAGGCTGAGGTGATTAGGGTTAAATATCCTTTATTGCTGATATGTGTGATAAATTTTAACATTAGATTTGATTTCATTGTCTCAATTGTGGATCTGCATACTGCAATATTATAGATTTGTCTTGATTTACTACTATATTTATATTGTTTTTATGTTGGTGGGCTCTATTTTTAGTATAATATTTGTAGTTCAGTTACTTTGTTTGAACTTATTTATATTATGGTTGTATGTGTGTTTATGTTGTTTTTGGGAGCATGGCATTTAGCCAGAATCCTTTAAATGAATTGAATTGATGGTGAGGCCAGTGCAATGCACCTTGCTGGTCTCTTCACTTTTGTCCTTAAAGACACTTTTTAGGGCGTCTTAAAACAATACTCTGGTATTGCTTAGAAGGCATCCCATAGGACAGGGGTCAGCAACATTTTTGAGCAGTGTGCCCAAAACATCCTTGGTACCCTTGCAGCCTTGACTTGTAAGATGTCCAGGGGTGGATGGCAAGGGAACTGCAAAGGGCCTGATTCTTGTTGTATCAGCACAGCCTCTTCCCCACCATCTGCCCCAAGGTGTGTGCACCAAGTAAAATGCCTTCACTTGCCTTCTACTCCTGCTATAGGAGGATAGATGGCATCTTGAAAATATGGTCCACCCTTATGGGAAGAGAATTCCGTGTATGTAAGTAGTCTCAAAGTATTTAAATGTTCAGGGGGGCATCTAAGGTAATGTGGTTCTAATCCTGTAGTGAGGCCTGTAGACCTGCTGTATTAAAAATGTTAAATGGGCAAGGCTTGAGTTTAGGTGGGACCTGAGTACAGTATTTCCGTGATAGATTTGAAAGGAAGGTGATGTGGATCTCTGAGGATCCAAACAACTTAATTTTTCTTCCCCTGGCAAGCAAGGTTCTTTGATTCCATGTGATATCTTTTATTGGACCAACCAAATTGTTGGAAAAAGTTCTTTGCAAGCTTTCAGGCACATGCACCCTGGTTCAGGCAATGGGAGACTTTTTTTCTCTCTCTTCTCCCCTGACTGTCATGTGTTGATTTGTGGCAGGTGTTTCCATCAGTCAGATTACCTGGACAGTTGCTGTATTTGGTGTCATGGTTTCTAGGCTATAAGTTTGTCAATTCAGTGTAGTCTTTTGCTGTCACATGGTGCTGACTGCTGACACAAGTCCTCTCTAAATTATCTTGACCTCTTATTTAGTTTACAGTATTCTACACATCTTTAAAGGTGTGTATTTTAAACTAATGCCATTGGTCAGACAAATCAACATTATGTACGTATAATGTTGATTTGTCTGACCAGTGGCATTAGTTTCGTTTTTCAGTTGGCTCCTTTCAGTCAGTAGCACAGCTTGCTTTTATTTTTGTGACCTTGCAACACTTTACAATTGAAACCAGATATAAACATAAGCTCTAGCGTTTTGCTGAGCTTCCATATCCTGAAACTTTTTAAGGTGAGGAATCTTGCTACATTCACACTTTGTGTTTTTGTTGAACATGAGATTGGGTACACATTTACAGTCAATGATTAGAATAGACGCTTAAGTAAATTTGAAAGCAACATGACTGCTAGTATTTGGCCTGTGTACATTGAAAGTGTTTTACTCTCCTGCTGTAGAAAGAGCTTCTGAACAAAAAGTCAACATGGACGTCAGATAGGCTATTCTATGTAGCTTGTACTGTGGCTTTGAGCACACAATGTTTTGTTTTGAATCCTTTCCAGCATGCTGGTGGGAAGCATTGAATCCCTCTTTGGATGCTAAACTAATGAAGATGGCATTGCACTTGGCCTTTCCAGTATTTCCATTTTTAAGCTTCAGCTGGTGCATTTTTAGATCAGTGATTGTCAACCAGGATGTCCTAGGGTGCTTTGAGATCTTTTCAAGGGTGCCATGTTAGCACTGTTAGGTGTGCAGACAGGATTAACAAGGTATACCCGGAGATTTCAAATAGAAATGCAGTGTCAAAATCATCCTGACCTGTTGGGGTGCTTCCAGACGAGCATACGCTTGTAGTTTGCAGCACCTCAAACCTGTTTGTGATGCTGCAAACCATACACAGCAAATGTGCAACTGTGTACCACACTGCAAATTTGCAGCTTGGTTCCAAAATTAGATACTGGGATGTCCTAGTAGGTGTATGACCTGAACAAGTCCTGCACTACATAATTCTAGCTGTGCCATTGCCCTTTTATGCTTTTATGTTCTTCATATTTGTGTTGCACTTTCCATCAAATGTCCTGTTTTCAAGAAGCCTGAATGAAGTTGCTGCTTTAGTTTTCCCAATAGATGAGATGCATGGAAGCTAGTGCAAGTTGGGTGTGTTAAACTGTAAAGTCCAAATATTTTGCAATGCTGTATTTCAAATAGGCTTTGTAATGCTAGAATATACCTACAAGGAAGATGTGAACTTGTGACATCTAGATGCTTCAGAGCCACAGACATAGAGTAATTCTGTTGTCAGTCTGTGGCAGAAAAAACATGGAATTGGGACTTGGATGAGGGAAATGCTAAACAGTTCTTTTGCCAAGACGCTATAATTTTTTAGGATAAGGGTAGCCAAGTAGATCATTCCTATAGACGTACATGGCTGTCTTTTTGATCTGCCTGATAACATAGAGATGGTCTGTAGGGACTTAAAGTCTTGGGGTGGGGGGTATTGCTTTACATGTTCCTCAGGTCAGGTTGAAGCACTGCTGGCTGGCTCCTTAATTTTGCTTTGTTATACTAAAAATGAGGACAAGCCCACTTCAGTCATCTTTCAGGATAATTAGGTGATTCACCCAATTCTCAGGTGGAAATCGCTTGAGTGAGCCTATTTCAATTGACTATTTTTCTTTCCTTCCATGCAAAATAGCGGGCTTATGTCTACCCCCTTTTTCATCTGATTTTTCTATCTTAATTTTGTGGGGAGTCTGTGTCATACTAGTAAACAAGGTACTAGCTTGTTATCTCCTTATCTGTGGCCTAGAGATGTGAGTGTGGTATTTGGGTATCACTCCAGTTCTGCTGCTGCAGGTTTTCAGGCTTGATGGAGTGACAGAAGTGGATACATGCTAGTCCTTTAGTCAGCTACCTCACTTTTCTGTTGCTAAGTTCTGTCGCTTGCTATTGCACATTGCAAGGATGCTTGCTTTGGTGTTTTTAGTCAATTTGTACTTAATTTGTACAATATGCTAATGGCTAGATTTCTAGAAAAGGTGGAGAACATAAATTTATATTGATTTGACCACAGGTACGTCTTGACATATGCAGAGGTGACGGAGGAAGCATGATATCTCAGAGTTGGAGAAACCAAGCAGATGGATACCTCAGCTAAAGGGGGGTGGTGGTGGTGGTGGTGATGATGATGAAGCATGGTGGGGCTGCCATGTGAAAAGTACTGCTGTAGTAACATCCCTCTGAGCTTGCAAACAACTGTGGTTGAGACTTCTGGATACTAAAAAAATAGCCAGATCATGTCTAGCAGTTCTGTCACATTGTGGTGATATGGCCATTTTGTGATTTGTTTAATAGTGGAAGACAAAATTAGCAATATTTATTTTGATGAAGTGGTACTTGTAGTCTCTGCTCTTTTTTCAGAATTCTTTTAAAAAAATGTTTATTTTTTTTAGTTGATGTGAGGCAAAATAAAAGCTATTCTTAATGGATGAAATATGCAAACATTGTAGATTTGTGCTAATTCATAGTGCAGTAACTCTGCACTGATTACATCACATCACTAATAACATGCTGACAGCACTAAGGTAAAGAGAACAAAAGGACCTCACAATATGAAGAATGTTAATCCTCTTAATTAAACCTGCAGTGTTTATAAGTTTAAGTGAGGCCAGGGTGAGAGTATATAGCCATGGAGCTGTCACATATGCTTCATAAGTAGAACAAAGAAAAGTATTTTTTTTAAGTTGTGCTATAGGCTTTTTTGAGAGAAATTGTTTATGCACCTTAACCAAAAAGCAGATTTTCTAGAACTGGGGATGGTTCTACACAAAGTTGGAAAGCCAGTTTTTATATGTTAGAGGTTCTTAAATGTATTGCACATATAAAAGGGAGTGTTTTGGTTTACCCATCTATATGGTTTTTTGTCATTGAAATTAATACTTTGCATCCTTTTCCTTGAGCCATAAAATCTAGGAAAGAGGACAAGTGAGATGGATCTATGCTCTTTCTTAAAAGTTTTAGACTGCTGGCCATCATTATATCTGCATGCCTTCTTTGTCAAATCATTAGCGGATGGAAAGTGTACTCTGGGAAGCTAGAAAACTTCCTTTTAGGGGACATGGTAAAACATGGTATGCATAAGGGATACACAGACTTTCAATGTGTACACCTTTGATGGAGGGGTGGAGGCTGCCCAGTCCTTCCATCCTCCCTTTAGGCCACTGAGATGGAATCCAAAGACCAGACTGAGTCCAGATGTTTGGTGCCTCCATGACTAGTTATAGAAGTGTCTGGGAATTGAACCCAGGTCTCCTCTGTGGTAGACAAGGATTCTACCACTGAACTACAGGGAACCCTGGGATTATTGGTAGGGAGTGGGTATTGAAAGGAGATTGGAGATGTGAACATATGTATAAAGTTGCATGTTAGAATTTCAGAACCTGTGGTAGAGTTAATATCTTTTATTTGACCAGCTAAATTTTTGCAAAAAAAAATTTTAATTGCAAGCTTTGGGACCCAAGCACCTTTCTTCAGACATAGGAGAAAAGACTGCACAAGTTTTCCCGAGTAGAAAAGAAAGTTCATATTTCATAGAGTTGAAGGTGTTGTAAAATCTACTGTTTGGAACAGTTTATTTTATATACAGATTAGGCTTAGAGAAAAGGTGGAATAGCTGAATGAATACCCGACACATTTTAGAGTTTGGTGCCCAAAAAAGAATATGTACAGTCCAATCTACAGTTCAGACACGTCTTCCCTAAGTGTCAGAATATTTTACAGGTAAGGATACTGATTATCATTGATATTCCAGGAGAGGTGTTAATAATTAAATTGGAAAGCAAAGAAAGAATCTTTAAAGTACAGGCAGTCCTCGACTTACGACGTTTCACACTTACGCTTATAAATTGACACCCTGTTTCAACTTTCTGATGTCAGTTTCGACTTTACAATGCTTGATCTGATGCCACACCCCACCAGCAAACAAGTTCACTGTGTTGCCCATCTCCCTGGAGAACATCTGTCCAAATTTGCTTGGACGCTTTCTTTACGAAAGCAGCCAAGACTCCTGAGAAGACTTGAGCCAAGACTCCTGAGAAGACTTGAGCCAAGAGCCCTTCAAAAAGTCCAGCAAAGTCACCTCAAGGAAGTTCTTCCAAATCAATATGATTGCTATTTACAATATAAATACATTAACGTAGCTATAATACTCATCTGTAGTTGATCGAGTACAAAATTCTGGATTGTTTGGTGAAAATAGGGTATTGGGCCTTCGTTCAGGAACCAGTGCCCCATTATAACTGTTTTCTATGTGAAAATCAGTTCTGACTTAAACACGGTTTTCAGGAACCAATTGTGTCGTAACTCTGAGGACTGCCTGTAGAAGGAACCCATCCTTTGTACAGGCCAGTCTTGCTTGATGAGAAATCTTGGGACATACCACCTTTTGCAATGGTGAAGGAACACTAAGGTGGAAGCAGCACTTTTTGTTAAGGGGCTCAATATTTTTCATGCCCAGTGAGGGTTCTTGGTGCTGCAAAGAATCAGGCCTTGTTTTCTCAAGTGAAAGCATCAGGCCCTTATTTTCTCCCACCAGCTGCACAGAAATTTCCACTTGTTGATCTTTCTTTCAGACATTGTTGACAAGTGAAACCAAGCACTGGATGCTGAATTGGTCTATCACTCCAGCATGATGTAATCTGCTTTCTCTTAGAAGCTGACTCCATGGCTCACCAGTTATCCAGCTGGGAGAACAGGCTAACAGCTCCCTCTGCAGCCACCTCATTGCCAATGCTTCTACATGGATTCACTCATTATGATAGGTTGGGGTGTTTTGGATGATTTCTAGGGAACGGAATCAGCCTGCAGCAATGGAAACTTGCAAGTGCACAGAATGTTCTCTCATTGAATCTGAAGATTTTCTGCTGGATGCTGCCAGCTAGGATCTTGGGCTGAGGGCTGAGGTTCAGGCTTTCCAACCTCCAGGCCAGCAGACACCCAACGTATGTACAAAGTGACATGTTCTGCTTTGCTGCGCTTTGACCCACGTACTTGCATATTTTTTTACAAGTTCAGAGACTTCATGTTCAGCCGTATGTTCTCTAATATTGCAAGCAGACTTACTATTGTGCCAGTGTCTCTTTCTGCTGTAAAAAAGGAATGCTTGCCTGTCAGGCATCTTAAGGTTGTACCGTACACCTAAAACCTAAGAAAACGCCAAGTAATACACTGAAATGTGGAAATTGGTTTTCCTTGTGTCTAATTAAAACAATGGGATAGTGCATACTTAGTCATCCCCAGTATTGGATTAGAATGAATTATATGAAACATGTTTTATGGTGAAACCTTTCAGCATTTTAAAATAAAGGTCATCTTATGTTGTAATAAAATTGATCTAGATGAGTTGCAAACAAAAATTAAGTTATAAATGCCTGAATTTCTTTCTTTTTGAGTCTAAAATTAGTGGCAAACAGTAAATAATGATATTCCTCCTTTTCCTCCCCCACCCTCATTAAGAGCACTTGGAATGAATTCCAGCAGCTGCCTGCACAAACTCCTAACTATAACAATGCCCCAGGGATGGTTTAAATTTCATTTTGGGGAATGGTGGTGTGAATAATTTGCAGTTTTTGCTGTGTTGTTAATCAGACCTGGATAAACTTTTTCCATGCAAGTTTTAATTAGTGGAATTTGTTATGACTTTCTTCATAAGCAGGTGCTTATGTTGATTTAGATGTGTACTAGTACTGTGGACTTTTGCTTATGTATAGAAAGAATGCAGTTAGCTGTTTTGTTCCATTTGTTTTAGCAATGAATGTTCATGAGGTTGTCTATTACTGTATTGTGCCTTGTAGTGGGGTTTTTTTCTGCATTTCATAGAAATCATAGAAAATTAGGGTTGGAAGGGACCTCTGGAGGTCATCTAGTTCAACCCCACTGCTCAATGCAGGACTAGCTGCGCCTTAACAGCTTCCAGTGAGGGAGATTGCACCACCTCTCTGGGTAAGCTATTCCTATCCTCCTAGTGAAAAAGTTTTCCTAATATCTAACCTAAACTTCCTTTGCTGTAACCTGAGACCATTCTTGTTCTGTTATCTGCCACCACTGTCTACAAAACAGGAATGATCTTGGATCCTAGCAGGAATTATCCTAGAAAGCTTGCTGTTTGAATAACATGGGGACAGGTGCTTTAGAAAGAAGTAAGGATTAGAAGTAATAGACATTACAGGAAGAAGCACTTTTATATATTCAATTAATTTTTATATATTTATGAATTCCATTCTGTTGAGCAGATAAAGGTTATCATGGGTGGCTTACATGACGAGCTTTTTCTGTGCTCATGAGAAGTACAGCCTTGTGTTTGAATTGATAAGAGGTGTGTAAGATCAGTATTATGCATATTTTAATCTTCATGTAATTTTAGTCTACAAGGACAGTTCTTGTTTATTTGGGAATAGCTGTGTTCACTGTAGACTAGCTTGTTATTGACTTACCGATTAGCTCTGAGATTTTCCCATGACCCTGCTGTCTGTAGGAAGGTGTGAAAATATAGAGTAATGTATGCTTTGATTATGTTACTGTCAAATCATGGTGGTTTCCTTTTCTCCCCCCTCATGTTATGTTTTCTGTATTGCTTGCTATCTGAGCACTTCAGATGCTTTCCAGAGCAGGACTTGAGTAGATTATTTTTCTTTTCTGAAGGATGTGCTAAACATTGGTTTTACTAGAGCAGGATGCATTTTGTAACATGGGTGTATGTGAGAAGTGTCTGCTTGCCAAAGATAATCTAATTATGATGGAGGCAGTAAGAAGAAATTTCAGTGAAAACCGTTTATTTTTATACGGTACATGGTACAGTTCTAATATTTGAAATAAAGCTGGGTCATTTAATTACCCATTGAGTTGAGTATTCAATGTGAACTGGTAGCATTAGCATAAGGGTTTTTTTTTTTTTTTCAGCATTGATAAAGTGACCAGTGCATGTATGATGTAAAAGGTAGTACATTGGCACAGATCACCCACTGCAGTAGAGACTGAGTTCAAACTTGGATCCTAACTCCTCTTTTCACTTGCTTGGAATTTCCTGTTGGGAAATCCCTTTGGGGTTAAAATTTTCCTTCCTTGCTATGTAAACCAAAGATTAAGTTTTTTTGAGTTTTTGTCTTAAGCCTAAAATATATCAGTTCCGCTGTTTGAATTATTAGCTTGATTGCAGGTGTTGGGACAGACGGGATCATTTTTCTCTTTGCTCTTCAGGTTTAAGAAATCTTTGTGTTTGGATAATTCAGCCTTAACTTTTGAATGTCTTACTGCTTAACCTTGTCATTGTTAGTAGTGTATTCAAGTGGATACATCTTTTTAAATAACATGTCATTGCCTGAATTTTTCCTACCTGTGGTTCAGAGAAATATTAAGTATTTTGAACAATAGGTTGCTTACAGTAAATTTGGTGTTGTCTCTGAAATATCTCCATGCTAATTGGAACATAATTATTAGTATCTAGAATTGGTAGTGTGACTTTAAGACATGGTTCCTTTAGTGAACTTCTGTTTTTATGTAGGACAGCTGGTGACATTCAGTGATATGGTCATGCAACAAGAGTATCTTAGGTGGCACATGTACACATTGTGTTCCCCTATGCTCCCTTCATTTGTAACCACCTGTTGTCACATCATATACTTAATAACTATCTGGGGCAGGACCCATTTCTTGATTTGTGTGTACAGTGCCTAGCACAAAGGGACACCTTGATCCCTGGAGCTTGTATAAGTTGGTATGATATCAAGCTCTGTAAAGCATGCATGGAGCATTTCTGCAGAAACTTTTAGGTGTGTACAGAAGTCACTTATTTCGCCATTTAAAGTGCTCTATTGCCATGACTTAATAGAAATGCACAGTTTTGCAGCACTTAAACGGGTACAGTGCTTTAAATTAACCCTTGTTTAAATGAGGCATTAAAGTTCACCAGTCACTTAACTTCTGCCATGTTTAAGAGCGCTATAACTTTATAGTTCTATAAAAAATGTTCTAAATTAAAGCGCTGTATGTAAAGCATGCATGGAGCACTTATGTACATCGTTTTGATGATAGTTTTGCAGCCTGTGAACTTGTAGCTTCTACTCTGAAAATTCGCTATCTAAGGGAAAAGATAACAGCAGTAGCTGACTAAAGACAAGGGGCTTCAGCAAAAAGGGGGAAATAAAGTACACGCTTCTGTATAGGAAAAAACTAAGAGGCCATAGAAGTTAACACCAGTTGTTTAGGCATGGATACTTTTTTTCTCACTAGAGGGCACCACTGGCTCAGTTAATATTCAAATACAGAAACTTACATTAAATCTAAGCAATATATATGGAAGACTGACTCTAGGCCATAGTTACATTTATTTGCATACTAGCAAGCATGGTGTGTGTGTTTCCTTAAATGTCACTTAAGGTTTGGTTTTTAAAAGGTTGCTAGGAGGAGAGCGGGGAAGGAGGAGGGGATATATGGGTAGAAGATCTTCTAGCACTCATGGGTAATATTCTGTTAAGTCTGATATTAGAAGACAGGGGAAGTTTAACTGTTTGCCTTTCTTGGACATTTTTAAAGTTAGGACTTCCATCTTTTCATGTTACCTACCCTGGATTAGTTTTCTGCAGAAGTGGTGAAGTATATATCTGTTCACAGTCCCACATCCTCTCATGTCTAAACAGAACAGACCACGTTTGGAAGCATGGTACTTGCAACATGAGTTTACTACTGTTTGCTTTGCTGCCACAAAATAAAAACAAATATTTGTCATTTGGGAGCTTATTCCACTACGTTGTAGATATAGGGGAAGTGCAAGTTCTAATGCTGAGCAAAGGAAATCTTCCATTAAAGCAGGGAGACAGGCACCTGGTAGGTGGTATAAATAAATGTATCTGGTGGTTCACTGTACTACTGTAAGCTGTATTCCATTGCCTCCACCCCCCAGAACTACTTCCTTGTCATTTCAGGTATTTTCTGCAAGGTGGAAGTGTATAGCTCTTTACCCAGAGATCTTTTCCAGTTGAGCAATAAGCAGAGGAATGGCCTGGAATTCCTTGAAGGAAGAACAAGCTTGTAGTGACCATTTGAAAGCTGTATAGATGCAAGGGAATGGCGGGGTTTAATAGAAAAATGTCAGAAGGATGTAATGTATATTTTGAATTTCACAAGGGCATTGCTCACTGGAACTGGTGACTTGTGGGTTTGGAAGAGTGCAAAGAACACAGTTTGCCGCTGGCACCATAACCTTCTGCACTGGGAATGACCCTTTATCTGGTTCCAAAGTGGGCTGTTGAGGGGGTATTGCTAAATATTTCTGATAGGAGCAGTGAGCATTGCTTTTTCTGAACAGTCTGTCCCTAAACAACAGGCTGCAATTTTAGTACACTTTGGGAAAGTTACTGATAACAGCTGCTGTGGCAGATAAAAGAAGGCAGGCTGCACTTCCCTTTTTCTTGAACAACTCTCTCTCTTGCACAGAAGAAATCTGAGTATCTCCTTTTTCTAGAATACATCTCTGTTTCCTTCTCTCCTTGCCAGGAGGAGTTGCTTTGCTGAAATTTGGAGAAGGGTGGTTATTTTGGGTTTTTTTGTTCCCTCCCCACCCAGCCCTGTGTCATTTGTAGATCCTTGAGACCTGGTTAGAGTACCTCTCCTGTATATATTTTTTTTTTTCCTTGAGGTTTTGGCCCAGCATAGGGTCCACGGTATCATTCTTGCTTTTCTTTCATCCAGTGGTTGTCCTCTTGGAAATCCCCTGCTATTAATGCTGTTAGAATGGAATTCATCATCTGCTCATCCTGCCGGGCTTGGTAAGAGGGTTCTTTATATTCACAGACATGTATGGGCTTGTACTGGTGCTCCCTATGCAAGCAAAACTTGGGGAAGGAGTTGGCTGAAACCTGGAGGAGGTGGTGTTGGTGGGAAGGGAAGCAACAGGAGGGAATTTCCAATTTTTCTGTCTTCAATTAGATCTTTTTTTTTTTCTGGGGGTACATGCAGTTGCTAACTCCTTTTCCACCTGGATGGGCGGGCAAGCACTGTTGAGATGGAAGGGACTGTTCACTGAGAGCAAGTCTACACATTCAGTAATGTGCTTTAGGAAATACAAAAATCTAGAACACTTGGTTCAGAGATGATACCTTTTATTAGACCAAATGAGAAATTGCAACAACAAAAATAATGATATTTTTCTGCAAGCTTTTAGGTTCTTGCACCCTTCGTCAGGCTCAGGGAAAGTTCAAGATGGTAAAAATTCTCCATATGTAGAAAACAAACTTCATTTTTGCACAGAGGAAGCTGAAGCAGGAAATCTGTTCCTCTGGGTCCATGAGTGTCTTTCTGAGGTGCTTTGTTTTACAGATCAAGCAGGATTCCTTCCCTGATGGTGTCAGATGACAGACGGGCAGGGAGGTGTAGAAATCTTTCTTGTTGTTCAGAAATGAAGTTTATAACCCAAAAATTTAGGAAATGTGCATTAAATCTAGTACCTCCATTGAGAGGTACTAGAAAAAGGTGCATTCACTAGGGACGTGCGAAACAGGCCCTATTCGATTCAGATTTGGATTCTACCCAAATCAGGGACAGTGATTTGATCCTTTGATTCAGATCAGTGTCCCTGATTTGATTTGGCCAAATCCGAATCTGAAGATTTGATGCTGATTCAGATACAGACACAGCTTTAAAAGGTTGGGGGGTTTTTTTTTAAATGCACCTTGAGGTAGCAGGCATGGCTCATGATCGCTGTGGTGCTGGGACGGATGGAGTGCCCCACAGGAGCTCTCCAGCGTGGACCAGGAAGTAGACTGGAAGTGCTTCTGCTGCCGAGCACTCTGGGGAGCCCCCCGTGCTTCTGTGGGACACTGCATCTGCCCCAGCACCACAGTGTTTAGAGCCCCTGCTACCTAGAGGCATGTAGCAAAAACAGTTAAAGCTGTATCTACGTCTGAATCGCCAAATCTCTCCAAATTGACTTGGAGGGTTCCGAATCGATTTGGAGAGATTAAAGGGTCCTCTGGTTCGATTCGGATTCAGAGATTTGGCCGCTGAATTGAGCTGAAACTGCCGAATTGAATTGGGGACTGAAGCTTCGCACAGTCCTCTGGCTGGGACAGCTTAGTTGGACCATGTGCAGTGCTCTTTCCAAATTGGGACTATTTGTGTTGTTTCCATAGCACTAGTGAACAAGAGATGAAAAGCTAGTCGTGGTTTTTCATTTGTCACTAGGTCACCAATCGGGTGCTGTAACAACTTGGATGGGAAAACTGCTGACTAGAAATAGCTCTTTTCCTCACTTGCTTAAAGGTGAACACTTGACACTATTTTTTTTCTGTTTTTTGGCTCTCACCTAAAGAAAGCAGTACTGAGCAAGGAGCATGTTTAATGTTAAGAGCCTTGTGAATGTGGAATATATTGTTTTTCTGTTGATCCTCCTGGGTTATATTTGGCA
>NW_017729025.1:148900294-148903181 GCF_001723915.1 Gavialis gangeticus
TGTTTTCTGCAAAAAAAACCCTTATATTTGTGTAGTAATAAAACTGCAGGTACGTCAAAAGGTTGGTAATAAGCATATTTGCTAAATGCCTTTAACTTGACTTCTGAACTGTAATTGGGGATCTAACTGGAAGTGCATAGCAACTCCTTTAATCTTGCTCTTTTCACCACTGGTTTCCATTCCCCAACCCCCTCTTCCCCATTCATGTGCAATGGGCCTCTCTGTTCCCTGGTGTAAGTCTTGCCTTTCTGGCATATGTTCTCTATACTCTGCTACAAAGCTAGGAAAGCTGAGACCATTAGCATGAGATTTGTTAACTTGGCAGGCCCTTCTTGACCTGTAAGAGGGAAGACGTAATTCACGTGAGCAAATAGGTAATGGAAACAATTAAAGATGATGAGTTTAAAGTGTTGGGCAAAGTTTGTGGCAAATTCAGTTGAAAGCAGGGGCCATCGTATAATTGCATGGCCCAAAAGGATCTTCTGAGGCAACACCAATGCTACCAACATCTAACTCTTGTATATCTTTTTCAGTAGAAGACCTCAAAGCATTTTGTAAGGGAGGCAAGCAACAGTCGCACCCATTTTACAGATGCAGAAACTGAGGCACGGCAGTCAATTGACTTGGCCTTGGTTACCCAGCAGGCTGCTGGATGAAGTGGTTCCAGGTGTGTCCTTTTGATCCTCGGCAGACCTAAATGAGGAACCATTTGTTCTGTCTGTATGCTGCTGTGTTTTCACAGATGCTCTCATCTTGTACACATGATCACTGGACAGTTTTTAAAAAGACATTGTTTAACATTTCACCTGGTGTTTATGTTCTCTTGCTTGCTACCTATAGTAACAACTGGTCGCTGCCGGCTGAGCTGAAATTTGTCAGCACATCGAATGCTACAAGCCAGTTCTTTTGGCCAGTTTCATGCAGAGCCCTGCCCTCTCTAATAGAAAGTTAGGTTGTGGTTTGGAGATCTCCTCTATCAGGAATAGAAATGTAACCAGCAGGAAGGGAGTAATATGATGATAGGGTGATAGCTGTAGTTCTGGCTTGCACCCGCTTGTGCCTGCATTTATGCAAAATGTGGTTGGTTGTGGGCAAGAAGCTTCACTTCTTCCTCCCACTGGTCTCTGCCAGCATTGATATCCAGCTTCCAGAGACTTGTCTCCTTCACTGGTATTCACCCTTCCAGTATGAACAAGATATGTCTTTCTTTTCTGACACTCAAAGCAATACCAGAACCAGGCAGCTAGAAACCTGTAGATAAGACCTTTTGTAATGCTTAAACTTAAAGCAGTGAGTCAGCCTGTGGATTGCACATGGTGGGCTGTAAATCTGATTAGATGTTGTTACTTGGGTGGTTTTAGAGAGACCATAAATTGGTATGTTGGATGGGGGGTGTGGTGGGGGGAGAGGTTCAGAGGGGGATGGAGGCTGAGTAAGGGTGCTAGAAATGCATTTAGATGAATTGCATAGTTAAATTGCTTAGACCCATACATCAGTGTCAGGTAGATATGGCAAGAATGCCAGGAGCAGACTGATAGGGGTACCCCTGACAGCTACAGAATGCAGTTGTCTGGGAGGAGAGGTTTTCTTAGCACTTCATAGCCAGTAAATGAAGGCTGCTTTATTTAAACCAACTTTGTCATGGAGGAATCAAAATAGCAACCCTGAAACAGAAGCTCCTAAACTTTCTAAGGAATAGGCACATGCCAGTAGTTAACTGCAGTGTAACCCCCTTTTGTATTTACATAGTTTGTTTGGCTGATGATGAGTATTTAGCTGGACTCCCTTTTATTTTCCCTTTTCTCTGAAAGTTTTGTTCCCAGAATAGATTTCAGAAGCAGTGCAGTTGAACAGTTTACTATCCACAGATGAATGTGAAAATCCCATTGCAGTTTATAAGCAGAGATGGGGGATGATAAAATGAGTTCTGAAAAAAAAAAATAGTGAAACCTTTCATAATTGGGTGCCTAGATGCTGAGCTATCTGTAATCTCAGTTCCCAATTTTTTTTCAATTGTCCAATCTGCTGCTTGATATATTTAGGGTTCATGAAACTGAAGGCACATTTTATACTTTTCCTCTCATTACTGGTCCCCTTGGTCCTGAGAAGCACCTCAGTTCTTATTGCAATTCTGCATCTTGAGTTCAAAGATAGCAGTTGCAGCTCACTTGGATAAAGGTTTTGTGATGGCGATGCACCAATAGAGATACCACCAATTGGGCTGGTACCAATAACTGATTTTTAAGGAGGTACATTGGCCGATACCAATCCAATTTCCAATACGCAGCCCAGCAACTTGAAGAGCAGTGTCTGGCTGGTAAGTCTGTTGTGATGGAAGGGAAGGGGTGTTGGCGGGGTGTGTGTGTGTGTGCAGATCAAAGCCCTATGGTGAGGGAGGGAGTGGGGCTGGGGCAGAGGCTGCCCAGCTGGAGTGGAGTGCGGGATCGAGCCACAGCTCATCCGTGGGGGGGGGGGCTCCTGCTGCTATGCACACCGCAGGAGGGCATGGGGGCATGTGCCCCCAGTTTTGTGTGCAGGGTCTGGCAGCATGAGCTGCTGCTGTGGGCTGGAACCAGGGCTGTGCTAGGTTCTTCCTGGCGGGGACTGGGCCAGGCTGCACTCGGGGTAGGTGGTGACACTTGGAGGGGGGCTTGGGGGCTATGGCAAATTTTGGGGTGGCTGCAGCCTCCTCCCCTCCCCCATAGCCCTGCTTCTAGTGCTACCACCACCTCCCCTGAGTGCAGCCTGGCCCAGCCCTCTGCTGGGAAGGGCCTGGCACTGCCCTGGCCCCAGCCTGCAGTGGCAGCCTGCCCTGGCCTGTGCAGATCCAGGGACACATGGCCCCATGTTGTCCCAGGGTCTGCACAGCAGCAGGAGCCATCCCCCC
>NW_017729025.1:148903312-148903684 GCF_001723915.1 Gavialis gangeticus
CCCCCCCTTCCCTGCCCCCCCCCCCCGATTTTGAGCTGTGGCTCCCTTCTGTGCCCTGCCCTGCCCCAGCTAGGCAGTGCCTTCCCCAGCCCTTGCTCCAGTCCCACTTCCACTCCCTCCCACACCGCAGGGGCCTTGATCTGCACCCCCCCCACCCGAGCCCCTTTCCTTCCCTCTCCCCTTCCATCACAATGGACTTACCAGATGGATGCAGCTCTCCACTGTGCTCCCGGCTCCACTGATGCTGCAGATGAGCCAAATGTGAGATCTTGCATCTGAAAATGGTGCTTAATTCTAAAGGTACATATCTATCCTGCCTTCTGCTCAATTCTAATGGCAATGAACCCTGCCATGTTACCAGAACAGTTAGTA
>NW_017729025.1:148908684-148909165 GCF_001723915.1 Gavialis gangeticus
GAGGGAGTGGGGCTGGGGCAGAGGCTGCCCAGCTGGAGTGGAGTGCGGGATCGAGCCACAGCTCATCCGTGGGGGGGGGGGCTCCTGCTGCTATGCACACCGCAGGAGGGCATGGGGGCATGTGCCCCCAGTTTTGTGTGCAGGGTCTGGCAGCATGAGCTGCTGCTGTGGGCTGGAACCAGGGCTGTGCTAGGTTCTTCCTGGCGGGGACTGGGCCAGGCTGCACTCGGGGTAGGTGGTGACACTTGGAGGGGGGCTTGGGGGCTATGGCAAATTTTGGGGTGGCTGCAGCCTCCTCCCCTCCCCCATAGCCCTGCTTCTAGTGCTACCACCACCTCCCCTGAGTGCAGCCTGGCCCAGCCCTCTGCTGGGAAGGGCCTGGCACTGCCCTGGCCCCAGCCTGCAGTGGCAGCCTGCCCTGGCCTGTGCAGATCCAGGGACACATGGCCCCATGTTGTCCCAGGGTCTGCACAGCAGCAGG
>NW_017729025.1:148914165-148923517 GCF_001723915.1 Gavialis gangeticus
CCCCCCCTTCCCTGCCCCCCCCCCCCGATTTTGAGCTGTGGCTCCCTTCTGTGCCCTGCCCTGCCCCAGCTAGGCAGTGCCTTCCCCAGCCCTTGCTCCAGTCCCACTTCCACTCCCTCCCACACCGCAGGGGCCTTGATCTGCACCCCCCCCACCCGAGCCCCTTTCCTTCCCTCTCCCCTTCCATCACAATGGACTTACCAGATGGATGCAGCTCTCCACTGTGCTCCCGGCTCCACTGATGCTGCAGATGAGCCAAATGTGAGATCTTGCATCTGAAAATGGTGCTTAATTCTAAAGGTACATATCTATCCTGCCTTCTGCTCAATTCTAATGGCAATGAACCCTGCCATGTTACCAGAACAGTTAGTATAAAACTGCCAGAAGGCAGACTGCCACTGCTGTCTAGTTTTTTCTCTCCTGCAAGAAAGCAATAATAAAAGCTGAACACTGAAGATGGTGGTGATATTAATAAGGGTGAATAAAGGCAGCGGGCATTTATTATTGCCTCTACTTCCATAAGGTACATTGAGCAAGAGATTGGTGAAATCACTGATTGCCCTTCATCTCTTGATTACCAGTTGAGATCTGGCCAAGGTTTTTCAGTTTTCCCACTGCCTGCCTCTGAGATTCTCAAATGCACGTAGGCACTTCAAGATGTGGTTAGTCATCTAGCAGGATGTTTCAGAAGTTTCTAAACAGCATGTATCCTCTGAAAATCTGTCCCCAATTCTGCCAGATGAGAAATACCTGTTTAATTTAGCTGTAATCACATGCATTCCCCTTCCAGAGGCCACAGCATATGCAGTGGAAACCTGCAGTCAACCCTTTTTTACATACTCCCTTGTTCCTTTACATCACCTATTTACTTATTCTTTCCCATAATGGATCATGATGCATCTCCTCACGCATTGTAGCCGATATCTGTACCTCATTTTTGTTTCCTTTCCCTCCATAGTTTCACCTTTTGGTATTCCTATCTGTTCTGTGGTCTTCCCCTTTTTTTCAAAGTGTCTGTCATATATATATGGGGAGGAGGGATTGGGGGAGGTGGAGCCTGTGGTCATTAGCTTTAAAAATAAGTAAATATAAATTTATATAAGCTAATGACCACAGGCTCCACTTCCCCCAATACCTCCTCCCCTACCCCATCAGCTTTCACATAGGACTTGGGAAATCTTTCAGACATCCAGGAAGCAGGTCTGTGCTGCATCCCTAATGCTCTTGGGGAGGAATGTTTTGGAGTATTCCTTGTCACCTGCTCCTGCTCAAAGGCTTCAGACTTGGAAATGCAGGGTGAAACTGTTCTGGGGACCTGCCTGGGCTAAGACCTCTGTTTAGCATGCTTGGGAGTAGTTGCAGGGACACCTCAGAGCAGATTCAATTTGTTAAAGTAAGAGCAGCTGGATGCATTGTGAATCCTTCCCCAGAACTCTGTGGACATAGTATATAGAACAATGATTCTTAACTGGGGTGATGTAACACTCTTGGGTGCTGTGAGATCCTTTTTTGGGTGTCAAGGAGGAGCATGAAGTATTAGCACTTTTAGGTGTAGAAACACGTGTGTGTGATTTACAAGATAAAACCAGAGATTTCAAGTGGAATATGTAGTGTGAAAAGCATTCTGACCTCTTGTGGTCTCTGAGTGCTTTGCTAAACAATTGCTCTGTGCCCTATCCTGTCCTTGAAAAAATAGTGAAAGCTAAGAGCTGGTTTTTCACTCTTTCACTCAACTCTGTTGGGTTTCACAGATAGTAGCCTGGTTTTAGCCTGCTCAGAAGCCCCAGCTTTTCATAGCTGTAACTGGTTAGGGGGTGGTATTGGTTCCTTCAGCTTCTAATGAAAGGGTTCATTATGTCCATCTGTGCTCGGCTGGCTTGAGTTAGAGCACTTCATTCTCTTGGACTATAAGTCTGGTTCTTTCCAACTGTGCTTAGTTTCAGATCAGCTGGGGTTAGGCTTATGGTGGACTGGTTTTAATTTTCTTGGTCTCTGATCCCTTTTCTTCATGCAAGTTAGATACTGATGAGCAGAACTCAAAATTTTGGGCCAGTGTCAGCTGGCATGAATTGAGCTATGTCAGTCATGGGTATGTAGGGTGTAGATTTGCTGATGCAGACTGAAAAGTCACATTTGGTAGAGCTACACCTTCAAATAAACAGTTGAGAAAATAAAGATAAGAGGAAGAAAAACAGGAAGCTCAAGTTAGTTTACCAGGGATGGCACTTGGAGGACAAGGTGATTAGGAACAATCAACATACATGCACCAAGGGCAAGTCATGCCGGACCAACCTGATTTGCCTTCTATGATGAGGTGACTGGCTCTATAGATGCAGGGAAAGCAGCAGACATGATGCACCTTGACTTCAGCAAGGCTGTTGATATGGTCTCCCACAACAACATTCTTGCAAGCAAGCTAAGGATGTATGGGGTGGATGAATGGACTGTAAGGTGGACAGAAAACTAGCTGTATTGGTGGGCTCAAAAGGTGGTAATCAATTGCTTGATGTCTTCTTGGCAGCTGGTATTAAGTTGAGTACCCCAGGTACGTCAGTCCTGGAGCTGGTTTTGTTCAATGTTTTCATCAATGGCCTGGAAGATGCAATGGAGTACACCCTCAGCAAATTTGAAGATAACTAGTGGGGAGTAGTAGATACTCTGGAGGGTAGGGCTAGGATTTGGAGAGACCTTGACACATTGAATGATTGGAGCAAAAGAAATCATGTGAGGGTCAATAAGGACATGTGCAAAGTCCTGCGCTTAGGACAGAACAATCCCATGCACCAGTACAGGCTGGGGACCAACTGGCTAAGCAGCAGCTCTGTAGAAAAGGACCCGCAGGGGGTTACAGTACGTGTGTGTGTGTCTGTCCCCTGCCTGCCTGGCAGCAGCAGGCATATGGCATTGCACAGCTCTTGGGGCAGCAGCAGCAGGGTACGGAATCCAGCCTGCACACAGATCTGGGGGGGCATGTGCCCCCCGGGCCTCCGCTGGGGTATGTGCAGTGGCAAGAGCTCCCCCCACAATATCCCCTGGATAAGTCACTCTCATGGTTCTGTCCCACACTCTGCCCTGGATATGCAGCCCCAGCCCCACTCCCTCCCTCACCGTGGGGGCCTCGATCTGTGCCCCCCCCCCTTAAAAACAAGAAAAAAATATAAAGGGGCACATAAGCTGCACCTATGAGGCAGAAGGGGTATGTACACTTGTTTAAAAAAGGTTGAAAATCCCTGCTCTAAAGCATACAGTGGATGTTTTGTAAGAGGTGCTGATAACCTCCTCAATGAGGACATTCCTGTAAATACTTCTGGGAAGGGAGCTTGATATGATGCAGTAATTGGTATTGTTTTTTAATGACTTAAATGAAATATCACCAGCTGTACATAAAGGGGAGGGACCTGAGAACAGGGTTCTGAAAGCTAAATTACTTATAGCTACAGGATACTGCTCCAGTGGGGTGGTTGGGATCAGCAGTCTTCTGTTTTTCTAAAAATGAAGAAGGATGATTGTGCCCAAAAACTTGCTAAGAACTTCTTTCCAACTACTCATTTTGTCTAATAAAAGATATCACAACTACTCAAAGAACCTTGCATGCAGAGTGTTTTGTTTTCTATAGCTAAAAGAAAGAGATGCCCGTGAGTATTCAATGTTGTGTACATATCCCATTTGAATTTTATTTTTGCAAATGTGCTCTCCATCCCATAGAAGGCAAAAGAGATGGTCTGGATCTTGTTTCTCTTGTGTAATGAATAGAGCAATAGTGTAATGAACCCAGGAAGTGCATTAAGGGCTACACCAGAGTTAATGGGGCAGAATGTAATACTTTTTTTCAGTGTCTTCTCTCATTTCTTTATCTTGTACGTTTACTCCTTGAGGGCCACCCTTCCAAATACCTTTTGTTTATTAAGGTGTTCAGGTTGTAGCCATATTCATCTAGAGGAAAATGCAATCAGGACTCGTAGTGGAGAGATTAAAGAAACTTTTTGGCAAAAATCATGTTGGTCTAATAAAAGATATCATCTCTACTGTGAGTCCTGATTTGCTTTGTTTATTAAGACAGTTAAAGTCTGCCCCCAAGTTTGAGTTCACTCCAGAGCTTTTGGATGTGAAATACATTTCTGCTTTTAAAAAAGAAATGGGCTGAAATGATGCTTCATCGCATATATTTGCCTTTGTATGTTGTCTTCCATTTAGATTATTCATGAGAAGGAAAAAGCACTTTCCCTTTTAACCCCCATTGTTCTGTCTGCAGCAGGTAAGGAGATGAAGATCTCCAGTTCAGAGTACAGTATTGTATTCTTTCTTTTGAATTCTTCTGACTCCACTTAAGCTCAGAAGTTTTTTCTTCCAGGGGAAGACTTTTATAGATACTTTGTACAAATTCATTTCTTAGATTTAGCTTGCAGGCTAGAGATGAAAATCTTTCTGTTCCAAGAACTATATTGAGATCCAGTACAGAACAGGCTTTTGTCCAACATGCTTGTTGCATAGTACAAAGTTTGTGAATGCTTTAACTCTAGCATTCAGCCTTAAGTAATTTGCAAAAGTCCAAGCTGATTTTAATGCTGAGGGTGTCTCCCAGCTGTGAATAATGAATGTATCAGGTGATGAAGGACTTCTGGATTCACCTTTTTTAATCTCTTAATTCTTCTGCATGTGATTAATAGCTAGAGTTGAATAGTCATCATGTAAGATCTCCTTTTCCAGTTATCCTAGTAATTGTTGGTTTGTTTATTTAATTATTTTTTTAACTCCTTGGGCCACTCTGAAAACCAAAACCAAATCATGCTGGCTGTTTCTGATTTCTGATCCCAGGTAAGCAGGGGGGAGATAAATGAACTGACTTCTCTAGCTTCAAATTGAGCTTTTTCCCATCAGCAGCCTGACATAGGTGAGAGTTAGCTTCAGCTAGCTTAAAAGGAAGAAACAGTGTACTGTCCTGAGTAGCACTCTTGAGTTTGCAGTTGGAGTAGTGGGACTTTGTCTGCTTTCCCCTATTAGAGATGATTTGTAAACTCTCTCCTATAATAGAGTAAGGTCAACAAATCATGTTTTTGAAAAAGCTAGTTACATTATGCACATAACAGTAGTATAAATTAATGCTTTTAGGCAATTTTTCCCAAGAATTACTCTTTCCTCAGCCTACATTCATCTGACATGCAAGGAGGAGGCATTTAAAACTGGACTTAGTTGGCTGCTCCTGCAGAGGCAGAAGCCAAATTTTTCTTCCTGGTAGCTACTCTCTCTTCCACTTTGCAGGTGTAGGCAGAGAATCACCTGAGCTGGCAGGTTGGGGGTGTCTTTTGTTCTTTGGTTGGTTTTTTGCTGCTTTGTTGTTGTTGCTTTTTTTTTTTTTTTTTTTTTTTTTTTTTTTTTTTTTTTTTTTTTAAGGCAAATGATTGGTTTCTCCCAGACAGTAGTGAGGAGGCTGCTTTAGGAAGTAGAAAGAGCTGAGATAAAAATGAGGATATGAGAGCTAGATTTCTTTTGCCCACCCACCACCATCTGCCCTATAACAGCCCTACCCTAGGGATGGTATCCTGCAAAACCTGCTTTAAAATCATGTACCTTGACAACCAAGTATGAAGCTGGCACAAGACATAATGCTATGCTATAAAGTTAAGGCATTGGGATGGGAAAGAGTGCAATGATATGACTTTATGCTAATATCTTGCATAACAATAGCTTACAATAATTAAATGTGAACAATAGCTGTACTGCCCAGGAATTAGTGCTGACTTTGGGGTAAACTTATTTTAAATTATTCTACCTATGTAGAATAGCTTGTCTTGAATTTCAGTGTTTGTTCCATTATTTGGGTACTTGGCATCACAGTGATGTTTGAATAATTATTTTTAAAAAAATCAAAATATTATTGAACTGTTCAATGTGCAGCAAACTATTTTTTACTAACCAGTAAGCTTATTCCAGAAGGCTGCTACTAAAGTACACAATTTAATTCTACCTTGAAATTGTTCTGGCACAAGCTTCATGTTGCCAACCTGAGTAGTCTTAGGCTTCTGGGATAGGCTCAGAGTGCATAGAAATGGATATGAAGATTTGTGTATGTCTATATTTATGCTCTTATTTCCAGCAGTTTTCCCCAGTAAATCTTGAATGGCCTGCTAGAACCATCTCTCGCTGCTGAAAGACTGAATTGGCTTGTTTAGTGGTGATGGTCTGACTAACCTGCATTTCCTGGATACAGTTGCTCATTTAAGCCTATTCCCAAGGCAGTTTGCTTTGCACATACTTTGATATCCTTTTGTTAGGACTAAACTGTTGATGCACTAAAAATCAGAATGATGGAAATAATG
Source organism: Gavialis gangeticus (assembly GCF_001723915.1). Taxonomy (NCBI): domain Eukaryota; kingdom Metazoa; phylum Chordata; order Crocodylia; family Gavialidae; genus Gavialis; species Gavialis gangeticus. The sequence continues at coordinate 148,920,483 of NW_017729025.1, forward strand.
AATGAGGCTTGGCTGGGGAATCATCAGTAACTCATTAATGGCAAGGTGCTGTCTAGTTCTTGCGTGTCTTGCTAAACAGCCCCGAACATGTGTAGCTACCTGCTTGACAAATGGTGGAAGAATGTTGGCAAAAGGCTAGCCATGACGAGTGTTCAGAGCTGTTCCTGAGCTGGTAGACATGATGGTGGAAAGACTTAGAGAACTCCTGCAAGCAGAGCAACAAACTGTGGCATAATACGCAACTGTTGAACAAGACGAGGAAAAATGTTTAAGTACCAGATCTATTAACTATGAACTTTCATTTCTACCCAGGACAACTTTTACAATCTTTTCTCCTATGCCTGAAGAAAGGTATTTGTGCCTGAAATCTGACAATTAAAGAATTTTTTTGCAAAATTTTAGTTGATCTAATAAAAGATATCACCTCTGCCATGTGTCCTGATTCCTTTAAACACCAGATATATATTTGCAAAGCCCCTACCACAAAGGTAGGCATAACCTCTGCTGTAGCAATACTGTCAGTCTTCCCCAAAAGCCTTGTTGGGCACAAAATATTGTTGTTTGGTTTTCCTTCAAATTTTGCTGTTGCTTTGCTGCCTTGAAGTAGTCAAATAAGACCTTCTAAAGTTCTCTGATGCTTTAGATAGCCTATGCCAAATGCTTACTATTGCTGAAAGTTTGTCGTTATCTGGAGCAAATTACACCTCCAGCCTGTTATCTCTAGGTCAAGACATCTGGGAGGGTTATAGATATAAAGCTGCTCACTAGGGTTAGTTTTCAGTGGTTCTTAATTCATAAATGGGTGTTTTTGAGAACAGATCTCTTGCAGGTGGTGGCAAGGAATGGGAAAGGCACCTAACTAACTGATGTCAAGGTGGCTTCTGCTTTGAGTGAAATGGCTAGCCATATAGTGAAGTAGAAGCTTTGCTTGTCCATCACATCTGATATCTACAGGGCATTGTAGGGAGTAGATTGCATAAAGCATGGCCCTGGAAAGCATAGGCCATTAAAAGGTTTAAAATAACATTGTTGGAAGACAAAGAGGTTATTGAGGAAAATTTAGAGAGCAAGATTGAGAGGGCTTAATACAGTGCAACAGAGCCTTGTCTGTGTGAGACTCGGTTTGCCTGACTAAATTCCAACAGGCTGTTGAGAAGCAGACCAAAAAAGACTCTCCAGGACCCTATTCCCCTCATCTGAAGGCTGCCATCTGGACAGAGGATGGCTAGAAGGTTCTTGGAACATATAGAAAGGAATCTTGAGGGCTGAAAATAAATTCCCTATATCCAGTGGAGACAGGAAGCATCTGAGACATGGAAGGGATGAAGGAGGGGAGCTGCTCAGCATTACTGTACTGTAGGTCAGCCTAGCAGTAAGGATGAGAGGCAGATGAGAAAAACCACTGTGTTGCACTTAAAGGCACACAGCTTCCCCTTTCAGGCCTAAATAGACTCCATTTATTGCTTGTGCGTGCATGGGTTTTTTAATTCACAGAACTGTTTTGCCTACCTTTTCTGGTGTCAGAATACTTCTATGGGGTGGTGTTTTCCTCCTGTATATAAATGCTTCCTTTAGCCACCCAAAATAAACAAACAGATTTTTTTGGAGATTTTGCATTTTCTTTTTAGTTATTGGCAAACCAGAAGTTTGGTATTTAAAATAAAAAAAAAAAAAAGGCACCAACATTCCCCACAGATTTAATCTTGCATTGCCTCCCATCTACATTTATTTGTGGTATTATATATCTCCTGACTAACAAGGCAGCAGGCCTGATTTTGTGGAAACATGGCTGTATGCTTTTGTAAGTAACAAAATGTGTGCCCTTTTGTTCTAATCGTCTCTCTCCTGTAGTAAGGCTAATGAAGAATGAGGGCAAACTTTTATTACTCTGCCTTAGTCGACATTTTATCTCTGGAGAGCAGTGTTCTGTCTTCCATAGCTTGCGTTGTCTATGGAGAAGTTCTCACCTAATATCCACCCACTCCTTTGTTTTGATCACTTCTAGCCTCAGTGAAATCTGAGTTTTTCTGAATTTCTGCACACACCAATCAGAGTACTTTTTTGGAAGTAGAAGGTCAAAATACTGGCAAATGTTTTGGTTGTAGGTCTTGGGGTGGGTCCTGGGAGGCATAACATTGAAATGAGTATAGTATACTTGCCTGAAGATCTTCACAGTGTGGTGCATTGTTCTTTGCTGCTAGCTATCATTTCAGTAGAGTAACATCAGTCTCATCTGTGTCAGTGTCCTGTGATCAAAAGGACAGATTTGATCTGCTCTGATTAATGATGGACATTGCTGACATTTGGATTGTGGGTCTTAAACAGCAAACTTTAAAAACCAGTCTGAATGGGAAATTGTAGACCAAGAAATCGTCCACAGACTGAATTGTATTTAGTATGGCTTAAAGAGGGACCATGGATTCTTCTCTTATTACTTGATTCTAGCTTTTGCAACCCCTTTTTTCCTGTGAATTCTTTGCTTATTGTTTGTCCCAGCATTGTGCCACTTCCCCCTCCCCATGAGCAACACCTTTTTGCAGGGGGTGCATGTGTAATCACATCCACCCCCTACGTGTCACCCCTTCTCCCATTCCCTCTCTCCCTCTTCTTTTCCCACAGTTTTGTATTCAGATCACTCATTTGACTTCATATGCTACTCTACCATATCCTTTCACAGCGTCTGATGAAGTGAACTTGAATTGAAAAAGGCCTGTGCTATATAGATATACATCTAACTGAGTTAGTCTATAAGGTGTGCTTTTACTGGGTCAAGAAGATCATTTAGGAAGGTTAGGCTGTAAAGCAAATACAACTTAGTTTGCTTCAACTCTTTGACTCTGAACTTTGGGTAATGCCTTCATTTTGAAACTGCCTCTTTTCATTTCCTAGTGTCCTGTAAAGAGAAGATCTTGGACTGTGTATAACATGTCTGTGGGACTGCTGTAGACATTTCATTGAACTTTGCAGTGGGGTGTTTTTATATCGTGGTCTGCAGCAGGTGTGGGATCCAGTGTACAGCAACCTTTCAGATTGGT
>NW_017729025.1:148928517-148957136 GCF_001723915.1 Gavialis gangeticus
CTGCAGCAGGTGTGGGATCCAGTGTACAGCAACCTTTCAGATGGGTAGTAGGAGCAGAGGGCTTCTTGGATGCAGAACTGAGGGCTTGTTTTCTCCTATACAGGCACTCCTCAGAGGTACAACACAATTGGTTCCTGAAAACCACGTCTTAAGTCGAAATGTTGTAACTCGGAACCAATTTTCTCATAAGAAACAATGTTATAAATGGGGGATTCGTTCCTGAACCAAGGCCCAATATCCTGTTTTCACCAAAAATACCCCACAATTTTTTATTCGATCAATTATAGGTGAGTAATATAGCTACATTGATATTTACAACATAAATACATTAATCACATTGATTTGGGAGGACTTAGTGGTGACTTTGCTGGACTTTTTGAAAGGTTCTTGGTTGGAGTCTTCTCAGGAGTCTTGGTTGCAGGTTTTTCTGAAGCCTTGTCTGCTTTCTTAAAGAAAGTGTCCAAGGCAAGGAAGTTTGGATAGATGTTCTCCAGGGAGATGAGCAATGCGGCGAACTTGTTTGCTGGCGTGGCGTTGCATCAGATCAAGCGCTGTGAAGATGAAACTGATGTCATAAAGTTGAAACAGCGTGTCAGTTTATAAACGTCCTAAGTGCAAAACATTGTAGCTCGAAACATTGTAAGTCAAGGACTGCCTGTACAATGTACTTGGCCAGAAGGGTGCTTTTTAAGGATACTTGAGAAGGCAGCTTTGACCTTGCCATCACTGTGGTTGGGAGAAATTTTGTTGATACCTGCTCTGGGAAGAAGGGCATAATTACAGGACAGACAGTGGAGGTACAGAAACCTGTCTAGATAGTTCCAGTAACTGCTGCTACCTTAATTCTTTCTTTGTTGCACATTTTAGGCCGGTATCTCTCAGTTCACTAAAAACACCTTGTATAATTCCCAGGTGGTATTATGAAACTAAAATCCTACGTATTGACAGTATTCCCCTTATGCTTGTAACTTGCTAATCACGCACTGATGCAAAATGAAGTTTGAAAACCCTCTGAGTACCGAAAACCTGTGTTGTAACATTAGGGAAAAAAAAGCCTTTTATGCACTATGCGCTTTACAGTAAATCCTTACAGTCCTTTCATGTGTGTCAGAATGACTTGCCTGATGCTGCTGAAAGGTTTATCTTTTATATCAGGTAACTAAAACAAGAAAACAAAATAGTTACAGCGATTTTTTTATCAAGAAAGGCCATCAATATTTCAGTGGCTCTGCACTGTAATTAAAAAAAGTTGCAGGTTAATTTTGCTTATACGTAACCTGCTCTATGGCTAGGGTGACTTTTGGGAGTGTATGGCTGGCTGTATTGCGAAGCAAAATACTATTGTGTGTGTGTGTCCAAAATGCAGCAGCATTTTCTTTAATTAGACAAAGGCTGCTTACAGACATGGAAAAATAAAGTGCTTTCCTGGAAGATGAAGTGCATTAATTCAACCTGGCTCCATAGATCACGTGGTTCAGCAGGGCCTTTTGGCACTTTTTTTTATCTCATGGCTATGAGATAAAAGCACCAAAAAGCCCTGTTGAAGTGCCCAAGCTATATAAATGCTGGGCGAGCCAGGTCCAACTAACACAATGACTCTGGGTATGTGCTGGGCTTGGTGAGGGGGCATGCTGAGCTTAAAGTGCCATTTTTTTCATGTCTGTAAGCAGCCAAAATTGCAATGAATAATATGCACTGTCTAGTTCATTGTTTTCATTTTCCTGTTTTGCCATACGCATCGTGGATTTTTACAGAAGAACTTTGAAGCATTTTACAATTATAATTAAACAGAAGTTGGTTTGGGTATCCAGCTGTGTTTGAAAGGGAGCTCCTTCATGTACTGCTCATTACTATATTTTTTTTCTGAGTCTCAGTAGGCTGGATGGAAGGAAGCAGCTTGCCATTCTTAGGAGGAAAAAATATATTTTCTTCATTTGCTTTCAATTTTGGAAGTTGTCTGATCTTGGATTGCAGTGTTATGCCTTTATACTACCATCAGTGTTCTGACAATATGGATCTGGCAAATATCTCATCTTTTCTTTGACTATCAGAAAATAAGGTAGCAACATTGGAAATAGGTTCTCATGTCTTCCCTTCCAAGTGTGTACAGCTTGTGAAATATTGTGGAATACTTACAAAATGAAATGTGAAAAATCATATATTGTGATGAGGTATGTCTCAAAAGATGTTTCTAGTATAGGCTGTTGCTGTTTTGTCTGACCCTTTGTGTGAGCCAACTGTTTCCCATGGTGGATTCTCTGTGATAGTGAAGTTTGCTGGGCAGTGTGCACAGATAAAGGAAATGAGGCATTACTTTGGCACAGTCACAAAGCGTATCTGGTGGGGAAAGGAGGAAGAGGAAGGGGTGACCTTGAAACTGAACACCCTAATATACCTTAAAACATAATAGTGCAATTCCCAAGTAATAATTTAAATTTTATATAGGAGATGCAAGTTCATGCAAACTGTCTTCAAAGTACTAATGCCTCACATTCTGGAGGCGTTAGTACAGTAAAGCCCCATCCATAAAATAAGGAGTCAAGGAGGTTAAAAGGTCTTTGCTTTACCAGTATCTTTGCTTAGGACTGGAATTTGTGGTTCCTAGCTCTGTGCTCATGCTGGGTGCATCTACACATGCGTTTTACTGCGGAGTAGACTAATAAGCTCTGCAGTAAAGCGTCACTGTGTACACATGCACCAATATAGGGCACAGTAAATTAACTAACTCCACCATAAGATAGTAGTGTCAGTGTTCCCTACAATTTTCATTGTATTATTACCATATAACTGCATGCGAAGATGAGGGGGAAACTATATACAAACTGAAATGGCAACACCTAGTAGTAAAGCTCTAATTGTATTTATAGTGAGCCAGAACTTCCACTTTGGTTTTCAGTGTTCAGATATGTACATTGAATGTTTAAATCATCATCACACCTTCAGAAGAAAGTTTCTGGTTTCTTTTTAGACTCATAAGTTAGTGAATCTTTACTGGATAAATGCTGTTACCATTTAATAGGCCCTACTAGCTTGCTTGGCTTTTAGTTAGAGCCATACTGGCTTCTTTTAAAGTTGGTTCATAACCCAGTATTGTATTAGAGTGACTGGAATGTAGGGAAGTTCAGTGATTTATCAGCCTAACACTGTTCTTCATTGAACTGGTTGAAAAAAGAAAAAATGTATTGGGAATGGCTTGACTTTTTTTTTCAACTGAGAAATGAGATTGCAGGTATCTGAATGCTACGCAGTAGAGATGGCATTTGTCAGTAACACCAGGTTAAATTCTTGGCAGTCTGAATGTAAACAGCTATTCTGGGAATGCAGCAGCTGCTTATCTGTTCACATAAATATCAGGATGTGTCTTTAGCTGTTCCCATGGGGAAATTAATGCACATTTAGTTGAAATCAAGGTAGAGGTGGGTGTGGATGTAGAGATGGAGCGTTCACATATGCTCAGACATGTGGCTGCCAGATTATTAAAGTCTCCAAAGATGGCAGCTGCATTGCACATTTTTCAACCTGGAATTGGAGACCGAGTGCTTGCAATTGCTTTTCCCAGCAGTCGGGGCCATTGGAGAGCCACAGGGTGGTCTCCCTTGTTCTTTCAGTACTCTTTTTAATATCAAGCAAACAGCAAGGAAAAGGTAGAGTAGAATGCCAAAGTGTGAAAGAAAAAAAGGCAAGGAAGAAACAGCCCGCTTCCATCCCCGAGGGTCAGAGTGTGATGATGCTGAGCACAGGGGCAGGGAATTAGTCAGGGAGTTCCAGATGGAGCCAGGGTTGGGAGATGGTTGGAAAGCTGGATGGAGGGTAAGGGAGAAGAAAAAGGCTGAGGCCACAGAGGTAAAGGGATCTCCAACAGGTATAGCACTTCTTTCTCCTACTGCTTGGATTTGAACCCAGGAGTCTATTGTCTCTACATCCCTCTGCTGTCGCAAATAGCTGAAACTACTGGCAAAGGGTCATTCCTTTCCATATTTGGGCCCAGGTGAAAGGTAATAGGAATTGGTAACAGTAATAAACTTGGTTAGCTTAAGTAGCAGCAGTATTGGGCAGTGGCTTTGAGCCTGTAGGTGAACATTTAGGAGATCATTTTTGTCTCTTCCTTTTTATATACGTTTTTCTTACTTAAAAAACAAAACACTTTTATAAATGATTGGGGGGTAAACATAGTACCCCCAGTTTTAAAAAAAATGATCAATTATGCATGCACACAAGCAGGTTAACCAAGGGTGCAAAGGCAGCCTCAATTTTACATTTTGTATCTGGAATGCGTGATATTTTGTAAACATTTTTAGATATATTGTATAACTAAAAATCTAGAATTTTGCTCAAAAAATTACTTTTTATGCTTCTGTTGTCTCTTGGTGTACAGGAGGTGCTCTTCAGACAGCCTTAATAGTGCTTGCCTTACCAGACAGACATAGGACATGCTGTGCTGCGTGCCTGTAACTTGTGCTTTATAACATCTGACAGATGGTTGTATTTGTCCAAAATTTGAAAGAGGGTTCACCTGGGATTCCCTGACTTCTTCCTACAAGCTGTAGTTCTCTGGCTACAAGCTCCTACTGTATTTTACTTCTTGGGAAAAGTGTTTTTCAACTAGAAAATATACGGACACAGATAATTCTGCAGGCCCTGGGGGATGTTGAGAGAGACTGGCTTGTTTGTCAGCTCTTTGGTTGTGAGGTCAGACCAGACTTGTCTGTTTTTGTGTTTTGCTGTGTTTAGTTTTCCAGATAACAAGATTGAGGCTTAATCTGAATATACTTAAACTTGTGCATGTACGGCAGGGATGGCTAACTTGTGGTATGGACAACCTCTGTGTGTGATGGGGCAGATTGGGAAGAGGGCAGGCAGCATGGCAGGAGAAGGGGCAGGATGCAGAAAGCCAAGCAGCAGATTGGTAGGGAACACAGGGCAAGGAGCAGAAAGCAGAGTGGCAGATTGGGTGAGGGAAAGGGCTAATTGGGTGGGGAGGGTGCTGGGCTAATTTGCAGCATACCTGCCAAAATGTTGACCCTTGCTGATATACGGGATGGATTTCTCAATGCTTCAGGTTGTTACTTGTATAATTAATGGTTCTGCACCGTTGTGTGGAGACAAACTGCTAGACAGCAATGCAGTCTTAGCTATTGGATTGAGTGGCCTCATGCCAGCAACTTGAGTTAAATTTTAGCTTTACCACTGACTTTCCTATGTCATCCAAAATAATTAAAGTCTCAATTTAAATATCAAACCTGGTTTGTGGAGATGTATGTACATGATTTGTCAATGCTGTACTAGCAGTATTTCCACTTGCACTTTATTTCTGTATAGGTTTTTGCACTGCAGACATCACTAGTTCTTTGCCCTTCATAAATGCAGGAAGCGAAGGGATATGAAACAAGTGAAAGAAAAGGGATAGCTACTCCAGTACAGGTGATCAAAAGCAAATTTCCCTTGATCCTCCTTGTTTAGTTCAGGGTTGGTCAACCTGCGGCGCGTGTATGGGCAGCCTCTGTATGTAGCATGCAGCAGATCAGGGAGGGGACAGGCAGTAGCAGATAAGGCAGGAAGCAGAAAGCTGAGCAGGAGGTAGTCAGAACAGAATAGGGAGCAGAAAGCAGCAGCAGATTAGGCAGAGAAAGGGGATCAGTGGCACTCTGGGAAGGTGCAGAGCTAATTTTTCCTCCACTGGTCTGGTAGGTTGTTTGCTAATTCAAGGTCAACATGGGCAAGCTAATATCCTTTCTTCTAAGAGTAGTTTTAGCTCCTTTTCTAGCCTGGGAATATGCCATAACCACTGGGTCACAGAAGATAGGGTAGGGTGACACCTTGTATAAATTGACTCATTTGCAGAGTTGGGCTCAGTTCTGACATGCACTTATCAGCTGCTCTTTAGCCCTGTTTCAAGAGGAATGTTGAAGAGTGTTCTTTCTATCTACCAGGCCTACTTTTGCACAGAACGATAGGGTGCTGCAGGGACATGGGACATCTGCGTTTAAATCCCCTCAGTGAGGAGGGCCTATGACCCAGATCACCCACTTCCTGAGGAAATACCCTAACCACTAGGTTATGGGGCAAAAGATCAGCCCCATAACTGGTCATATGTCTGTCTCACAAGCAGAACTAGGTATAGTGGATCACAAGTGAATGGAGTGCTTTATGTGCCCCAGTTAGGCTGCAGGTAAGCTCTGGATAAGGGTGAGTTCAGATGCACCTCTGTGCTTGGTATTTCCTATTGACTGGCTTCAGGTACCTTCAGGCTTTCTGAATCACCTTTTGGAAGTGTCTGCTTTTTCCCCTTTGGTGTCTACATTGTCTACATAGTCTAAACTAATGGTGTCAAAAATACTGCCTGGGGGCTGGCTATGGCTTCATTCTTCTGCTCCGTCCAGTCCAGTAGGCTACAAGAAGTGAGAGGCATGGGGTGTTGCAGAATCTGGGGTGCTGGTGGACATGGTGATTGGTGGCAGGAGGGTGAGCAATGATGATGTAGCCCTAGTCATGCTGTGGCTGCTTTGTCTATTCCCACTGTCATGGCCTTAGCTCCTCTGCTGCTGGCCCTGTTGCTACCCCATGCTAGAGTTACTGCTGCATGCCCTGTCCCAGAGCTAGAGCTGCCACCCTGGCACAAGGCATCTGGTAGTGGTGATTGCTTCACCACTGACACAGGGCATGCAGTAGGAGCTGGAGCTTCTGTATGTGCCCTTATGGTGACTGGAACCACTATTGCTGTCACATGCCATTGTGGATCCAGCCCACAAAAAGCTCTGCGGTCTGGATCTGGCCCAAGGTGGAAGGTGAGTTTGACACCACTGGTATAAACCTAATTGGATTCTCTCTCTCCAGAGTGTGGCACCTTAGGTTTCAGGACAACTTAAAAAATCAAATGGGATCTGTCCCAATCTTTCAGCCAGTCTGTCTTTATTTAGATCTGCCACAGGGGTGTGCTGAACGGGCTGCATTTGATTCAGATTTGGCCCGAATCGGGGCCAGTGATTCAGTTAGTTGGTTTGGATCACTGGCCCGATTTTTTCGATTTGACTGAATCTGAAGATTTGATGCCGATTCAAAGAATCAACAATTCGGCCATGGACATGGCTTGAAATTTTTTTTATATACCTCGAGGTACCAGGTCTGGCTTGTGAATGCTCTGATGGTGGGATGGGGGGGGGTATGAAGGGGCTACAGCAAAATTTTTGGGGTGGCTGCAGCTTGCCCTCCTCCCAGCGCCACCACCTGCCCTGAGCTTAGCTCTGACTCAACCCCCACCTTCCATGCACCAGGAAGAGCCTGGCGCAGCCCCAGCCCACAACTGCAGCCTTCCCTGCCCACACCCTGTGCAGATCTGGTAGGACTGATCATTTTGGGATTTGCACTTAAGTGGTGGAGGGGAGGAATTCATGTGGTCTCTTTTGAGCTTGTCAGACAAGGTGGCAAGAAAGAATCTCCTACTGTAGAGAGAGACTGGGACCTAGCTTAGGTATAGGTTCATTGGACTACCAGAAGTGGAGGGCATGGTGTCTCTCAGAATGCGGGGCAGTTAGGTCTTGGTGGACATGGTAATGATTACTGGAAGAAAGAAATGAAAGGTTGGGAGGCTGGAGATCTCAGAGCTGGCTGAATTTTCAAAAATGCACTTGGTTAGCTGCAGGATAGATGAGATATGCCTGAACCGAGGATGTTGGAGCCTTTCAAGGAACTTGCATCATACAAGCCTTTCTGAGACTAGACAGGATTTCATACAGTCCCAATATATCATGTGAAGCTTTGTGACGTCACCTGGTATTCTGACACTGTAATTTCATGTTTTGAATTTAATTAAATTGGTCCTTTTGAGCTGTTGCCAAGGTCTGTGCAGTGAAGAAGCAAACTATCTTTGGCCTTGGGTTAAAAAGAAGGTCTGAGTTGTTGCCATAAGTTGCTGGTAACATTTGGACTGTGTTTAGGCCAAGGCATAGAAAAGCTAGAGATGGCCAAGAAGGAAACCACAGCTGTCCAGAGCTGAAAGAGACCCTGGTGAGAGCAACCATCCAAGTAAGAGACCTTTTTTGCTTTTGTTTTTAAGAGAAGGCTAAGTTCACAAAGCTAGCAATAACTATTTTAGGATATATGAATCAATCTGGCCCAATAACTGTCTTGTTGCCTCATGCTTGCCTATTGCTTTGAGGAGGCAGGTTTATCACCTGAGCTGCTCTTTCACTCAGATTATTGTATGCGTGCCAAAAATATAAGAGGATAATTCTTGAGGGATTTTGAAGGCAATTTAGCAGCTGCTGAATCAAGAACTATAGTGCTTTCTTTTCACTGTTGTAATTGTGTTATCCATCAAAAGGAGGTAAAAAAAAAAAAAATATATACAGGAAAGATTACTAAAAATTAATCAGAAGCATTTATATTCTAAAATTGCAACTGTGATCAACAGCTTTAGTTTTGCTTTTATCTACTATTTTTAAAACTGCCAATTGTAGCATTGGTGTATTACACTAATCTCAATCTCATCATAAATGATCCTTTTTCACTTGGAAAACAGAATATCAGATGCGCTTGCGTGAGATGCATCTCCCAGCTGGTGGGAGAATAAAATAGCAATCTCAAATTAAAAGTTAATTTCCTGTAGTATTTTTTTTTCAGTTCATCCAGTAATACTTTGTGTGTGCACACGCACGCATGCATGCACAGAGCCTCTGAAAGTTTGAGTGCAGAGGGAGCGATATATTATGTGTCGATGGCATGAGCAGTAGCTTGAATCCCCTGACTCAACAATACTAGCCTTTTTATGCAACTAACATTAATAACAGACTCCTAGCTGAGTGGGGTTTGGTTCCTATTATTTATATGCTCATAAGCACCCAAAAGTTTCCAATGCAAGAAGAGGTCTTTGCAGATATATGCTAAACATAACCCAGTCACCCAGCCTTCAAAGAAACAATGCTTCACCCCCACAAGTTTCTGCCTCACACATGGAAATTTTAGAACATAGTCTAAATTTTTCCAAACTGCTGACCAAACATTAATTAGTCAGTCTTTGACTATAGAAATTATCCACCTACATTTTACAGATAGGGAAAATGAGGCAGGAAATAGCTGTGGGTCAGTGGAGTAGACACAAGAATAGGAGCTTAAGATTCTGTTCTGTCACTGCTGTGTAGCCTTTGAGCTGCTCTGACCTCAGCCTGTCACTCAAGAAGGTGTACTCTTAGTTCCTGTTTAGCTAAGATATGATAACCAGTATGAAGTCGATTCCTAGACAGCTTGTCATTTTAATGAGCTGGCAGACTGAGGTATAACCTCCCTGACGTAGGTCCAGACAGACTACCTGCTAACACGCTAAAACCACCAACTATCTTGTCTTCATTGGAATTGTACGTTACATTGATTGCCAAGGTTTAGCTCATGAGCTAAAATACCTCTCTGCCTCCTGAAGATGCCTCAATTTCCATGCCTCTGGTTCCCCAACTATTAAATGGACAAGTATAATTGTACTTATCTTTTCAAAACACTTTGCAATTGCATAAATATTAAGGTTTTACAAGTACCAAATGTTCATACTGTTCATTAACATGTGTCTGCAGTGTGAGCAACCCAAAACAGGAGCCTGGGCTGCTAGAGCCACACTCTGGCTGCCAGCCAGGCTCCTAGCTACAGGATCATCACGGCTGCAGCTTCCCTGGCCCCCAGGAAAGGCTGCAGGGGCCAGCACAGTTGCTGGCCTCAGCCTCCCCCACCCCACCTGGGGTAACTTGTCTCTGGGGAACACCCATGCCACATGCCCTCTGGCACCTAACAAGTAGCAACAGCACAAGATGTGCTGCTGCTCCTTGTCCCTGGGGAGCAAAGCACCTACATTGGTCTGAACTGGGCCCCTGAGGGTAGCTTGGATTGCAGTTAACTCAAATTTAGCCCTGGGGTGTGTGTGGGGGGGGGGGTGTGGATCTTTGATCCTTCACAGGTACTGAAAGTGGGCTGTATGATCGCAAAATAAAAAGGCTTTGTTCCTCTCCGTTTAGCTTGATGGTAACAAAGGTATAACCCCAGCCCACAACTTAGTTTGTGAAGTATCCAAGATAACACCCCTGGCCCCCCTCCCCCCTTGCAGACTTTGGAGAGGGGATGCAATTCAACTTAATTGCGGTTTTAAGCTGAGGGCCTTGTTACATGTTGCACTGTGAGTTGCACAAATGTTGATTTGGGGTGAGGTGAGCGCGCTAGTAGGGAGGAAAAGATTCCAGCAAGATCTGGATAGGTAACAGGAGTGGGCTAACATAAACAGGATGCGTTTCAATACTGATAAGTGCAGGGTGCTGCACTTGGACAGTAGAAACCAGCAGCACACTTACAGAATGGGAAACTCCCTTCTTGAGAGCACGGAGGCAGAAAGGGATCTTGGAGTCATTATTGACTCCAGGATGAACATGGGCTGACAATGCGAGGTCACGGTTGGCAGGGCTAACCGGACCTTGTCGTGCATCCACAGGTGCATCTCTAGCAGGGCCAAGGTGGTAATCCTTCCCCTCTATGCAACGCTGGTCAGGCCACAGCTGGAGTACTGCGTCCAGTTCTGTGTGCCGCACTTCAGGAGGGATGTGGACAACACTGAAAGGGTCCAGAGGAGGGCCACCCGCATGATCCAGGGACAACAGGGCAGACCCTACAATGAAAGACTGTGGGACCTAAACCTGTTCAGCCTTCACAAGAGAAGGCTGAGGGGGGGACCTGGTGACTGTCTATAAACTCACTGGGGGGACCAGAAAGGTTTGAGGGAGACACTGCTTCCCCTAGCGCCCCTTGGCATAACAAGGAATAATGGACGCAAATGATTAAAGAGTAGGCTTAGATTAGACGTCCGCAAGAACTACTTCACTGTCAGGGAGGCTAAGAGCTGGAACCAACTTCCAAGGGAAGGGGTGCTGGCTCCTACCCTGGGGATCTTTAAGAAGAGGCTTGATGCCTACCTGGCTGGACTCATTTAATGAGTCCAGTTTTTCTCCCGCCCAGGCGGGGGTCCGACCCAACCCGACTTCTATGATTCTATGATGGGTGTTACTGCTTGCTCAAATCTGGAGCGGTCACATGTTCAGACCAGCAGGGGCCTGGAGAACTGAAAGGTAGGAATGCCCCCTTCCTATTCCAGGCTGCTCCCCTTCCCCCAGCCCCCTTGTGGTTGCCTGTGACATTTGTCCCAGGGGAGCAGGCAGAGAAGGGTTAACCTGCCTGCTGAGTCACCGCTGCTGCTCTTGTTTAGATTGAGTCTGCCCAGAGAGGGGCAGTAGCCAGGCAGGCAGGTTAATCCTTTGCTGCCTGCTTTCCCTGGGGGAGAGAGCATGGACAGCCGCATGAAACCAGGGGTTGGGGGGCAGTGAGCAGGGATCTGGGGTGCTAAGGAGGGGGTCAACGGGCCTAATCCAGGCCAGCGGGCCAGAGGGGTTAGTGGGGTGTTTACACTAAGGTGTATCCTAGAAAGGCTGTATGTTAATGTAACACAAACTTAATAACACGGATCAAAAATAATCGTTCTGTGGAGCGGTGTAACTTTGAGCTGCCTAGTGAGTGCTTAAAACTAGTTTCAGGTGTTAATGTGTGGACAGTTCAGGTGTTAAGAGCTCTGGGAGTTTCCCAGAATTACTGTGTAACAAGGCCCTAAGCTGTAAATGACTGACTATCTGATGCGAGTTAAATCCCAGGACTGGAATAAACCTGACATCTGTTTGTATCCAGAGGAATTCTGGCTGGATTATAAGGGGAGAGTGTATCTTTAGAGGAGAGGTAGCTGTAGGTGGAGAGCTATTTGGGGCAGAAAAAAGGAGACTTGCACAGACCTGTGTTGTGGTATGTGAGAGGTAAGTTGCAGTCGCAGGGCAGTAGAACTTGACCTAAGAAAAATATATTTGTACACTGTCTTGAACACAGCTCTAGTCAACACAGCTCACAAAGACAGTCTCATGGACCCAGAGGGACAGCCTTCCATCTTCAGCTCCCTCTGTGCAAAAATGAAGATGATTTCCTACCTGTGGGGACCTTTTACCATCTTGTACCATCTACACTTTTCCCAGAGCCTGACAAAGAGCCTTTGATCTGGAAAGCTTGCAGAAAAGGACAGTTTTATTGCCATTTTCCAGTTGGTCTAATAAAAGGTATCATTTTGGAACCAAGAGTTCTAGTTTTTTGTATGTCTTTTTGTAAACTGTAAAAATTCTTGTTCTAAAAATTCCCAAATAGTTTGTTTCTACTGTTTTAATTAATGTTTCCTACTAAGAAGGTTGTTTGCTCATTCTGTACTTAGTTGGTCATAGAAGAACCACAGGTGTTGACCCCAGTAGGACCTGCTGAGTCAGAATAGTTGTAAGTGTGGGGGAGTCCTGTCTAAGGTCTTGCCTACACTTGAAACATTTTGCAGTTTACTTGAATTATTTCATGGTAGAATGTAGAGGTGCACTGATGCATTGGTCCAATATTGGATTGGCACTGATATAAAGAAAATTGACTATTTTGGAAATTGGCCTGAAGTGGCCGATAACTTGCCAATAAATGCCCTTGCATGCGCACAACAGCAGCATAGCACATAGGCAGCAAGGAGCACAGCCTGGCAGTGTGGAGAGCTGCGTGCAGCTGGTAAGTCTGGTGTGGTGGAAGGGGGGAGAGGAGGAGCATGGGGAGGCACATCAATGCCCCCCACAGTGAGGAAGAGAGTGGGGCTGGGGTGAACGCTGCCCAGTCTGGGTAGGGCAGGTACAGGATGGAGCTGCAGTTTGTCCGGAGGGCACAGGGAAAGTGAGGGGACAGCTCTCAACCCCTGCACACGGCTCGTTCAGGAGGGCACAGAGGGGGTGTGTGCCCCCTGATCTGTGGGGTGGGCTGGAGCTGTGGGCTGGGGCCAGGGGTCATACTGTGATTGGGGCGGGTGGCAGAGGCACTGGGAGGGGGCTCTGGTGAAATTTGGGGTGGCTGCAGCTCCCCTGTATCTCCCCTCCCAGCGCTGCTGCCACCCACCCCGAGTGCAGGGCAGTGCATCATGGCCCCCTGCCCCACCCCACACAGATCTGGGGCCACACACTATTCTAATTGTGCAGAGACAGAGGGCTGATGGGTCGGTAATCAAGTCTGTTATGTCTCATCGCCATGTAGAGCTGTTAACAAGGATGTTATTTCTGGAGACAAATCTACAGTTCGATAACTGAAACTAGGCATCACAGAGACCAGGGGTTTTCAACCTTTTTCAAGCAGGGTACCCCTTCTGGTGGGTATCCTTTCCAGACAAACAGTGGAGGGGGGAGAGGGTGCCAGCAGATGGCCAGACCCAGCGTTGCGGGGAGCTCACACATGGCCACCACCGCCATCCACATACTCTGTTGCTACCAGGCGCTGCTTTCCTGTTCCCAAGTGTCCCTGCTTCTCCACACCCCCAGCTTTGCTTCTGGCTGGCTGTCAGCACCCTCTCCCCTCCCCTCCCAGTGCGCAGCAGTGACATGGGGAGCTTGCACGTGGTGGCTGCCTCTGCTGCCATCTATACACTCAGTGCCGCCGCTGCGTGCTGGGGGGGTAGGGGGTGCTGATGGCTGGCTGGACACAAAGCTGGCGGCGTGGAGAAGCGGGGATACTTGAGTGCAAGAAAGTATTGCCCAGAGGAGGCATGGAGTGATGGCCATGCCACACACCGCTTTCCTGCACCCAAGTATCCCCACTTCTCTGTGTCTGGCCAGCCATCAGCATGCCCTCCCCTCCCCCGCAGTGTGTGGTGACAATGCTGAGTGTATAGATGGCTGCAGGGGCAGCCGCCACATGCCGGCAGGGGAGGGGGTGCTGCTGGCCAGCCAGACACAAAGCTGGCAGCACCGAAAAATGGGGATACTTAGGCGTGGGAAAGTGGTGCATGATGGTAGTGGCATGGAGTGATGAATGGCAGCGGCCTCGCCCCCTGCACCACTGCTTCCCAGGTACCCCCGCTTCTCCACGCCGCTGGCTTCGCATCGGCAATACCCCTCTCCCCCACAACTGGCTGGACACAAAGCCAGTGGTTGCAGAGAAGCGGGGCTACTTGGGCGCAGGGAAACTGCAATGCAGAGTGATGGATAGAGGCGGTGGCCCTGCACTCTGCCACTTCCTAAGTACCCCCACTTCTCCACACTGCCACCGCATACCCCACTGTGGCCTTCCTAAGTATCCTGAGAAGTACATGTACCCCCGGTTGACAACCCCTGTTCTAGACTGAGCACAGAGTCCCACTGGGTGGGGTGTTTTTTTAATCTTTACTAATCAACTAGCAAATTGCCTGTCATGAATGGCGGGGTGGGGATGGAATGCCACCATCCCCCACATCTCCCACCCCCGCTGCTCCACTCTGTGCCATGGCCAGCTCCCGGGAACAAGGAGGGAGGAGAGCTTGCATGCAGCAGTGGCTGACACCCGGCAGCATGCAATATCTCCCCCTCCCTTCCCTCCCCATCACCTCCGCCTCCCTCTCTGCCAGCTGTTGTCGGGGCTGGGCAACAGTGGCAGCAGGGAGAGGTGGGTGGGGAGTGCTGCTACCAGAATCCTTCCCCTTCCCCTTTCCCATTCCCTCCCCTCTTTCCTGCCACCTCCCTCTCCCTGCCAGCTGTTGTTGGGAAGTGGGGGCAGCTCCCTTGCCCCCTCTGTCCATAATGCTCTAGGCCCTTGCAGCCAGTTGGCGCACACCCTCTCAGCAGTGTATGCACAGTTGGCCCAGGGCGTTACAGATGGACAGACAGACAAAGGCTTTTATTATATTAGAATAGAGGCGCCTCTGGGAACCCTATAAAATTGGACCCCTAACATACTCCATAGCCTGTTGTGACTCATTTATAAAAGTTCTAAAAGTTTTATAGTTACATGAATATATTGTCTCAGATTGTATATTACTAGAAGTTATAATTCTATTCCATGATGATATCTTTGAGCTTAAATGTATCTTTAATTAAAGCTGCCTTCATAGTTTTTTCCCAAAAAAAAGCACCTTTAAAAAAAAAAGAAGTGATTAAATCAAAAACATCTGATTTTTATTTATTTATATTTTTTTTAAAATAAAATATCTGATTTTGGTGTTTTTGAATAAATCATTGATTTTTATCCACCCTGCTTGAGCGTGATCTCATCAGTCAGGTGAACTCCAGATGAAATTGCAGATTCCTGGGCTTTTTGACCTATCCATCTGTTGCCCAAACTAGCAGCAGTGTTGGAGAGTAGAAAGGCCGTGTTCCTTCCTGCTTCGCCTCCCTCCTTCCCACCCCACCGAAATATGCAAAAACAACCGCTACTTAAGATTGCTAGGTCCTGTCCCATGCTTCACTGTTGTGGTGCTTATTGCTGTCTCCTGCTTTTTGTCCCCATAGCCACCCCCACTCAAAATGATGGCACTTGCATGGGTTAATAAGGAGACTGCCTGAAGGAAAGAAATGTTCTAGGATTTGTTTTCCCCCCCCCTCCCCCCTGTTGCAGTAGATACAGAAAAGAAAACATAATAAATCTTTCCTTTTTTTTTTCTTCCTGGCTCCCTGTTCCACTAATTCTGTCAGCGATAAGCTAGTGTGAGGTATTTATGAGGTAAATCGCCCTGCTCAGGGTATGTGGGGGAACTTGCAGGGAAAAAAAATGCTTTTCAGGCACCTTGAAGGCCTTTGTTTCTTCCTGGGTTACTGTGGAATTCTGCAGTGTATTTTATGGTGATTTTTGACTAGGGTTTTTTCTGTGTGCTTTTCTAAAGTAGTAAAAAGAAAGTGCTCTAATTTGCATGGAAATGGCATGGCAATGCATATTTCTTGGTGCTGCTCTGTAGCTTGTGGTTTCCATTAACTCCTGCACCAGCTGTGGAGGCACTGTCCTGGCAAACAGCTGCCTGGCGTATCTCGTCTGTTATCTTTCTGAACAGAATCCTTCTCTACCTTTTGGGGACATGTCCTGGGAACAGTTTGCAGAACTGTATGTGCAACTCAGAGCCTGCCTCTGCTTCACTGTCTTCCTCCTACTTATCACTAAATACCAGCAGCTTAAATTACAGAATAACAATGTGGTGTGGGTCAGGGGCGGATCCAGGATTTCCCAAAAGGGGGGTTGCAGGAGCAGCACCCCAAACTGCAAGAGTGGCTACACCTCTTCTGCTCCCAATCCCCATTTTCCCCCCACCCCCCCCAGTGCAGGCGCTGTTAGAGCCACTGGGGACGTAAGTCCCTAAAGCATATGAAAATCCCTCCTCCCTTTCCCTTTGTGCTCAGAGGCATCCTCTCTCCAACCTGCTGCTGCTGGCTTTCCTCGTTGTCCTGGGGGAAGGGGGGAGATCCAGAGCCATTTCTGTTCCAAGGTTCCACCTAGACTGGGCTTGGCTAAGGATGGGGACTGGACAGAGGCAGCAGGAGTGGGTGGGGGATTCTCCCTCCCTGGGGACTGGGAAGGGAGGAGGAAACTACTCTACCACCATGCTGTTGCTGCTGTCTCTGTGTGCAGCCCATGGATTGCAGATACGTGGTCTAAGAGTAGGCGAATCTGGCAAGTCCACCAGAGGAGAGGAGAAGTTATGAGACCTGACACTGGTGAGGACATGGAGAGGTGGGGACACGATGGGGGGGGAACAACGATGACACACTTGTAGTACAGGTAAAGGGCCAGATTTTGCAATAGTTTAATAAAAGGGACTTGCTTCAGCTAGTGGAACAATAAGGAATAGTGTACTAAAAAGCTGGGTGTCATAGTGTTTTCCTTGACTCTAAATGCTTTTCTGTTTCCTGTTTAGATTGATCCCCAGTAGTTTCTAGGTCCGTGGCTACAGGTTCAGTCTCAATCTCTGATCTACTTATTGAAAAGCTTTTTTGGAATTCCATTTAGTTGAACATAGCCTAAGCATTACATTTCATGGATATGGTGCCAGGATTCTGTGCCATGCCAGGGATAATGAGACCCCAATCCTGACAAAAATCTTAGTGCTGCATGTGGTTAACTCCAAATTTGAGTCAACTTTTGAAATGGCTTCCACATGAGAATTGCTTCTTCCACCAAAACCATAGATGTGATCTATAACTGCATACCTTGCAAAACTGACAAATTTAGAAGAGCTGTCCCATAGGTGCTGGTATACTGATGAGAATTGTACTTTGTAAGCTCTTCCTGTAGACCTTTCATTTTGTATTTTATTCCTTGCTCAGAGCATGGTCTAGCTTAAAAGAATGGCATGCTGCTTCATGGTGGTGAAAGTGGCTGAACTTGCCTGAAGAGACAGAAAAATAGTTTTTCCTTCTGGAAAGGTACTCAAGTGTTCTTTGACTCACTGAGGAAACTAAGTAGCCTATTTATTTATTGATTGATTGATTGCTGCTTTTGAATAGGTAATGTTGTTGCAAGGTACCTTTTTTTCTTTTTAACCTGCTAAGGACTGTCATAGGACTGGTGTTTCTTAAGGACTGTCATAGAGATTTGCATGGGAGGTCAGAACATTTTATAATGTTATAGCAAAGAGGGCACTGACAAACAGCACAATTCAGACCACTAGCTTGAAAGGCAAGGCCTTTAAAGTTACTGAGAAAAAAATTGGAAAAAGGAAGAGATAATGACCCAGGCAACAATAATGCTTGATATTTTAACTGTATCCAGTAAGACATTGCTGGGATTGATAGTCGAGGTTTAGGCCCTGTCTACGTTAAGTCTCACTGCAGGCTGCAAGTCTCCCCCCAGCCACAACTGAGTTACCAGGTGCCAGATACTGATACCTCTGCAGGGAAGGATAAGCTCAGATGCCATGAAGAGGCAGGCTCCAAATGGGAAGGAAGTACTGACGGAGGGGATGGGCAGCAAGGCACAGCTCCGTGATGCTGTTCCCCTGTGCTGGATTGGGTATCTTTGTGAGTCATAGGTTGAAGAGCCCTGCATTAAGAGACTACTGGCTTGGGTCCACTGGTGCAAACTTTAATGTAGATAGGTCCAGGAATGAGAACATTAACTCAAAACTCATAGAAGAAGTGATATCTTTTATTAGACCAACTAGATATTTGCAGACAAATTATTTTATTTTTATTGACAAGCTTTTGGGCACACTGACCCTTCATCAGACATAGGGGGGAGCAGAGCTTGTAAAAGTTCTCCTAGGTAGAAATGAGAATGCAAAATATGAATTTTAAGTCTCTGTGGTCACACTTGCAGGCATACATGATCCAGCAAGAGTTGACTCCTGTCCAGTATGAGGTGGTCAAGGCCTGTTGCATGGCTGCATACTTCTCCTGTTTCACATTTCTCCTCCAGTGTCTCAACTTGCTTTGCAACTTAAAAGAGCAGGCATTTTTAACAATGAAACTCATGCTATTTTTGAAGTTAACTGAGTTTTTTTTTTTCTTCAGGGAGCTTGCAATAGGGGGGACTTCTTTTTCCTGTTTTAATTCTGAAACGTAGATGATAGTTGAAATGTCAGTATTGCTAATATTGCTACATAACAGGATGCACCCTCCTGTTATGTACCTGCTTCCAAATCCCAAACTTTGCCTCGTGTCCCTGTAGTGTAGGAGTGGGCAATTTATTTTGGGCAGAGGGCTGCAAGCCATCGAGGGCTGCATGACAAGCAGCCTGGGGCAGGTACATATTCACTTTTTAAATTTTTTTAGGGGCCCCGTGGGCCAGGTAGAATGGCCTGGTGGGCCACATTTTGCCCACCCCTGCTGTAGAGTCAAGCCCCAAACATCCTGTCCACCGCTACCAAAATGGCTAGTACCTCCAGTAACTTCTGTAGTGCAGTTAAACATTTTTCAGTATAAAATACTTCTCTGCAAACTTAGCACAGGACAGTGTAAAATAAATTGACTTGACAATAAATAGCACTGCCTTCTGCACTGATAGTATTGATTTTCATATTTAATGTAATTAAAATCTCTATATGTGAATATCTCAAGCTGATGTGGAATTTACAGTTTAGCCTTGCTTGGTTTGGTCAGTGAATTCTGTTGAGTGTTGGTCCACTTTCTTCTCTCCATGCAGATTCTTTCATCCTACCACCAGTGGTGCACCTGACTGGGGGACAAATAAGGGCTACTTTTTCATCTAGGAGATGTTTAATTTCTCTTCATTCTTTCTTTCTACCTCTAGACACAGCTATTACCTCCTTCAAATCCAACCTCTTCAGTAGCTCCTTTATTCACTAACTCTACTCTTTTGCATAGGTTCATAAACAGCTGTGCCTGCATTGGCATCTGTGGGTTGAGGCTTATGTGAACTTCCTTCACCTTGGGCATGTCTACACTTGCATTTAAGTGCACCTTCTAAATTTAATTCACATTACCTTAATGTACATTAGGTGGGAAACACTTGTTACTACTACCTACCCAAAGAAGAAGAATTGACAGATATTTGAAAGGAAGTAGCAAAAGATTTTCATAGAGTAAAGAAAAGATTGAATAGGCAAACAGGCTTATGGGGGTGGGTCCCCCTTTGCCCAAATTATACAATTACAAATTAATTTTAATAATTAATTCAAAAAGCATACATTTAATAGCCTAAGATTGATCTCTTAACTGATTTATTGCATATACTCTTAAACATATTCATATCATCCTGATGCATTTGTTTGACCAGTGATACTACCTTTATTAGATTTTTAAATAAGCTTTTTTCCTTTTTTTTTTCTGGTCCTGGCTCACTGCTACAAAAAAAGTTAAAGGCTTTTAAGTTATGAAATACTAAAATCATAATCAGTACATGGTTTCTAGTGAAGCACATGGGTTTAAGAATGTAAAAAATTGTTTGGAACTTTACCGTGGAAGCAGTAGTTAACAGTAGATTTGTTCAAGCTCAGAATAGGAGCAACTTTGCTTAATTAAATAAAAAAAAACAAAAACAAAAAAAAACAAACAACCCAAAAACCCCCTGACACATAATAACATTGTGTAATCTAAACCTGTGATGTATTTTTTTTTTCCTGGGCATTACAGTCTTTAGGTCTTCTTAAGTAAGTCATGGTCTAGTACACATTAGCTAGTCTCTTTCTCAGAAATGACTCCTGCTCTCCCTCTGTGCTGCCTTCAAACTTTCCTCCTAGATTGTATCATTAGCTAAATTTTGCAGCAAAGACTTTTATACCAAGTGGGACTGCTTGGGTGGGGCAATTTGGCAAGTCACACACAGTTGCTTCCTGTTCTTGGACTGAAGGGGTAGTGCCTGCTCTAAATTACCTGCTTGCTGCTTCTGCCAAAAACATCAATCTTCTCTTTCTGTTTATTGTGTTACTTAATAAATATTCCTCCTTAGCCATGATCTTAGGTGCTAATCTGAATGAGGGTTTTCATGCACTCCAGTTTTCAGCCATTTCTTGCAAATGTGTATCGAAGAGCTACTGTGGTTTCCTTGGTCAGTTCTATCCTCAATCTGCATAAAGCATAGGAACTTTTGCCTCATGCCTCAAAAATGCAAGAGACTTTCATTAGCATCTTTTATTAGCTGTCTGTAGGCTTCTTTCTGCAATATAGAACTTCTATTTCAATTCTTAAATTCTGCCTGGCAAGGGCTCTGTTTTTAGACGTAGAAAAGTCATCTGTTAAAATCACTTAAGCAATGTAAAGTTTGTTTCAGCACTGCTATTAAATGTGCATTATCTATAACTTGTCAGGACATCCTCTGCAAGGAAAGAGCTGTCCATACTTATTCACTTTCAGAACTGCCCCAACACACTGCCAAAAATTGTAGGATCAAAGCAAGAAATATGCCAGTGGCTTGTGTTTTGTGACTTCAGCACAGGCTAAAAATTGGATCTTTCCAGTATTAAGCGCTGGGCAGATATCCATTGCGAATGATTAGGCAAAAAAGTTAAATTCTTGCTTTGTTTGCCTTTTTAACTCTGAATTCAAGTTTTTTGTGTGGGTGTGTATTTTTTCTAAATTTATAAAATACTGGCTTTTGTCCCTTGTGCGGTAGAGACTACTCACCCACCCTTTTCCGTTTCCAGGCGGATTGCTCTGGTATTATTTCAGTGCTGTTACTTTATCCAACCCTGTCCTGTTTGTTTATTCTGAAGTATTTGCCATAACCCTTTCAGTGCTGCTCTCCATCTTTTACCTTCAGTCAGGCTTGCTTCATATACAGGACATGGATGTAACATGATAGCTTTCGAAGTTGTCATGATGCTTGTGAAGCCGGGGGGAAGGCTCATTAGTCGGTAAGGAATGGAATGGGTATGATAAGAAATGATAATTCATAACTAAGCTGGCAAGTTCTATAACCAGAGGCAGAACCATTTTCCCGTATAGACTGGATTGAAAGATCACTTATCCCTCAGTTTAAGACACTGCTGTTTCTGGGTGCTCTTTTCATAGTGATGTGTACATCTCCCACTCATACATGCCTTGAAAAGACAGGTGGTCTTCTCAGAGTATAATGTGGACTAGCATACAATAGCTAATTAAGGATAGCAAATTATGTAGGGGTGCACTGATGGATTTACCAATGGCCACTTTTGTTGTTGTTGTTGAGCCATATTGACCTGGCCATGGCCCACCATGGCCATACTGCCCAGCCCCCTGCCAGAAAGAGCCTGGCACAACCCCCAGCCTGCAGCAGCAGTCTGCCCTCATCCTGCACACAGATCGGCGGGGGGGGGGGACATGCCCCCATGGCGTCCTGGGGTGCATGCAGTGTCAGGAGCTGCCCCCACACCCCTGAACGAGATGCAGCTCTAGCCCGTGCTCCACCCAGCTGGGCAGCACTTGCCCCTGCCCCAGCCCCACTTGCTCCCTCACTGCAGGAGCCTCGCCCCTTGCTTCCCCCCCATTTGCCCCTTCCCCACAACAGACTTACCAGCTGGGTGCTGCTCTCCAAGCTGCCTGGGTGGCTGCATGCATGTGGCAGCTGCGCACATGCATGTGGCACTTATTGGCAATGTTATTGGCCACATCAGCTCAAAAAAGCCAATTGTCAATAATGTCAATTTTTCTTTTATCAGTGCTGATACAACAAGGGACCAATTATATTGGTGCACCTCTAAAATAAATTATGCCTTTTTATTTCTTTCTAAGTTGTTACAGACCGAATTGCAGAATAGCTGACTGAATGGTCCTGGTTTTAACCTTTAGAAGGGATGCAATGTTAAGTGAATGTTTAGCCTGGAAACACAATGTTCTGTGAGAGTGCATACAGATTCTACTTCAGGAAGAAATCTTCCTTTTTAAAATAAAATTTTTTAAAAACTGAAAAATGAATTCCAAACCAGGCATGAAAGTAATCTCCTTCCTCATTATGCATGGATTTATGCCTTTATCACTCTACTGGTTATTTGATTTGTGTGATAAGTGGTATACTGACTAGAAAAGAATGTCTTAAAGCACACCCAAGATTGAAATGCCAGTAGTCACTATTGGCCCACACACCTTGTTGTTCCTCCATAGGTTCCCCTATGTACCTCACTGAATTATGGCTAAAACGTTTGTTTGCCTCCAATTTACTTTTTAAGAATTTTAAGAGCATATAGTGACTTTCCCCTTAGAAAGAGTTCTTTCAGTCTTTACTGATAAAATGTATTTCTTCAGGAGAGATCTTAAATAGGAATTCATGCAACAGTTGCGCTAACCACTGGACTTTAGCTGTTTTTTCGTGGTAGGTGCTTTGACCTTGATGGCATTCATGAAGCCCAGCATCAGTGTGGCTTTCTCCAATTCTGATTGGCCAGTTTCTATTTAGTTGCTGGTCTACTCTAATAGCTTTCGGATGGAGACACTAAAGAACACATACTCTTGTGTTGGTGTAATCCCTGAAAGAGAACAGCAGGAAGAAAAGAGAAAAGGGTATATGTTTCAGCAGGAGTTGAGTTTGGAAGTGCCAGCAGCTGGTCACTGCAATGTCATGCTAAAACCTTCTATGTAAGTAGTTAGATCACTAGTGAAAACACATTGATCATAGTTTCATTTAGATGTGCATCTACAACAGAGTTAAAGGACAGCAGGGAGGCATCCACATTTGGTAAAAGTTTCTGAACTCTCCAACTGACAGTATGACATGGTCTTAAATTGGTATCAGATTGGTTTATGGTAACTACTGGCCCAAGTCCCCCCAAACCATGGATGTCAGACTGCTGGCACAGTGCCCAGGCATATTTATTATGTATCCAAATTACCGTAACCCATTTGATTATCTTTGCCTGGCTGTATTTCCTAGGCAATTCTCAGTACCTAGTATATTGGTCTTTCCCATCTTCACAACCTGCTAGAGCTTACCCAATCTGAACTCTCATCCTGGCTTTGTGACCACCCTCAGGAAGACTCCCCAGAGTTCTCTGCCTCCAAAAGGCGACATATAACAGACTCCAAATCCTGTTCTAAAACAGATGAGTCACCAGATTTTAAACTGTTGCAGTTTCTTCAAGTGTCTGGGTTCCCTCACCACCCCATTCTCAAAACTACTAAATTGAAAAAAACAAGGGGGGTTTCTTATGGAAGCTGGGAGGAGAGGACTCTGCATCTCCTTCTGCCTCACCAATGGTAGACAGCAGGGCCATAGGAACTCAGTTTCCAGCTAGCATATGGGCAAGGTCAACTAGGGTTACCATACTTCCAGGTTTTCCCAGCCATGTCCCTTTTTTTTTTTTTTTTGACCCCCTGTCCTTGTGTCTGGGCGGATTTTTAAAATGTGAGCAAACGTCCAGGTTTTTGCTTTGCCTCTGCTTTTCCTGGGCACAAGCAGCTTGGATGCTTGGGGCTGGGAGCAGCAGGCAAGGTGATTGGTTGTCAGAGATCGCATGCCCCAGCAAGCTGTTTCCAGGTAATAGTGTGTGTAGGAGCTGCATGGGCAGCAGGCTTGGTGGGAAGCAGGGGGCTGCAAGTCAGGAGTGAGGGGCACCAGCAGTGCTGGAGGGGCAGGGGCTTAAGAGTGAGGGGCAGTGAAAGGGCACAGGCATATCACTGCTTCCCCCCACCCAATCTATAGCCCCACACATGCACTCCCCATCCCTCCCTCCCACAGGTGTCCCCTTTTTTGATCATGGAAATATTGTAACCTTAGTGTCAATGCTGAGATTGCTGCGAACATGCTGGTGAAACTACTTGTGTCATATGAACAAGGTACATGTTGAGGAAGTTGAACAGACCATGCAGGCATTTTTCACTGAATCTTGGGGGAAGTCGCATATTGCAAACTCCCTTCTAGTAAGCCAGAGGAAAAAGTCCCTGCTTCCAATCATCCTGTTCAAGAGGTCCACGCTGAGATGGTGGTTGGGAAGCTCGTAAAACAATGGTGCTTAAACCCTGGCTTGCAGGCCAGATCTGGCCCCCAGAGCAACGTCATCCCCACAGATCTGTGAGGAGTCCTGTGGGCCATGCCCCTGCATGCTAGATCGGATATGCAGGGCAGCATGGGGCCTGATTCCAGCATGCAGGGGTAGGATGGGCTCCTGGAGCCTGATCCCTGCTGGACAGGGGCAGTGAAGAACCTGATACCAGCTGAGCAGGGTCAGTGTGGACCCCTCTGCTGTCCCTGCCTGGCCCCCACGCACCAGGAGTGGGCCCCACACTGTCACTGCCTAGCTGGGATTGTGGTTTTGCTGGGCAGAAGTGATCTAGGGCCTGATCCCAGCACATGGCAGTGGCATGGGGCCCAAACTGGCTTGCAGGCTGGCTGTGCACCATTTACCTGGCCCGTGGGGCTAGAAGTGTGAGCACAACTGCCTTCAAGCATTTTTCTTTCCCACAACTTTAATTATGTGGCTATAAGCTGCCAGAAAACATGTCTGCTCCTGCAACCTTTCTGATACTAGTGACTTGTTTGTTGCCAGTAGCTCTGGCTCTACTCCATGTTCTGTGTATTTTAATCTCCACTCAGCCTGAATTTAGTAGGAGAGAGCGGGGCTTGGGGGATGATTCAAATCACTGGCCAGCAATTTTACAAGAGCTCAGAACTGCCCTATAGATTGCCTTTTCCTCGTTTTCTCTGGTAATGCTTTCCCTTGTCCTTTCTCTGAAGAACAATTATCGCTCACGATGGGCCCTCAAAGGACGAGCATATTTTTAAAATCTCCTATAAATGTCTCCTTTAGATTTTCTGATGATAAAGAGAAACTTCTTAAGCAAGATACCCCAGACTTTCAACTAAGAATCATGCACAGGTCAAAGGTCTACCTTTTCAACTTAGGTTTTAGAAAAGAAATGTCAAAATAACAGCAAAAATTAAATCCAGGGTTCAGCTCTTTAATTTTCCTTAGCTGGC
The DNA here is from genome assembly GCF_001723915.1 of Gavialis gangeticus. Lineage (NCBI taxonomy): Eukaryota > Metazoa > Chordata > Crocodylia > Gavialidae > Gavialis > Gavialis gangeticus. The sequence goes on from NW_017729025.1 coordinate 148,953,673, forward strand.
TTAAGGGAGTACTTAAGGTCAAATGTCAGTTTCCTTTCAAGACCTACTTGTATTTTAGGACTAAAAGTTCTTTATGGTATCTAGGGCTTAACTAGTAATGCACATACTGCCACACAGTTGGTCTGAATAGTCTACTTAAATCAGGAGAATAAGTAAGATCATTGCTCAGCCTAAACTTTGGGATGGTAGTGTCAGCCTTGCATGTTGTGGTGGTGTGTGTTCCACTGAGCAACCACTCTTTGCATGCACGCACAAATATATAAAATCTGCTTCATAGTAAATTGCTGTAGGAGCTTTTTTACCTGACTGGTGCATTGCAAACCTCCAAAGACATGTCCTGGCACTTACGGTTCCAGTGAAAGAAACAGGAAGCTAGCTACAGATGCTTTTACACTTTTTGTTGGTTGGCCCTTTGGGGACCATAGACAATCCATTGTTGGGCTTTCCCAAGAAGAAAAAAGGAAGTTGGGCTTTCCCTCTAGTTTACTCCTTTGGCCCAGGGGCAAATGAGACTAGGGGGCATCTGAACTCCAAGGCCTCCAGGATTGGGACTTGCACATAGGATGCCTGCCATGGATTTGAGAATATCTGAAGCTCTAAGATGAAATCTGGGAGGTGGGATACTTGCCAGTGGCAGCGCCACGCAGATTTGAACAACTGAGCTCTACTCAGTCTATAGAGTTTGGAACTGATTTGGCCCAAGACATGGAATTAAAAAAAGCTTTTAGTGGCAGAACCTTCAAACTACTTTATTCTGAGGGGTCTTCTCTTAGAAACAGCTGGTTTTTTTATGTTCTCACATAAGTAAAAATGGGCTGATTGTCACACCAAAGGGGTGGGGGAGGAGACAGTCATTTACACACCTGTGTGTGTGTGTGTGAGAGTGTTGTAGGGGAGGGGGGGAGGTGTTGTCTCCTGTTTCACAGGTATTTAAAGTGGGATTTGCATGCCTGTAGGATCCTGGAATAAAAAGCCATGTCCCTACAGAAATCTGAAGTCTGTTTTAAGCCATAGAAAATGGGTGTTTGAGATTGTCAGGGAAGGATATTCCATAGAATTCACTCATCATCCCCTTCCCCATAAACACTATGAACAAAACCCATCACAGCATCAGAAGATGAAAGTGTGTGATTTTTTTTTCCATGAGGCTAGAAACAGACCTGGATAGGGTTGCCAACCCTCCTGGATTTGTCCAGGAGTCTGCCAGAATCGGCATCAATCTCTTGGTGACTGTTGAATCCGGGAGATTGGTGTCGTGAATGGGTTGAACAGTACAGTCAATGACATTGTCATGACGGGGAGGAAAAAATCTCCTGGAATAGCTTCAGTCAGAGTTGGCAAACCTAGTCATGGATCCTGCTGCCCATGGACAAAGGCTTTTATCCTGGGCTCCTACAGAGGCCAAGCCTATAGTCTTACTTTAAGTACCTGTAAAGTATCCAAATTAACACTTTGCCCACCCTCCTACAAGTTTAATTTGAGATAACTGCCATTCAGTCTGCATGTGTACATGACTGTCCAGCACCTATTTTAATGCAGTTCATCAGCACTTGATTAAACCCAAGGTCTGTTTTTAGCTTGAGACGGATTTTGGGAAAGGTGAAGAGAGAAAACACAGTATGCAATCACTAAATCTCAGGTCACAAGGAGATTAAGATTCTGAGAGAAAGTAATGATCTAATCCTTACTTTCTCAACCTTAAAAATAAACTACCTGGAGATCTACTATAAATACGATGAAAGGTCAGAGTTCTTTGCTTTTAAATTTATGACTTCTGCGTTGGCATTCACAAATGCTATATCAGCCCCCACTTCATACGTGGTTTTTGTCCGCACCTGTATAAGATGATCTTCCTGTTGCATAGAGCCCAGCAGGCATTGCTTAAAAGGCTTCAGAAATTTTGTTTTCAGAAAACAAGTGGAAAGGCAATTACAGTTTCTTAACACTTTAGCATGTCTTGTCATCCAAGATTATTTTAGAAAGAGATGTGGGGGTGAGGTGGGCTCATTTGTTAAATGTTAGGGTACCCTAAGTCTGGAGGGACCTTTCTAATATAGGGTCAGGGTACATGATGTTGGCCAAATTTCATAGCGTGGATATAGCTTAATATCAACAATGCTGGAGTTTGTAAAGTTTTAAGTAAAATCATCATCTGGCCCCTCTCTCTCCAATTGGAACAAGCTATTCTAGTAAAAGCCCTATTTTGTTAATATAACTATGTCATTACTAGGGCTCACTTCTGACAGAAATGTGCTGGTCAGGGATCTGAATCTCTTTTCACTTGTGGAACGTACCCAAGTTAAAGATGTGACTCACTTCTTGTGCGGCTCAGTTCTTGCCTTTCTTCCAACCCACAATTGCAACAAATTGGTTATGTACAGATCATAGTCTAGATTTAATTCTAGCTTCTTTTTGTTAATTTATTCTTGTTTATCATCACCCACTTGATATTGCATCCAGGTCCCACATACGGATCTCCATGTTTAATTTAAAGGCTGAGGATATGGAAGTCAAAATCTGAACCTCATAGTATGGCTCTTGCTTGTAACTTTTCCTCTAAGTAGTTCTATACCTGGCTAGCTGTTTGGAAAATTTCAACTGTCAGATATAATTAATCTGTAACCCTGAGCACTAGCCCTAAGTGCTTCTCCATGTGCAGTTGGAACTAAATATCAAATGTCTGCTGGGTTAATAGGCCAAAGATACTGATTAAAGTACTTAAGGATTTACCATAAAAGGTTACCCTATTCATTTTCTCTAGTGCTAGTACAGTAGTGCATGTGAAGTCTCTTTTCTATTAAGAATAGAAAGTTAGGGTTGGAAGGGACCTCAGGAGGTCATCTCATCCAACCAACCCCCTGCTCAAAGCAGGAGCATCCCCAGCTAGATCATCCTAGCCAAAGCTTTCCAAGGATAGAGCTTCCACCACCTCTCTAGAGAGTAACCTGTTCCAGTGTTTCACTACCCTCCTAGTGAGAAAACTCTTCCTAATATCTAACCTAAACTTCCCTTGTTGCAACTTGAGACCATTGCTCCTTGTTCTGTCATCTGCCACCACTGAAAACAGTCTAGCTCAGAGGTGGGCAAAATACAGCCTGTGGGCTGGATCCAGCCTGCCAGGCCATTCTATCTGGTCCATGGGGCCCCTAAAAAATTGAGAAAACGAGTACTTTACCTGCCCCTGGCTGCCTGTCAAAGATGCTAGCTAGCCCTTCCTCCCCCCACTTGCTGCAGCCATTTTCCCCACTCCACCTACCCACTGGCACCACGTGATTTCCAGCTGCAGCACTGGGACTGCAGGAGCAGCTGGGATGGAGCAGGAGAAGGGCAGTAGTGACAGATGGGGGGGCAAGTGGCAGCAAGCAGCAGCACGGGGCCCACACCAGTGCCCTGGGGACAGGAATGACAGGAGTACAGAGCCCAGGCTTGCAGGAGCACTGCGGGGGCTCTGCCTGCCATATGGG
>NW_017729025.1:148962136-148973301 GCF_001723915.1 Gavialis gangeticus
CTCTCCCTGCCATATGGGGGGGAGGTGGGAGTGGGGGCAGGTTGTGAGAGAACCCTCCCAAGCCACCCTCCCCCACACACTTGCAGCCGCCCACAAAACCCCCACATACCCACAAACCTATGTCCACCCTTTCATACATACCCTTCCCACAACATAGAAGAGTAAGACTTCATTTTAAGCTATTATACAATCACCTCTATGTATGCTACAGAAATGTATGTAAATTAGGACAAAAATATTTTTTGAAATTAAATTAATGAATGTTGTAGTACATTTCTTTTTTATAATATAAGTTGGTATATATCTGGTTCTGAGATGGCAAACCCCTTTGCTGAAAGGAGTACTTCTGGGGGGCAAGGGGAGGGACTTCTGGTGGCAAAGGTCAGGGGATAGGGGGTGGGACTTCCAGTTGCAAGATGGCAACCAGGGGGTGAGGCACCTGTCAAGGGGTGGGGCTACCCCTGCGGCCCCTTGATGACTTGACAAAACTGGGTAAACCGTCCTCCCCCCAAAATAATTGCCCACCCCTGGTCTAGCTCCATCCTCTTCTGAACCTCCCCTTCAGGTAATTGAAGGCTGCTATTAAGTCCCCTCTCAGTCTTCTCTTCTCTGGACTTAAATAAACCCAGTTCCTTTAGCTTTTCCTCATAAGTCATGTCCCCCAGCCCCCTCACCATTTTTGTTGTCCTCCCCTGGACTCTCCAATTTGTCCACATCCTTTCTGTACTGGGAGGCCCAAAACTGAACACAGTACTCCAGATGTGGCCGCCCCAGCGCTGAACAGAGGGGGATAATCGCCCCTTTTTGACGTACTGCTCAGTCCAATCGCTTGTAAAAACAAATAAACCAAATGCAACTATTAATTGCATTTAAAACAATTGATTCATTAAAACGGGTGTCAGGACAATTCAGATTTACAGTACTGTTACAGGAAATACGTGAGGCAAGGATTTCTTTGGGTGATATCTTTTATCAAATATCTTGCATTTGAAAGCTTATCTGACTCTGTCCCAATTATGCAGTTGGTCCAGTAAAAATATCACCCTAAGAAATCCTTGCCTCAATTTATAGCACAGCAGAACACTTGAAACTCTGAGTCAGTGGAAGGAACCAGAGAAAGGAAAAACGATCTCTGTCAAGTAGAGCAGTTGAAGTACCTATATACCACATCTCCCTCACCTGCACTTGTGCAAAATACATTAATAGTGATGCTTCAGATTTAATTTTTGCAAGAGGAATTTCATTGGCTTACCAAAAAGGAAGCAAAATGACAGACACTGTTAGAGGTACTCTTCTGCTTGATTCTGCAATCTTGCCTTTTCCATTAAGGCGACGTTTTGCTGCAGGTATCCGGGTTATAGCTGTATTGGTCTAAAGGCAAAAGGAATAAGAACTTGTGGTAGAAGTGACATCTTTTATTAGACCAACTAGATGTTTGCAAAAAAAATCATTCTTTAATTGCCAGCTCTTGGGCACAAACACCCTTCTTCAGGCATAGGAGAAAAGATTGTAAAAGTTCTCCTAGGTAGAAGTAAAAGCTCATATTTCATAGAGTTGAAGGTGTCATAAAATCTTCTGTTTGGAACAGTTCATTTTATGGAGATTAGGCTCAGAGAAAAATTGGAATAATCTGTTTGCCTTGAAGTTGTTTGGTGGTAAGCAGGATGTAGTCCTCTTTCCTTCTGATTATGGCATTTTACATTTCACAGAAGAGTAAAAGGATGGAATGCTGTCCTGTGCAGGAATCTATGATTTATGCTGCAAGCTTTTACTTGGTCAGGTATGTGAATAGGTGAGACCCTGAGTGACTTAGCTGTGGTAGCAGAAGCTGGTAGTAAGGATTCATTTATACTGGCAAAACAGCTTTACTCTGTTAGCATGTTTTGCTTGTGGGAAGGAAGATGGTCATTAAACTAATAAGCCAGGTAAAATTGCATTTTACAGACTAACAGAATCCGTGATGTTTAAGCTTTTGTGAGCAGCTGCTCACTTTGTCAGATGCTATGAAAGACCATGTGCAGGTTGCCTTAGCTTTATGCGGGTTCTGTATGTGCAAATTTGCTCTTATGCAATGACCCTTTTTGTACCAAAAATTCATTATATGCAAGGTAAGTTCACTCTTATGTGATCAGTGTGGTGGAAGCCCACAAACAGCTGCTTTGTGCGGTGCATTATGGGAGTGACATGCATCAAAATATAGTCTCCTGTACGGATCTGTGCTTCTTGCTCGTTGTCTGTGAGATGTTTCTGTAGTTGCCATTATGGTAGTGCCCTATGTTTGTGTGTACTGTTTGCTGTTGGTGAGTACCAAAATTGTCTTCTAAAAGTGGTAGAAAAGGGCATCGGGGTTGGTACAGTCAAGGTCTTGGACTGTATCCTTTTTTGTTACATTGTAAAGTGGGTTCCCATTATATGAATTCAAGTTATGCGCCATTTTCCAGGAGCGCTTATACAGCATAAAGCGAGGGAAACCTGTATCTGATGTGTATTCTATATCATCTGAGGAAGCTGGTGCTTATGAACACTTGTACACTTCTGATTCAATTAATTTATAAAGTGCAACTCTAGGCAGCCTTCTGCCTGACTTCAGACTGACAAGGCTAACTACCTCTCTTGAACTTTGAGGGTGTGGACACAGAAATTCTTGGAGCCCTTTCAAAAGGGGAACAAAAGGGCAGGAACTGGTAAAATGTAATTGTGATGTGTGAATGAGCTGAGGACCTGGTAAATTCTAATTACTGGGTACTTGTGAATGGTTTTTCCTGGGCCTTATTGGCAGAGAGGGAACTTGGAAAATTCAAGTGCCTAAATTATTCCAGGTCTTGCACCAAAAAAATAAATATTCCATGTTCTTACAGAGGTAAGCAGTTTCTGGTTCTAGTACTTATTTTTGTCTGTGATTTAATAAGCATCTCTTCCGTGTTATCTTATCAAGATTTCTGAGAAAAGCCTTATGCATTTAAGTGTATTTTGTTTAACTTTTTGATCTATTCGCATTTAGCAAAAATTGACAATAATCTGGTGAAAAAATCAGTTTATTTAATAGATGCACATGTCTAGTTCCCCGCTATTAGGAATGGCGGGCTGAACAGGAAAGGAAGTAAAGCCGCCTAATCGGAGATAGTGTGATCCTGTGATTTATGCAGGGCAGCTTGCCCAGCCCTAGGCTGCTGGAGGATATTTTTCTCTGCAGTGTGCAAGTGCGACTTTAGAGCTGCCTGTTTCAAACTAGCCTTGTACAAAAAATAACCCTCTTAAAGCTCTGTAATTTATTGTGTTCCTCTTTCTATGCTACTGTCTTCAGCTCGAGTCTTTTTACAACTTTAAGGAATCTGGATATCTGTTACTCAGGCTTGTGGAGTTGCCTTGTACCTCTGGGGTTGTGATGAATACTTGAATGATAGTCACTGCAGGCTCAAGTGGAAGAGGGAAGAGCAGAAGCTGCTTCCAAGCTAACTGGAAGACAAGCAACCTACAAATACCTTCTTCTACAAGGTTTTTGGCTTGCTTTGAGGGTGGCATGGGGTGTTGAACAGGTGTTTCATCTCCCTTCTCTCTGCTCCACTTTTCAGTTTTCTGCTTCTCTTGAGGGGAAAAAAAAAGGTTCAGGATTTTGGTGGAGGTTAGAGAGGAGTGGGAGTATTTTACACCTCAAGGCTTTTGTTTGTCTGGAGTGATTTCCTCTCCATCTCCTGTTAATTGGTTCAGCTGGCTGTTTCTTTTTGTTCCCTCTTGATGACTCAGAAAAACAGGAAAGAGCTCCCTTGATTAACAAAAAAAAGCCCTACCAGCAAACAGGTGCCTCCATTCTTGGCTAAACAGAGAACAGACAAAGCTCCTCATTCTGGATTTTTTCCTAAGATTCCTGTCCAGAAGTATGAGGCTCAAGAGGAATGGGTCATATACCCTAAACAGGTAAGAAGGAGACAGCATCTTTAACTTTACCATTAAACCTGCATGGAAACCATAACCTTCCCCACCCTGGTGCGTGCACACTTTGGGTGGTGGGCAAGTGTTTTGCTCTAAAAGGCAAATCACTGAAGTATGCTGTATGTATCCTAGTTAACTTTTGACTTTGTTAATTTTCTTTCATTTAGCATTTTGTCAGCTCTTTGTTTTTGAAGAGTGTACATCTGGAAAGGGATGAGGGTGGAGTGGAGGACATGAAGGGGGAGAATAGAATGTGATGTGCTGCCTGTGCCATGCATTGAAACGAATTAAATTGTATCTGAGGGTGGAATAAACCATTGCTTAGTAAAGGTATTGAGTTTCAGAAAGTGCATGTTTCTTTGGGAGAAGGATGGCATTTAGTATTTTGGTCTTTGACATTTATAACTTTATGAGCAAAAAGTCCTTACTTGGTACAAAATGAGGATCTGATTTCCGTAGCAATGCCCTTTCTAAAGGGACAACTGTCATCTTCCAATTGATGACAAACTGGTTGAAAACAATTAATGACAAATTGGTTGCAAAATGGAGTTTTGCATAATTTCCAATATTTTAAACTGTCCTTGCAGCACTGTACTGTTTTTATGGGTGTAAAAAAAATACTTCTCTTCAGTTACCTCCTCTGTTGCTCTGTGAGAGGTTCTTTCAAAACAGGATACTTGATACAGAGGAATGTGTAGTAAATAATTAATCTTTCCTTATATTGTTTGCATCCCCTTTGTTTTAAGGAATCATATTTTGCTGTATAGAGAGACATGGATAGAAAAGGAAGCAGCCAATGTTTTTGGAACGTGTTAGGTTTTTCTCCCTCTAGTGAGTGAGCACCTCGTCCAACAGAAAATTGTCCTTTTGTCCCTTCAGATGAGCCAAATACAAGTTGGTGGTACCTGCTGATGACTTGTAGAGTTAAAACTGTTCCTACTTTAGTGTCATTTTACTCCAGTGTGTTGAATAGGTTTTGGGTTTTTTTATCTCCTGTAAGGGACAATGACTAATCTATTGTGCCCATAGGTCCTTTGTAGAGCTGTTTGCCGTTCATCTCTTGGAAGCTTGGGAGTCAAGTACAGCTGAAGACTAGAATGAAACTCCCAAATTCACTTTCGTATGTTTGGCAGTCTCTGCCCAAGACCAGCATTAGGGCTGTGTGAGGCTTTGGACAGAGCTTGTGGATCCAGAGAAGCTTCGGACGCTTCGGGGTCCGAAGCAGCACAGCCGGGTCGAAGCGCTGGCCTTGTTTGGCTTCCCAAAGTGGTTCTGAGCCGCCTCGGAGATCGGGCCATAGGGTATAATGGGGAAACAATAAAATATCTGTAACTGTGTTGTGTTTTTCTGATCTGGATGAAATTTTCAGGGGTGGTAGACTCTGCAGAGAGGATGAAGCCTGCCAGGTTTCAAGAAGATCGGTGCAGGGGTTTGGGGGGAACAGCACCCCAAATTCTTGAAAGCAAAACTCATGTCACATCTAGGTCTTACAACACAGGGGGGGGGTCAGAACTGCAGGGCTGGTAGCTCTTACTGAGGCCACAAAGCCTGCCAAGTTTCAAGAAGATCGGTGCAGGGGTTTGGGGGGAACAGGCCATCAAGCTCAAGCTGTGGACAAGCAAACCTTGTGCCATGGGTGCTGTGGGACTGATTGTGTCTGTCTTGAGGTGGGTAAGGGAGACACTGCTGCAGGCCTGGCTGCTAAGCTGCTGTGTTCCCAGTTACCAATCAATCAATCATGATTCACTCAGGGACCTGGGACTTGGGGACCAGCTCAGTACACAGGACCTAGCTAATACATAGTGACTTAACGAGCATCAATTACCACCTACAAAACCAGGCTAAGGAGAGGAAAGAATTAATACAGACAATCAACTGCCCCAAGACATCACAGTCTTGGCAGGAGTTTTGTCTGTCAGCAGCCAGGGGTGCTGGGCCCCAGAACCCCCCCTGCACCCATCATCTCCACAGCTAGCAGGCATCACAGCAGGGGCCACCATCCCTGCAGCTGCACCCTGCTGTGCCTGAACACACACAGGGTCACCCGAGGCACGAGTTTTGCTTGTCTGCAGCTTGAGGGGCAGTTCCCCCCCAAACCCCTGCACCAATCTTCTTGAAACTTGGCAGGGTTTGTGGCCTCAGTAAGAGCTACCAGCCCTGCAATTTTGACCCCCCTGTGTTGTAACACACAGCCATGACGTGAGTTTGGCTTTCAAGAATTTGGGATACAGTTTCCCCCAAACCCCTGCACCGATCTCCTTGAAACTTGGCAGGTTTCATGCTCTCAGCAGAGGCTACCACCCCTGCACTTTTCATCCAAATCAGACAAAAAACAACAAAGGTATAGATATTTCATTGATTCCCCATTATACCCTATGGCCAGATCTCCAAGGCGGCTCCGAAGTATTGGAGCCGCTTAGGCCAGATCAAGGCAGAAACCCAGTCCGGAGATCCAGGTCAGATCACAGCCATCCGAAGCGGCCGGATCGGATCGCTGCCGACTCGCACAGGCCTAACCAGCATAGGGTGTATGGGGCTTGAAGTGATCTGTTTTCAGGAAAACCACACTGCTTTGTCCCTGCTGTGGCATGCACAAGCCCAGTGGCAAACTGTCGCTCATTCTTTTTAAGCCATATGTTTATGTTTGAGTCGTCATCTTAAAATCAAAACTATAGTTTTGTATAGGAAAGGAGATCTAAATATTTAGATACTAAAGTCTTCAAAAAGATTCGTAGAACTATAATAGGAATTTGCTGCTTAGACCTGAAGAAAATTTTTTTAAAAAAAAGGTAAGGTAAAACGCAACTTTCCAGTAATTGAAAGTTTCTGGCTTGCAGTGTGTCTATAGGGCGTGAAGTTAAGTTTGTTGTATGATTAAAATTTAGTTTGGTGGGGGGGATAAAAGATGAGAATATTCTTATTATCCATTATTTCAGGCAGTGGCCTGGTGCCAAAAAGGCTCATCTTAAGTTAGGGGCAAGGTCTAATAAAGGTTCATTATTTAGATTCAAATACAGTATTGCTTGGTGACAACTAGTCTTAGGGTTTAGATTGTGTCCATAGTGTTTCATGTTAAATCACACTTGCTGCCACTGCTGGATACACATGATGCTGAGGCTGCTGGAGTGTTCTAATAAGAGAGCACCAGGAGATGCAGGTAATCTGCTCTAATTAGGACATGTCAGAGCAGGCATTGGGCATGTGTATAGGTGTCCTTAGATCAGGGGCAGGCAATTATTTCAGGTGGCGGGTTGCTTAACAAGGCTTGGTGAGCTTTTGAGGGCCACATGGGTAGCCCTGTCCCTTGAGAGTTGCCCCGCCCCGTGGTTGCCATCTTGCAACTGGAAGTCCCACCCCCTAACCCCTGAACTTTGCCACCTGAAGTCCCTCCCCTTGCCACCCAGAAATAGTCCTTTTGGGAGGGGGGATTGCCATCTTAAAATCAGAAAAAAAACCCCCAAATCATACACTAAAAATCAAACACTATCTATAACATGTTTTAATTTTATTACAAAAAATATTTTTTTTGTATAGAGTGTGTGTGTGTGTGTGTGTGTGTGTGTGTGTGTGTGTATAGAGGTAATTGCAAAATGACTCAAATAAATTCTTAGCCTTGTATATTTTGTGGGTGGGGTGTGGTGGGATGTGGCTGTGTGTGTGGGGGCATAGGGTATGATGGGGGTTGTGTATAAGTGGGGGGATTGTGGGGGCAGGGTGTGGGTATGTGGCATTTATGGGGTGTGAGGGTGGGGTGTGGGGAACCCCCCCCACACTCCCTCCATGGTGCAGCAGCAGGCGGGGCACTCATTCCCAGTGCAGACACTGGTACCCAGTAGTGTGTGGTTCTAGCCAGCACTGCACACTGCAGTGAGGGTCACAGCCCCTGCTGGGCCTTCTCTATCATCAGTCCTTCCCGCGGTGCACGCGCAGCTTCCGCACTCGTACCACATGCTGGAGCCAGCTATCTTCCCTGCCCCCTGCACACAGGTCTAGGGGCAGGCAAGGCAGCTGGCTCCAGCACAGAGCTTCCCTCTCCTGTGCTACGTGAGTGTGGGGGCTGCATGTGCATAGCAGGGAGCACTGGTGATAGAGAAGGCCCAGTTGGGGCTGTGCTCTTTGCCATTACGTGCAGTGATGGCTGGGGCCTTTTGCTGCCGGGCACAAGTGACCTTGCCTGCAGCAGCCCTGCCCAGAAACTGCCTGGTGGCTGGGCCAGGCACTTCAGCCCATGTGGGTGGGAGCGAGGCACAATAGGGTATGTTGGGGGCATGTATATATGTGGGGGCCTCACTCCCACCCTTGTGGACGGAAGGGCTGGGCAGGGTGCTAGTTGTTGGTCGGTGCCAGGTGAGTGCCAGGTGGACTGGATCTGGCCCGCGGGCCATATTTTGCCTGCCCCTGCCTTAGATGCTTACTAGAAAACACGATTTTCTGTCTGCCAGTTTGAGGGATACCTGGAAACTGTCTTATTGTAATATGCTGATACGCTTTGCTGCTAAATTAAACAGCAACTGTAGGAGAAGGAATTAATCTAATTAAATTCCTATCATGTTTGTTTCATGATTAGATGAGTTACCATGTAATAGAAACACAGCTGCAAAGAAAATGCTGTTTTCCTGTTCAGCTAAAGCTTCTAACCTGTCAGCAAAAGACTTGGTCTTGCTCTTGATTAGTTTGGGAGACTGTGTTTTCTATTTGTTAAGTATGTTCACAGAACTGTAGTTTTGGGTTACTTGTGAATGCATTGGAGCAGACAGTCAGCTAGACTACTGTTGGGTAATTAAAGTCACTAAAATTACCTGAAGAGTAGCAAACAGTTGCAAATGGTGAGCAAGAGCTGATCCAGCTCTTAGCATCTTAGTTCACAGTATACTCTATGCTTTTGCAACTTTGTGGATGAACTGCTAGCTAGCTAGCTAGGCGAGTACCCAGAATCAGTTTGTACATTTGGATAGGAATACAAAATGTGTAGGTGACCTCCTGAACGATTAACCAGATGCGCCAAGGTTGGACAGAGTAAAAGATTGAACAAGGCATGGCCAACAAGGGACAGAAATAATGTAGATAATCTTTACATCAAGAGACCTTGATTTTTCTTTCAACCTAAAAACTGATGTGATGGACAAAGTTTCTAAACCACGGATAGTGAGCTACTCATTTAAAAAGTAAATGGGTGCATGGATGTGCTGTATAACGTAGCTCAAAGGGATGACAGGAATCTGATTTGAGCTAGACTTCAATAAATATGTCTTTTTCTTTTGTGGTTAATAATAAAATGTAACAACACTAAGTTGCATACACTCAGTGTATTAATAGTCAGATACCTATGAATCTCTTCATTATGACTTGTAATGAAGTCCATAATGATTGTAAAATGTATTCAATTAATTTACATGTTGCGTTGCTAGGAGAATAGTTATTTCCAGGTCTTTACCTTTTTAATGCCTGGTTGATAGAGATCTATTTGCATATACCATTTTGTGCATTAGAAGTAAATGAACTATGATGGATCAACCCAGACCCAGTTTGGATTCTGTTATGGTAAGACTAGTTATCAAGCTCCAAGTCTCATTTAGTTTGAAGACAGACAAATTTGCTGAACACACTTCTGTCCTCAATCAGATGTGGGCGGGAAGTTTTTCTTGTGTGGAATATCATAGTTATCTTTTTCTGGCTCTCCTTTTTAATACTTCTGCTCTCAGATGTGCTGGAATCTTTCTCGTGGTAACACCTGGCTACGTAGCATCACTGAACTGACCCTAGCAGCAAGGGACAAGGAGACCGGATTTCAGGACACTCCGTGGAGTGACTCATCGCTGTACTACCACTGCAAGATATTGCAGCATTCTGAAACTGTAGGCTTTACTAAGTGAACTAGATTAGGGATGCCAAGCTCCCTTGGCCCCCCAGGGCAGGATCCATACCATGGGGCTCTTCATGGTGCCAGATCTGGATCACAAGGAGCATTGTGGGCTAAATCCAGACCCACTTCCAGAAGTAGGGCAAATGGCAGTGTCATTAACTGCCACAGGTTCTTGATTTCCCAACCCATCCAGGAGTCCCTTGGGCCAACTGATACGACTATGTGGGCAAGATCCAGTCGACAGGTTGTATCTTTGACACCTGTGACCTAGATCAGTGGCTATCAACCAGGCGTATGTGTGCCGTACGGGGTACAGGGGGGGCCTCCCACTGCTGTGTGCACTCTGGTGGAGGCCCAGGGCGCATGTGCCTCCTCCCCTGCTCATTGCATGGGGCAGAAGCGACTGCCACTGCACGCTGGGCTTTGCACACCACTGCAGCTGTCCTGGGGGCAGTGCAGTGCCATGTGCCTGCTGCTGCTGGGCTGCATCATGCCCCCTGCCCGCCCAGCGACAGGATGCATATGGCGTTGCACCACTCCTGGGGCAGCAGCCCACAGCAGCAGCCACCTCTGCCCCAAGCACAGATTGGCGGGCCTCCGCTGGGGTGCGGGCAGCAGCAGGAGCTCTTCCACCCCCATGGACAAGCTGTCTGGGCTCCTGTTTGTCCCACAACCCAGCCTGGCTGAGGCCGTATTTACCCCTGCCTCTGTCTGTACCCCACTCCTTCCCTCACCACAGGGGCCTCGATCTGCCCCCCCACTCCCTGCTCTTCCCCCTCCCCCACAGACTTACCTGCTGGGGGAGGTGGAGGGGGCGTGCATGCATGCGTGCACGCACTCAGCTCCCCCCCCCAATAATTGTAATATATAGGGGTACATGAGCTGAAATTTTGAGACAGAAGGGGTATACTTGCTTTAAAAAAAAAAAGGTTGAAAACCCCTGACCTAGATCATTTGTTCTGAAACTTCAAACCTGGTTTTGTATCTTTAAGTGGAAACTAGTCTCACCAGTAATACAGGGGCGGGCAATTGTTTGGATCCGAGGGCTGCACAGGGAGTTTTAAGCCATTGTGGGCTAGGTTAGCACCCTTCCCACCCCATGTAACAACTCGCCCAAACTCCTTGTGAGGCTTTGGGTGGGCATGCAGCAGTGTTTGGGAGTGGGATGGATGAGTGAAGCTGTGACCCTGGGGCCGGGTTGTGGGGCAGTGACAGCTCAGGGCCAGGGTCCAGGCCAAGCTGCTATCCGATCCCTGCATGCCCTGCCCTGGAGGGGGGGAGTACGCATGTGGAGAGGGGTTGCATGGGTGCTAGGTCCCAGGAACCAGCTGGGTTTGAGGGGAGGGAAAGGTGGGGAAAGAAGCGGGGGTGG
>NW_017729025.1:148973460-148973871 GCF_001723915.1 Gavialis gangeticus
TTGAGGGGAGGGAAAGGTGGGGGGGGAGGGGGGTGGTGCTGCAGAGCTCATCCCAGCGATGTAGTCCACAGCTGTTCTGCATAAGGCTGAACCCCACCTGGGCCAGCCCACAGTACGCTCCCACCCACACCATGCTACTGCCTGCGCCTACTGGCCCAGCCCTGGCTAGCGCACAGCTTCTGTAGGGGCTGTTCCCAGTGGTTTGCAGCCAGCCTGGAGCTGCTTTGCTCCCCTCGCCTCCATCAAGGAGGCAGAAAGAAGATCAGTTAAGGAGAGGGGGCTTTCAACCTAAAATCTTTGCTCTGTTCTGCAACCTCTTTTGTAGAGTTTAAGATTACAAGTTAAAAGCAATGTCATATAGATGATAGCTTTTATTAGACCAAAAGATTTTATAAAAAAAAAAAAAAAAAA
>NW_017729025.1:148973881-148974696 GCF_001723915.1 Gavialis gangeticus
CATGTATCCAGGTTGTAGCCATATTGGTCTAGAGGAAAAAGTAATTGGAGCAATTTTAAAGAATTTTTTTTGCAAAAATCTATCTGTCATTGTCTGTCTATATATCATTTGTATTACACCTAGGCAGGTAGATGGGTAGCTAGCTAGCTATCAAGTACAAGCTTTTGTGGGTTGAAGATCACTTTCTCAGATTCTGTGAGAGGATAAGCAGAAAGCAGAGCATAAGGAGAGAAATTACAAAACAAAAGACAAGGGTGAGAGAGGGAAGGGGCAGTGCTGGAAGAGGCAAGCAAGCAATAAACACATAGGAACAAAAGGGTCACTAAAGCTAACAGAGGTAATAGGATAAGAATCGATAGTCCCTGTTTAAACCATACTTAACACTAGTGTTTCTCAACCCATGGGTTGCAAGAATATATGAAAGGGTCAGAATGAAAGGGTCGCAAACAAACTTTTAAAAATGGGTCCTCCTTTAAAGGAGAAAATGTGGGAAACTGGCTTTTCCCTTGCAAGCTGGCAGAGCTTTAGCCTTAAAGGGGCTGCTTGGGTACTCTCCCCCCACCCCCACCTGCCCCTTGTTCCATACACTTAGGTGGGGGGCAGTGAGGGGAGTGGGAGTCAGGACTGGCCATAGATGTTTACAAAAGGGTCCTGGTACAAGGGCTGTCGGGCAGGGGGTGTCAAATTGGGGCGACTGCCCCAGGCCCTTTGCTTTTGGGGGCCCTGTGGTCAGTGTCACACAGGCTCTACCGTGGCTGCCATGTGCCGCCACTGCCAAGCACTGCTGGCTCTGGCCACTTGCTGCTGCTGTGGCA
>NW_017729025.1:148974709-148978678 GCF_001723915.1 Gavialis gangeticus
CCCCCCCCCCCCCCCCCCCCCGGCGCCACACAGGCTGATTATGCCCTGGGCCCTGCACACCCCTAGGGATGGCTCTGCTTGATACAAAAAAGGTTGAGAACCACTGCTTAACACAGTCCAGTCTGCAGATGATTTTTTTGTTCTTCCTTTTCCCATTCAAATCAGTTTTTAAAAGTTTTCTGTCTGAGATCAACCACCCTCAGGTTGGCGTTGGAGTGTCCAGGATGACTAAAATGTTCCCCCATAGGCCTGCATTTCTTTCCATAGCTGATATTAAGAGCAGTGTTATTTCACTGTCATGTAGGGATTCCTATTGTCTGTTTGGTGTAGACAGCAGAGAAGCACTGTAATGAGATTATTATTTTTCAGGTATCCATTGAGTCTTGTTTCCAAATAAACATCTGCTTTCTATGCTCGCTGCTCTTTTTTGTAGTCTAACTTACCATGTTTTTGCATGTTAATGACCTTGGCTTAAGATGTCAACCTGAAGCCAGTTACCTGTCTGCCTTGTTTCTTAAGTCTAATGGAGTAGGGCTCATAAATGTTTCTGCTCTATCAAATATCTTGTGTGAGGGAGTTGTTCAGACTTTGGATTCCTCCCATAGCATGGAAAGCATTTGTAAAGGCTTTACATTTTTTGTGAGCCTGTCCTCTGAGAGAGAAACCATAGGCTCTTGCTTCTAATATAAGCACTTGTAGAGTAGGTAAAGGAGGACACTGGAAGGGGGCAGCATGAAAATTAATATTTTCTCTGCACATGACCAAGATTACAATTTAGACCTGTCCAGCGTGATGCCAGATAAATGTTTGCTTCTACTGCCAAGGCTTTTCTTGTACTGCACCCTGACTTATTGAGGTTATAATGAGTCAAAAACAGGAAATTCCCATGAAAAGCTAGAAATTAGGTTTATAAATACAGGTCTCCTAGGCTCTTACTCAGCTGGTGTGGACTTAGCATGCTTACAAAAAATAAGATAGGGGAGAAATGAGTTGCAGAAAGCACTTCCTTTAGAAGGCAGTGAAGGTTCACTTGGAGATGGTCAAAGGACACATAAGAAGTCTGCCTTCATTCTGCCAGGAATGGAGCAGGAATCTCAGCTGCCAGCATCTCCCTGGCAATGCTGTAAGTCAGCTCTGCTGTTGCAGTGCTAGCCTTCAGCGTGTTGCTAGTATTTCTTTTGCATTGCATATTTTCCTTTTGCAGATTGTCCCCTTTGGAGGTCATCCTACCTCTGATGGTGTGGGTTTTTTTAATTTGCTGAGTGTTGTACTTATTGGAAGTGAAAAATGCATCAGTCATTAACTTTTTGTATGTAATTATTCTCTTTGCAAGTTCTGTGTTTTTATTACCTCTTCTCCTGAATCCCTTCTCCACCTGGAATCGCAGCGAATCAGCATTACCCTTGGTATGCTAGGGAGGCCAGGATGAGAGCTCTGGTGTCGTGGACTTCACACCTCCTTCCTCCATGTTTTTTTTTCCTTCATATGGTTTATTTATAGGAGGATGTATGACCAAGCATGATCCAAACCCAAGTAGAGAGCATATGATGTGGGTTAAACTTTTACAGGTGGATAATCACCTGTACCTTGTTAAATCATTAAACATTGGTCACCACACCCTTTGTATTGCTGTATCTCTTAAAGCTGTTGCCATAGCTACCCAAATTAGAGGGCTGTGCCACCTTCATTGTGGCCTATCTTTTGTAGGCTTTGCTGGTATAGCTTATATTAGTGCTGCTCAACTCTTCCACCACTGGTGAGACTGGCAGTGCCCAGTCCTCTGGGCATGTTCTGGTTCCCATGGTGGGTGCGATGGGCACCATCTGGAGAAAGTGGGAGTACCCCAGCCCTTGGCCTGGCCCCTGGGAGGGAAGGGACATGACACAGCTCTGACTGGCTGCACTGGGTTTGGGAATTTGGCCACAGGAGAGGGTGGCCATATAAATGGCCACCACACCCCTACTGCCATATTTCCTGATGCATGGGAAGCCCTGTGGACCAGATGGGGTGGTCCTGTGAGTTGCATTTGGCCCTCAGGCTGCAGGTTGAGCACCCCTGGCCTATATCATAACAGCAAGGCACTTGTAGTGTGGCACCGTTCATTGACCAAACTGCACTTCTGCAAGTATAACTTCTTACAGCCCTGCCTCAAAAGAAATAAGCTGTACAGAGAAAAGCTCATGTCTGCTGGTGAAACAGCATCTGTGTTAGGGCTTTTGCTAGTGTAGCTACGCTAGTCACATTTTATTCATTTTTGGGAAATAATTTGCCAGAGAGAGGAACCTTTCCAGTGAGGTGAGATTGTATGAGCATGCAGGAGCTTGCATCCTTTTCTACAGGTTCTCAATATCTGTATTTATGCATGAGCACCAAACTTCCACTGAGTTTGGTTGGCACAGGCAGTTAGGTCATATTGAGCCTTTATCAGATAAAGAGCTTCATCTTCTCTGAGACCCTGATCTAACTGAGGTGCTGAATGAATGCTGGTTGGGATCTATTACAGTCCCTCCTAAAGGTGAAAGGAAGGTAGTGAGGTGGCAGGTGGGAGGAAGGCTTGAAAACAGTGTTTGCAGTCAATTAGCACCTTAGTGGTGGCTAAGCATTTGTTTAACCCTCTTGAAAAACTCTCCCTGTTCAGCCTGTTGTGTCAACTGACCCTGTTGTGATTCAAACAGCTGAGCCCCCTTTTTTTACAAGGCCATTTTGATTTCCTCCGTGTTTGGAAATGCTTCTTTGCTCCTTTCAGCTGAGGGGTGTGGGTGTGGATGGTAAGAGTCCTCTGATTGTTGGAGGCTACAAACACTTATTTGAAAGCAAGCCAGCGTGAGGCACCTCTAGCTAAGAAAATCGCTGATTCTGTTTATGTGCGATTTCATCCTACAATGTACAGCCAACTTCAGACAGCTTGCCATTCATTTGGTCAATTGCCTTGAGTTTCTGCTTAATTAATAATCTCTATATATCATCCACTTTGGCCCCTGATGAACAGGATACTGGGCTAGATGGACCATTGTGGTGCAATCCTGTTTGTTTGTGTGGGGAAAAAAAGAATTTCTTTTGCAAAAATTTAGTTGGTCTAATAAGATATCACCTCTTCTACAAGTTCTGATTCCTTTGTGATCTGATGGCATTTATGTTCCTTCTTCCCCCACCAGTATGTTGAACTCCCCCAGAAATTGGTGTGAGGCCATTGATATTTCTATGGAAATCACATTCTATTTGGTGTGAGGCCACAATTTCTTATTTTCATGCAGGTAGGCCACAGAGGCTATTGGTGTGGCTTTTCTTATATAGGACAGTTTTGAGCCTCAGTCTCTTAATAGATGAAAACTGGGAATTAAGCTTACCTAATCGAGATGAACTTAATCACAATAAATTAATTGCAAGAACCTTTGAAGCCAGTTAATGCATTGACTTCTTGGGGTGAGGTAAGGAGGAAACTAGAGGTGCACCAATACATTGGTTCGATATTGGATCAATATTGATATGAAGAAAATTGTCTATATCAGATATCAGCCCTATGGGGCCAATTTACTTTGGCCGATTAAATGCCCATGCTGCGGCGTGAGACTGGGAGTGGAGCTGTGGTGAAATTTGGGGTGCATGCAGCCTCCTCCCAGCACCTCTGGAGCCCACTCCAAACCCAGCCCTTGGTGAGAGAAGCCCTGCCCCAAGCCGATCCAGGGGCACATGCCACCCCCCTCCCCCCAGCTGCAAGCAGTGGCAGGAGCTGCCCCCACCCCATGAGCCATGGCTCCATCCTGCATCCTTCCCTAACTCTTCGCCCCCCCTCCCCCTGGGCAGCGCCTGCCCCTTCCCTCACCATGGGGGTATTGATCTGTCCCCCCTCCCCTAACCCCTTCCACTGCATTGGACTTACCACCTGGAGGTAGCTGTATCAGATACTGGATTGGTATCGGCTGATACACCTCTTTAAATATCAGCTATCAGTATCAGCTGGGGAAAAAG
>NW_017729025.1:148983678-148983970 GCF_001723915.1 Gavialis gangeticus
AGCTCATCCTCCTGCTCAATGCAAATAATTATGATGTCATAGGGATAACGGAGACCTGGTGGGACTCCACCCATGACTGGACCTCGGGTATAGATGGCTATACCCTGTACAGGAGAGATCATGTAGATAAAAGGGGCGGGGGTGTAGCTCTGCCTGTTAAGGAAAGCTACACATCCCTGCAAGCTGATGTTGATGACCAAGGTGAATGACTGGAGACCCTCTGGGTTAAAATCCGTGGGGAACGTGGCACTGGGGACACAATGGTGGGAGTCTACTACAGACCTCCCACTCA
>NW_017729025.1:148983981-148991165 GCF_001723915.1 Gavialis gangeticus
TCTTCCGAGGTCCCTTCCAGCCCTAATGTCTATGAAATAGTATCAATCCCCAAAATCTCTATCAGTGCACCCCTAGAGGAAATAGTCCTGCCATTAACGCATACTTTTATTGGTGTAATAGCGTTGTTGATGTCTGAAGCAAGATGGTTATATGAGACTTAAAAGGTGGGAGTTGATGATAAATGAATGATGAAAATCATTACTTTCCTATGGTATGGAGAAGTAATATCTGTTTCCTCTCTTCCAAGCCATTGATTATAACTATAATGTCTCTAATATGTGAGTCTAACTTTGAAATCCTTAAATTTGATTTCCAAGGTGGACTCCACTCCTAGACCAACACAAACACAGAGAATGTGTGAAGAAAAATCATCTTTTGCTTAACTTTTTCCCAAAATTATAGAAAGGGTGGAGAGCTGAAGATACCACATCTGAAAGCCTTTTACTTGGCAGACCTGCGAGTGTGTATAGAGCAAATGTATGCTAATAGAGGTGAAGAACCAGAGTAACAAACAGCACATGACAGCCCTTTAGAGTAGTTCATCTGGGAGACGAAGGATGTGTGAAAACCCCTGACATTTTTGAGAGAAAGCAGTCAAGTGAGTTCTTTGTAAAATTATTTCACACCATAGATCCTAGAATGGGGGGAAAATTACGACCAATGAAAAATAACGTTGAGGGATCATCCTTGGAATGCTGAAAAGGTCAGAAGCCATCAAATAAATTGAGTACTGTAGTTTTCCCTGCCTTAGGAAAGGCTCCTAGTGAGGGAAAGACAGGAGGCAAATTATAATTCCAGTACTACTGATATTAGGAAGTGGTGATGTGATGTTAAGGTAAGTCTGTTTCTTCCTTGTTCTGAGATGGTTGTGTGTAATGCCAGGCTGTAGTTAACAGAGGTTTAGGGGAATACACATCCACTTCCTTAAGTTAATTGTGATCTGATTCATTGCATATAAGTGGTGTGGAATTGTCCATAATTCTGCTTAACTAACATTAAAATAATTCTTTTTAGTAGATTTTTAAACACATGGATAAGTATCTGTAGGTAGTGTTGTACACTTGTACAGTCAAATCCACCTGGTTTGAGGAAATTCTGACTGCTGAGCATGTAAAATGAAGGGAGAGGAAACGAACCTTTTGAATCAGCAGAGTTCAGCTAGCACTGTCTTTCCTAGCACAATGGACAAAGCTTCCTTTTCCAAACAGTTAAAACTTTCCTCTACTCCTGGTCTTTCCCCATTGGGTCAAATGAGCCTGGTTGTTACTGCAAGTATGCAGCAAGTCAGCATCTGGGCTGCACTAAGAAAATGGGGAAACATTAGCACCACATATCAAGCACCATATGGAGATGTTACCTGTTGGAGAGCTGCACTTTTTATGCAAAAATGATCTACAAAGTTCCACTCCCTACTGCTATTATTTATATTAGTGCTGCCCATGATTGCAACCATCTCTGATTCTTTAAGACTATCTTCTTCATACATTGAGAAGTGAACAAGGAGGTATATGGTACCTCAGCTATGGTCTGATAGTATTACACTACAAGATCTCAGAGGTGTAGGTTGTAGCCATGTTGATCTAAGGACATAAATAGACAAGGTTATTTGAGTAAATCTGATATATTTTATTGGACCAGCTCAAATAGTTGGAAAAGTTCTTCTTAGCAAGCTTTTGTGTACAAATACCCTTCATCAGGCTGAGGAAGCATCTGCAAGTGGTCTGTGCTCTTCCTGGATGGAGTGGGCCCTACAAGATCTCAATACTTTACAAAACTCAACCGTCTGTTGGATTGGACACTGTGACCTATCTTCTGTTACTTGGAAAGTTTAGCATTGGCTGTTATGTAGCAAAAATGTTTACAGAGGACTAGAAGGATGCTTGAAGTAGGGAGTGAGATTAGTAAAGGAACCTACATTTGGCTGGGGACATCTGAAACTGATTAAAGAAGGTACAGAAGAAAAAAAAGCAAGGGACATCAGAGTGGGAAGCCTGACACTTAAGAGGGTGACACTTGAGACTTGAGGCTAAAAGTATTAATTAAAAAAACTGACCAACTGATTCATCCAGTGGATGAATCGTAAGTAGCTGGCACTCTCATTGGGTGGGTGAAGGACTGCTGGCAACTGTGTTAATGGAGGGTCATTTCTTGTTCATTGTTTCATGCTCCCAAAGTATATAGGCATTCCTGCCAGTCTGTGGCATGGACAGCTACTATACCTGAGAAAGCTGATCTCTACTTTGCTGCCAGAAAATTGCCCAAGGCACAGTCTATGGAGGAGGTCTGCTGCAAAGAAACCCAAGCCCCTCATTCCAAAATCTGACTGTAGGATGGTCGGTGTAATACAGCGTCACCTTCATACATGGAACTTCATTTAGGTAGTAATAAAAATAGGGCACAAACTATATATTACTGAGAGCATACTTCTCTGGTTTAATTGGACTGTTTTGGCAGCCTGTGCCCTCATATGTTCATTTTAGCATGTAAATGATACCTGCTTTTTTGCAGGTATCTACTGGGGGGAGAAATGTTTTTGGCAGTTTTTGCTATCAATTGACTATTTACACTTATAACTTGAATTGTTTCCCCGCCCTGCCCCCCCCGCAAAGAGCTTATAAATATCGTACTTCTAAGGATGAGATATCAGTAGGAGATGCGCTAAACATTGTGTGACATTATAGAACTGTTTCCAAATATGGATTTGGAACTGAGCCTTTCTAGTACTTCAGGTGACTTAACTGTATTTTCTTATAATCAAATATTCTTTCAGATACCCTTTTGATCAGCCAATTATTCAGATCAGTGGAGTATGTAATGCAGCCTAATGCTATACCATAAATCTGGAACTTTAATCCTTAATGCCAGACTTTTATTTAAAACAACTTCAAGATTTTTTTCTGTTTAAAATGGGGGGGGTTCCTCCCTCCCCCAAATATTGGCTATTCAATTTTTAAAAAAATAAAAGGATCAGGATGCAATATGAAAAGATGCTAATCTGTAATAGACATTTTACACCATGCCAGTTTTAAATGAATTAGTCTTTCACCCTTTGGGAATAATATAAATCAATGATCATATTCCACTGTGAGTTACTTCTTAATGGACTAACTGTGTGCAGCTCACCAATAATTCTTAAGAAATGTTTAATGACAACAGGTATCAGAAGCAGTTGCTGGGTATAGAATACCACTGAACGTTGTTCCAGGAATCCTCTGTGTGGATGCTTGGAGTCTTCTCATCACCACTTCTTCCCAGCATATACTTTTTTTTTTTTTGTGCCAATAAACCTTTCATGGTTGCATGTATGAACAGTGGTAGAGGTTCAGGAAAGCTGCTGTTTATGTTCTGATGCAAAATCTAAGTAGGTGAAAAATGATCTGATCAGTACATGGGTGAATGGTACTTTTAAGCAGGTACTCAACTATTGCAGGGTTGCTCCACATTCAAGAATAGGATAAAACATGTTCCTTAACTATTAAAACTCAACATTTTATTCCAGTCTCAATATCTTTTTTTAATTGGCTCCACACCACCTGCACTAAAGTGCATACTATAGAGCTTTATATGTAGCTGGGGAGGTGCATATGCAAGGTGAGAAGAATGCCTCTTAAAAATTGGGTGTTTTGAATTATCCACTAATATACCCCACAATACTAAAAGCCTATTTTCTAATTTCCTAGGGAAACTGGGGGTAGCCAGTTAGCCTTCTGAAGCTTCCTCTGTTCTGTCCTACACCAGTAACCACAAATACCAAGTGTACTGACTTGCTGTGCAATGGGAATATCTTGCTCAGCTATATCCCCCTCTCTGTTTTCAGAGGCTTTTCTGAGCCATCAGTTTTTTAAGGAGAATTGACACCATAAAGAAGCAAAATAAAAATGTGACCTACCCAGTTATTTTGTGCGTGACCTGAAATATTTTACTGAAACAGTGTAACACTTCACTCCTTTTCCTGTATACCCATCAGACTGTTTGCATTATTGGTGATTGTGCAGGTTAAAGTTTGCCTCTTACTTAGTTAAACTCCTTTGTTGTTTTCTTGTCTGTTTGAGCTTTTCTGAAGCCAAGATAGGAAAATAATGCAAAACTAGTAATTTTATCTGTATTCTCCAACCATGCTCTTTTTGTGCCAGCAATTCAGGATAAAATACCAGTCACTTCACTTCGCTGCTAGCTCAGTTTAAACTAAAGATGTTTTATTTTTGTTTTCTATGCAAGAGAACAGCAGCAGTACTGATGTGTTTGGATGGTGAAGATTTCTTATAGAATTTAATTGAAGGGGGATTGCAATACTTGTGATGATTTAGATGAGAAGTGCTCAGCCCTTTTGCCTGGCAAACTGGTTTGGGAGTGCTATGTCTGTCTGTGGGTGGGATCAAATGGTGTTCCTGATCTGGCATGCAGGTAGGCATGGTGGCCACCTTCTGGCTGTGCAGTAGGGAATAGGGGGCAGACCTGCCCCAAAGTAGACCCACATGGGAAAGGAGCTTGACCTGGCCCCATGGAGAGATGGAAGTGGGTTATAATCTGGCTCAAGGGGCATGGCCTGGCCCACCCAGCTTTGGTGGGAGAAGCGGGTTCTGCGCAGCCTTAGTAGGAGGGAAGGAAGCATGGCCAGGCCCCAACCCAGCCCTGCAAGGATGGAAGGGGACATGGCCCGACCCTGATCCAGAAGCTGAAGGGGTGGACATGACCCAGCCCTGTAGGAGATGGGGTTGCAGCATCCCAGCCCAACCTGGCCTGCCCTGGCCCTGACCCTGACCCAGCTGTCTGGGGTTTGGGACTTTGGCAGGGGTGAGGGTGGCTATATTAATTACTTTCCCTGCAAGGAGCCTACCCTTGCTTTAGAAGGTTTGTAGCTCTGAATTCTGACTTCTCTTTGCAAGTGTGAATGGGGGCTTGAAATCTCTCATCAGTGAGCAAGAAAGTACCTTACTTCATCTTGGTACTCTCAAAACCATGCACTTCTCTCTCAAGACACCTGCCAACTCATCACTTTAATTTCTTCCAGGTCAACAAGGCTCTTATTTTAATATTTTAATATCCATTGTTTTCAAGTATAGCGGTGCTTAGTTGCGTTGAACAGAATTCAGGCAGAAAGTGTTACAAAGTGGATGGCTCCTTTTCAGAGAGTGACTGGTTCAAAAAAGACATGAGCTTTTATAGGCAACAACCTGCTTTGTCAGGTGCTGGGGGGGGGACTGTGTGTTTTCCTCCTCTACTCTTCATCCTGGTTTTGTCTCACTTCAGTTCCTGGTGCAGCTCCATTTATGTTACTGATGCTATGGTTATAACAGAATTGCAGTTGTCAGAGACAAACTTTATCTACTTTTGAATTTTAGTTGGACTAAAGTGTGTGTGTGTGTGGGTTTTTTTTTGCCATGTGTTGTTATAACAAATGCTTTTGTAAAGCAATTTGACAAATGTGCATTATGCATATTTTATAAATATTTTATAAATATTTATATGGGCTGTAAATGAAGTGTTTTATGTCATCCCTATGCTCTGAGGTTTTTTTGGCAGGGTGGGAGGGGAACTGTTCCTCCCCTAAGCAGACTTCTTGCCTATCAAAACTGAAAACAGGGTGATAGTTCAGAAGTTGGAGGACGTCAGGTTTTTCTAAGTAATAGCCCATATTTCAAATTTAATTTCCTTTCTTACCAGTTAAAATTAAACTTTCATAGTTAGGAGCCTGGTTTTTCTATATCAGATCAGTGAGTGTGAGTCCTGTTATCAAGTGAGACCAGTCTCTGGTGCATTTACACAAGACAAGTTCACTTCATACTGTTTGTCTTCTCCCAGTTGCACACATCTACCTACCCTGTTGCGCAGTGCCAGATGCTGGATGAAGGACGGCTTCTGTGACCCTATGGGCAATCAGTCTGTGATCTGATTACCCTTATCTTAGCCTGCATAACTACAAATGTTACTAGGCGTCACTGAAATGATCTAGTCAGATGTTATTTGTCATGTTCCAGTGAATTAAGCAAGCTGCCCATGTGTGCTGTGCCAAGGAGTGTTTCCTTGTATTTGTGTTGAATGTTCTAAATGTTTAATGAGAATCACTTTGTTCTTTCAAGTACTGTGGGGGGAGGGGGACTAGCCTTGCAAAATTTTACTTAGTTGGAAAATTATTGCTTGTCACTTTCTAATTGGCAAGTAAAATATCACTAGTGGTTTCTTTTTTTTCTCCCTCTGTGGCCTTAATCATGGCAAAGGATAGCCATATTTGTGCCCGGGCTGCTTTTTTGGTTTATTTGTTTTTAATTCAGGAAAGCAGCACCTTTGTGGATCAGCACGTTTCAGATATTTGTCATGCATGAAGATGCATTTGAATTGCTAATCCAGGCTTTGCACAAATGACTTGCTTTGACCAAATTTTTCTGTGTGGTCAGGGTAACACCTGGACCATAAATCAGCTTTTAAAGTGTGGTGCGTTTGTGAAAGTTTTGTCTTTATTATAGGCAAAGATCTAAGCTCTCTTCTGCAGTGATTTTACAAAGCTACTTCTGACATGACAGATGAACAAATTTTCAGGACTGGCTAGTGAGGAAGTGCAGGGTCTGCCAGATGCTTCAGTTCTGCAGCTGGTTTGTCTCAGAATTTCCCTAACTATTGCATGTGTTAATGCATCCTTCAAACCTGCTCCTAGGCATGGGAATTACCTACTACTTATGTGAGAGGCAAGATATTTGGGTGATATATATACCAAATACACAGTTGGTCCAATAAAAGATGGTACCCAAAGAAATCCTTGCCTCTGGCATAATTCCTGGACCACTCCTCGCTACATCATTGCTTTAACGTTAGCTACTAATGTCAACTTTTTAAGCTGCATAGTGCTGGCATATGTATGTATTCTTGATATTTATGGCTGTTTATAGATGTTACATTTTTCTAGGTTAAATACAAAAGCAATTGTTCATTGTTTAAAAATGCAAACTTATGTGGTATGAGCCAATCTGTTGTAGGCATGTTGTTAGTTTGACCCAGGAGCCCATTGGTGTGGGTCAGAATTTGCAACTGTATTGTTTCTAGATCCTTTATATAAAAGAGCAAAGGAGAGATGTTGTGGGAAGAGACAAAGCCTTTAAAAATCCAATAAATAGATGGCATTTTTATTAAAATCTTTTGATTTTTTTTTTTTGTTTGTTTTTTTTTTTTTTATGATTAAGAGCACAGG
>NW_017729025.1:148991326-148998936 GCF_001723915.1 Gavialis gangeticus
TTTTATGATTAAGAGCACATGAAAAATAAATAAATGCAAGAAGTAGAGCAGCAAGAACAAAGGGCCAGCATCAGTAAATCCAGGCATCCGGTTTCTTACCTCCTAATAATTCAGTGTCTTTGCATTTGAAGAACGAACCTTTAGCGATTCCAAACTCCCACCTTTTTCCTGTACTCTCCCTATGTGAGAGAGACTTTAGACCCTCCTATTTCCCATTTCCCAGACAAGGGAGGAGAAAATGTGTATAGGTTTTTTTCCTTGCTCAGAGAAACAAAAGAAAACAAAAAGACAATGGCTACAAATGCAGTCAACTGCTGCTCAGAGGCTTGAGTTGAATGTACAAACCATTGAAAGATAGAGTGAATATTCTAATTTGCCTTCTGGCTATACTGAATGTTATTATGACAGTCTGTCTTACTGATGGCCTTTCTTTTTGAAAGTTTTATAACTGATAGCAAATTTATTATAGTTGATGTAGATGCTAGGCATTTGTTTTATTATGTCCCTTTGATCTAAAATAATGACTTCCCTTTAAAGCACTGGAAAAAGGGGTCAGCATCTTCCAAGTTTTTGCAGCTTGTCTTCCAAAAAGCCCTTGTCTATGCTTTTACCTACTGCATTTTGCCCAGGGTTGTTAGGAACCTGTTTTGAAACTTTTGGCCTATGTCATGAAGCCTGTGGGGCGCCCTATAGATCTGGAAACTTGGCAGGAGAGGAGCAGTGGCACCACTTTCTTGCTGCCGAGTTTCCAGACCCGTGAAGAGCTGCAGGCCCTGTGCACTGGATTGGGCACCTAATTTCAGCTCACAGGGCTGGGCAGGGGCATTGCTGGACCCCTGGGGCCCAATCTGGTCATACAAGGCAGAGATGGGGCAGTGCTGGGCCCTAGGGGCCATTGTTGCCTGCAGGATTCAGTCGGGCCCATGGACTAGCTCCATGCCACTCGTCTGTGGCCTACAGGGTCGAAAGGTTGAGCACCGTTGTTGTAAGGGATAGATGGGCCAAGAGGGAGTGACAAGCTATTGACCACTGAAATGTACCACTTTCGTGGGGTGGAGGGTGGAGAGGTAACACAAAGCTGTTACTAATATTAACAGTAAAGGGTACTTTACTGTTGTAAAGTAGAAGCAATAATATCTGCTTCTACAACAAGGAAATGAACATCTGTTAAAACTACTTGTCATGTAAACTGTTATCAGAGTGAAGGTCTACTGGTAGCTTCAGTCTCAGATTTTTGTCATCTAACAACCCTTTTTCCCCCTTCCCCCATCCTTCTCCTCTTCTCTTACCAGATCCTTCTTTTTGTATTCACCAAGTATAGTTTTGTCTTTGCCTTCTGTTATGAACCTCATTCCAATTTTGCTTTTTATTCCCTAAGCCTAGTACTTCAATTAAACTCCTGCCTCTGTTAGCATCCTTTGCTAACTTGTGTATGTGTATATATTTTAGGGAAGCCCTTGTCTCTGAAATGGCTGCCACTCAGCCATTAAATATTTACAAATATGAGTAGTAATTGATAAATTGACTCCCTATTATGATGCATATGGTGTCAGTCCAGTTTAAATAATCTAGTCTTAACTTTTTTTAGCATTTCAGATATTGTACAATAGTTTCCTTCTGCATATGCTGGTGTAAAATGCTACAAATTAGAATTGAAGTGTGTTACTCTTTGTGCTATAAAGTGTGTGTAAAGAAGTGAAAGATCACAACCCATATGCAAAAAAAACCAAAAATCCATACCTTCAATAGTTTGGAGTGTTCTTATGTTCAAATCTTCCTCCTTTCCCTTGGAAAATGGAAATAATTTATGCTCTTAATTCAAACCTAACCCTTGTTTATAGTTCAGAAAGCTGTTTTAGCAACTGTATTGTATGTAATGATGTGTGTAAATATGGTGTCACATACAAGTGTTTGCCAGGCAATATAAGAAACAATTTAATTCAAAACTTCTTTTCCTGCTTATTTCTTTTGTGTGTAATACATCCACAATACTTCATGAATAATCACTTTACAGATGAGCCAATGTTTATATTAAACGAAGTAAACCATATCTTAAGCCAGATAATTCAGTGCTGTGTTCAGAGAAAATGTATATAAAGATTACTTCTGTCTGTTCCCCATGTGCATTATTACATATTGGAGGTAAACCAGGTATTTCCATCATAGGATAAAAAGTGTTATAAACAAATTAGTTCCTTAGTCTCTTGGGGATGTCCCACCTTAATTGCCCCTAGCAGAGATGTCAGACTTCTATAGGCATTTTGGATCTGATACCACATCTTGCACAGGTGGGTGTTTACTTCTGTCGTGCCACGTGCAAATGGGTGCTTGTTGTAAGTTCTGATTGCATGCCTCTGTAGTAGTTCTTTCAGTGCGCTTCCTTGCTCCAGTGACTTTCACCTGAATGCTCTGGCAACATAAGCTGCTCTCTGTAATCTCTGACCACCTGCCAAATTCTAGACCAGGAGTTGGCAACCCCCAGCACACGTGCGGAGCATGGCCATTTTCCTTGGCATGCGTTGGGGCAGGAGAGGCACAGCTGTTTGCAGCCTGCTGGCTGCAGCCGGCCCCAGCTCTAGGTAGCTGCTGATAGCCACAGAGCCGGGGCTTCTGTCAGTAGGGCTTGCAGCATCCCAGCTGCCTGCTAGGAGCAGCCCGGACTCCTGGCCGGCAGCAGCTACCCAGAGCCGGGGCGGCTGCAGCTGGGAGGCTACAAACAGCTGCTGCTTCCCTGGCCCCAGCCCCAATGGGCACAGTGCTGGCACCTTGGTGCAGTGCCGTGGGCAGCGCAGCCAGGAGCATTGCCAGTATGTGCTGCCTCCCTGGAGGCCGGGACCGAGAGGCAGAAGATGTTTGCAGCTGGCCCAGGTTCTAGGTAGCTGCTGACAGCCACAGAGCCTGGGCTGGGGGGCAGGAGCTTTGGGTGGGGACAAGGGGCAGCAGGGCTGGGGGGGCAGGGGCTTCGGGTGGAAGGCAAGGGGCATAAGCAGGGCATCCTGCCATGTACCCCCGTCCTCATTTTGATTTTCTGGCATGCTAGCACTGTGGCACCTTCCATTGCGGTGGTTTTCGGCACTTTGGCCAAAAAAAGGTTGCCTACCTCTGTTCTAGACTTTTGCTCTGAAACCACA
This sequence comes from Gavialis gangeticus, assembly GCF_001723915.1. NCBI lineage: Eukaryota > Metazoa > Chordata > Crocodylia > Gavialidae > Gavialis > Gavialis gangeticus. The sequence continues at coordinate 148,994,458 of NW_017729025.1, forward strand.
CAGGCAATTGAGCTCTTCAGCTTCTCAAGATTTTTTTAAAAGAAAAATAATGCCCATCGTGGGAAAATTCAGCCAGTCCAGCAAAATAGGAACAGCTGAAAATCTGTTCTAATGGGACAAACCTAATAACTTCACCTGTAGCAGGTACCACTGGTATACAGATATGCTACTAATACTGAAAGGATGTTGCCTGAATATACAAGATTGAGTGGTTTGCTTTCATTTTAAATTGGCACATAGAACATGCTGAATTAACTGAACTTTAATAGTTTGCATTCATATATGTGCAGGTATTTTCCTAAAATAAATAGGCATAATTCTGTGCTATTTTCACTAACCAAGAAGATGCATATGTAACTAATCACCAAACTTTACATATACTTCTTCTGTTTCTTAATCTTTGTTTTCAGAGAAGCATCTTAAAATGCTTTCTTGAGGGAAATGCCTTAAATGTGTTGGACAGATTTCATATTTATAACTGATTTATTAAACAAAGAAGGAAAGAATGTATTATCTGTAGTCAGGAAGTTGACCTGATGTGTTTCTAGTTGATGCATATTTCAGGACTCTTAACTCCTAGAGCTCTTCCTTTCATGTCTAGCTCTTATTCCTAGTTTGTAAAAGGAAAAAATACAAGCTTTCTTCTCTCTTTTTTCCAATTCCTAACAAGTTTCTCAATGTTGAATGGAGAAGTGATTGAACTGAACCAGTGGAATTAACTAGAAATTATATATCCTTTCTGCTTGCGTAGAAATGCCTACTGCTGTCCTAAGCCGGTTTATCACTTGAACATATTCTGATCACAGGTGCTTAGTCAGTGATTTCTGCTATTTCAATGGGTTGACGTTTTATCTAAAATTTGGCTGCAAACATGTAGCCTTGAATACTCGTTTCATTTAATTTACATTATTTTAGTAGATCATAAGCATTTTAGGCTTTGTCATATCTCATAGTTACACATTTTCATTTTAAATACACTTTTCCTTTAAATATCATGTTAAACCAGTCTGATTTATATTCTCCTTTTAAGTGTTTTGTTTTCTATCCTGTTGAACAGCGGTACCGGATCTGTGTTCTCTAGTATTTATTTGGAGGCTCCAATTGTTCATTGCTTTCATTGAAATGCAAGGCCATTTGGAAAAGGTTACAAAAGCAAAACAAGTGCCAAATTGCTGATCTGATTCAAGTTGCTCACACTGTTTCTTCTTAAAAATCTGCCAAATAGAAGCTGTGATTGTGAAGCAGATATGAACTCTACTGTTTAGGAAGAAAATCTATTTTTCTTGATATTGTACAATCATTGAATTCTATTCTCATGTGTATCTTCTTTTAATACGAATGAGATGGTAAATAGGGGCAACAAAAAACGTTAACCTCATCTGGCACTCTGGTACAACACCTTGGAGGTAGGGGATTATGTATGCAAGCTCTGACTTGCATATTAACAATCCGTTAAACCTTTATTTGTTTTCATCCTCCAGGCAAGGTTCAGCAGTTCCTGAAAAATATAGGTCATGTTTGTGTTAAAGGTAGTAGGGGTGGATGAGGCTTTTGGATGTGTGTGAGTAAGGCAAGGGGAGGAGGGAGTCAGCGTCCCTGCCACGGTAGAGAGTACTTGCATCTCACATTCTTAGTGCTGCAGGAAGCCAAGCTGCTATATAAATCTTTTTTCTAAATTATGGGAGAACTTGTCTATCCATTCTCAACAAGGTTCTTTGGGTAAATCTGATATCTTTTATTAGACCAGCTCAAATAGTTGGAAAAACTCTTCTTTGCAAACTTTCGGGTATAAATTCCCCGAGTCAGGCTGAAGACGCATCTGCAATTGGTGTGTGCTGTTCCTGGATGGAATGAATAGTAGAGAAGCTGTCCTTAGACCAACATGGCTACAACCTATACCCTTTTATCCATTTTAGGCATTCAGTGTGGGGATTTAGTGAATGTAGTGAGACACTGGAGTGTGGTGCAAGTCTAACTCCACACAGTAGCTGGCTGTTTATTACTGAAGAATTGCATTCACTCAAATTAGACTCTTTTTCCCCTTCAGCCAGACAGCTTACATGTAAACATGAATGAAGTACGGTGTCCATTTTAATGCAAGGAGGGCAGCAGTATGATGGGACTGTAGTGGCAGCACCGAAGTTGCAACTAGAGTTGAATTTGTGGTGAGAGGACAATATGCTCTGTGGTCCATATGTAGTTTGATAGCTGAATTGAGTAGTGTAAAGTGGGGTGAGCAAGCAGGGCACTAGCCCTGGCTGTCAGTTTAGTGGGGGGCACTAATATGATACCTTCCTCTCTCTTCCCACCCTAAGGAGCTTACACCCTGGCAGCAGTGGCCAGGTGGAGAGACTCCAGACTACTTGTATACAATTAACAACCAGGATGGGCTGACCATACTGCTGCAGCAGCAATATCTGCGGACTATGGACACATTTACACATGCTTTGGGGGTGGGAATGGGGATTTAATTAGAACAGCTCCAAGAGCTGCTGTAATTTAAAGTGCCGCCACGCCTCATGTATCAATGTCCCTGTGCTTAAAAATGACAGTTCCAGCACCCGCCACCAGTTTTAAGCACAGGGACACTGATGCATGAGACTTGAGAGGCTGCTGGAGCATGGCAATTACCACGCTCCAGCAGACTTGATTAATCGCATCTGCTCCAATGCGCTGGAATTCCAGTGCATCGGAGCAGCCTCGGCGCTTGTATGTAGGCACCCTTTAAGTCCCTGGAACAGATAGGATTCCTGCCCTGGATCTCAGCACCCCCACTGCTCTGTTGCTCAGTGGCACTTCCCTCAAACCTTGCTTGTTACACCTCTGGTTGATTTGTTAGGACTGATTGGACCTAGGTAAATGAAAAAACAGAGCAAATAGATTGCAACGTACTTGTTTTTTTCCCTTGAGTATTTGATCAAACACAGCACAGTTTCAAATTCATTAGAGATGCAAAGGTTTTCCTAATAGAACAGAGTGATATGTTGAAGTTGTGCTTCTTGGAGAAAAGAGCTATAAACCTGTGATTGATTTTATGTTCTTCATTTCTTGTTCAAGTTAGTCATGATGTTCATCTTCATCCTTCTTCAGAGTAACCTATCAATTCATGGAACTTTGAGGAGCTTGGCAGTTAAATAGAGAAATGTTTTTTCATCTTGCACCATGCATTTGTGCAGTGCAGAGTAGTGCCATGCTGAGGTATGCGGTATCTACTCAACCTGTGTTAGCTCCTGAACCAGAAGTAGTGGTGCTGTCATAATGTGGTAGTGCACATGCTAGTAAATTCAGGCTTAAAGTGCAGGTGCAAAAGCACATCTGCACTTTATATTCTCCTTTTAAGTGTTTTGTTTTCTATCCTGTTGCACAGCAGTACCTGATATGTGTTCTCTAGTATTTATTTGGAGGCTGCAATTGTTCATTGCTTTTATTGAAATGGAAGGCCATTTGGAAAAGGTTACAAATGCACTATCCATTTATACAGTGCAAAGCAGTACCATGCTGATGCATGCAGTATCTACTCAGCCTCACATGTGAAGCAAGCATCACATGTCTCAGTACATCAACATTAAGGCTCAGCATGCTATTGCTTTGTGCTGTGTAGGCACACACTCAGTCTTGAGCTAGCTTCTGAGAGAGCTTGGTCTCCTGCACAGAAAAGCTTTATGGTAAAAAATTTCCAGTGTGCCTGAGGAGCTGAGGTATTCACCATGGATCATCATCCTGTAGTTCTGGACTTTCTTCAATAAGGTGGGCCTTAAATATGAGGACTGAGACCTTAAACTTGTGCGAAGGCAGTGTAGAGAGTAGTGGACATGTTCTCATTGTAACTCGGGGTGGAAAGAGACATTGCCTGATGTCCCATTTATGCCTCCACAAAAACTTTTTTGATGGCACAGATGGAGAGCAAATAGACACCCCTTTGTTGCAGCACACCAGAGGAGAATCAGTGGTGCAGCAAAAAGTAGTAATAAGATGCTGTTGCTTTTTTGCTGTGGATGTCTGTTAGCTCAGGGACAGGAGAGTACAGGCAGCTTGAGCTGCTTGTACTCTCTAGTAACCCTGGACGGGTGTTCTGGCAGCTAGAGGGCCTCTTAAGTCCCTGGAGCACCTGCTCAGCTTTCCCTGCTTAGAGAGAGCATCTCTTGGGTGCCTCTCTATAAGCAGGGAAGTCAACCAGACCCATCCCCAGAGATCCCAGGAGCTAGTCTGGGTGAGTGGGGAAACTCCCTGCTTGCAGAGGTGCACCCCATGTTGGGGACTGAGGGAATCCCCTTCAGGGGATTTCCTCAAGGTGTCTGTGAGATGGCAGGGAGAGAGGGGTTCCCTCTCTCCATGCTTGCAGACATGCCCCCCATGTTAGAGCAGAGGTGTATATGCTGGTGGAATCCCTCTGCAAGGGATTTCCCTCAGGTGTGTCTGCAAGTGGAGGGAGGAGCTCCTGTGGGAGTTGCCCATCGCTTGCACTTTTGTACACATTCA
>NW_017729025.1:149003936-149005914 GCF_001723915.1 Gavialis gangeticus
GTGCCTCTCTATAAGCAGGGAAGTCAACCAGACCCATCCCCAGAGATCCCAGGAGCTAGTCTGGGTGAGTGGGGAAACTCCCTGCTTGCAGAGGTGCACCCCATGTTGGGGACTGAGGGAATCCCCTTCAGGGGATTTCCTCAAGGTGTCTGTGAGATGGCAGGGAGAGAGGGGTTCCCTCTCTCCATGCTTGCAGACATGCCCCCCATGTTAGAGCAGAGGTGTATATGCTGGTGGAATCCCTCTGCAAGGGATTTCCCTCAGGTGTGTCTGCAAGTGGAGGGAGGAGCTCCTGTGGGAGTTGCCCATCGCTTGCACTTTTGTACACATTCACCGGGTAAATCTCTGTCATCACACAGTACCTGATGTCTTTCTGTAGACATTTGTGGAGCAGGATCAGCTGTGCTGCAATATTTGGGAGCTCTCCACAGTAGACATTTGTTTCCAGTCTCAGTTGTTGAAGCATCACAATGCTGCATTCTTTACCAGAGCTCCTTGAGTTCTGATAGCTTTATGGTCAGTTCCAGTGTATTGCTGTAGTCCAGATGGGAGGTGATAAAGAATGTGTATAATTGAAGTTTTGTCATTTTTTGCCAGGGTACAACAGTTCCCTAGTCATCTGGAGATGGTAAAACACAGTATTTGCAGATGCTGTTGTTTGAAAGTTAATGTTGATAGGGAATCCTAGAGTACTTTTTAAACTATGAACCAACTCGACGGATTGCAGGTTTGTGCCTTCTACCAAAATAGACTGCACCATGACTTCTGTGTTCTCCAAAGTGTCTTCCTTTCTCCAGCAGCAAGCTAGGTCTTGGTTCAGCTTCAGTGAACTTCTCAGCATGTGGGCTGATTTTCAGGCAGTAGGGCAGTGGTGCAGGAGAATGTGAAGTTCTTACTGATGGAGAAAGGCAGAAGTGTTCAATAAATGTTTTGCACTTGTTAAGAAGCAGAATTATAGTCTAATATTGGAGGAGGAGGTACTTTTTAACTCGGTACTATTTTTAATTTGTAAAATATTTTACTTGTATATTCAGATTTCTTCCCCCCACCCCAGAAAAAAAGATATTTTGTATGACTGGCTTTGTCTTCACTAACAAAGTGAAAGATAAGTAGAGCTGTGTGTTTTATCTGCAAGGTACAGGAAGCCATGCCATTTTACCAGCTCTTACTACCTGTGTGTAGTACACTGGATCAGACAGGTCCTTGATTCTTGTTGGGTTTCAAATGCAGTTTTCCATCACTCTTCCTTTGCTGTGCTTCCCTCTAGGAAATACTCCAACCATTTTAGTCCGTTCATCTGTATCCCTGACACTTTGGCAGAACAGCAATATCTTATGATTGATGGTGTCAGTTACAACAGAGATCTCCAAGAAATGAGACTGGATCCATTGACTGTAAGGGTTATTTTTCAATGCAGTCAAACCTGGTTCTGTCCTGTGTTCTGGACTGTGCCAGTTCAGTGATTTGGAGCTGGCCTTCAGTGATCATCTCTGCAAGTTTGGTAAGGAATGGAAGGATAAATAAGGGGTTGTTGGCAGAAGGTAATCCTACTTGACAGGAGTTAGAGTGGTAGAGTCGAGACTTCAGGCATGAGAAGGGATCTTGGTTTTCTTTGATTTTAAAAAATTACAATTTCTCTGATAAAAATCACAGATTGTTTGATACAAACTCCAAAATCTGTGATTGAAATGAAATGCTGGTGGATGGATGGAACGTACATATGATTTTAAAGTAATTAGGAAGCCTACCAGTGCCTCAATCATTATAATAAAATAAATTTGAAATACTGATTTTTGGGTTTTTTATCATGGAAAATCAGAGCTTCCCCTTCCCCCTTAGCTCACAGAACACAGGTCCAGACCCTTCACTCCCCCCAGCCCTGCTGGAGGGGGTCCCCAGCTGCCAAGGCTATGGGGCCAAGGACCCAGGTACACAACCCTCTGTCCCCGCAGCAGCAGCTCAAGCCCCGGTTGCTGCC
>NW_017729025.1:149005959-149006328 GCF_001723915.1 Gavialis gangeticus
CTCCCCCATGGGCGGCAAAGCTAGAGCAGGGGTGGGTGTTGTGGGCTTGGGTGGGAGGGGGGGCAGCTCCCCAACACTCAGTGCACTCCTGTGGAGTAGGGAAACTTGTGTCTCAGGCTGGATGAGGAAGCTCCTTGCTGTTGGGTGCTTTGCACTGCCCTGACAATACACCCCGAGCCCACCCTGCAGCACCGAGGGGCACAGTCCTATGCCACTGCAACCACTGCTGCTGAGTGGGAAGGAGACTCCTCACTAGGACAATGTGGGGCTTGCAGCAGCAAGAAGCTTTCCCTGCTGTGCCAGGTCCCATCTGCTGGGCTGCAGAGGCCCTGGGGGAGGGCAGCAGGGTGGAGAGCTCGAGCCTGCTCC
>NW_017729025.1:149011328-149024470 GCF_001723915.1 Gavialis gangeticus
CCCCCATGGGTCCCCCCCCCCCCCCCGCATATGTGCAGCGTTGGGGAGCCAGCTTCTTCCCCATCCTGCTCCCCACTTGGGCCCTGCAGCCACTCATTCCAGCTCTGGGCCCCAATCCCCATGTACTGCCCAGCTGGGCAGCAGCCACCCCTGCCCCCCATGGAGGGGCCTCAATTCCCTGGCACCCCACCCTACCCCACCCCACCAGACTTTCTTGTGGGGGCTGCTCTCCAGGCTGCCTGGTGGCCATGTGCATATACACGCACATGGTGCCCCTGCTTGACCACCTTCCTCCCTCTTCCCCCAGCCCCTTACAGGCTGGAAATCTGCCAGCCTGCAGAGAGCTCTTTGCAAAAGTGCAGAATCCACGCACGTCTCTGCTAAAGTGATAAATCCACGTTTTTCTCTAGTAAAGACAGAAATCCGTGTTTTTTCTCGGTTCTCCATGATCCTTCATCATGAGCAGAGCTCTGAATACGTGCTGGCTCCTAGATGGATATACATACAGACGCTGCTAATTTGTGAGATAATGTATTTGGTTATGCATCAACAGGCAGAGCTAAGCAGTGCTCGACCTTGCAGCTGCTTATGATTGGTGTTATATCTATTAGGACACAGAGTCTTTTTATGAAGTACTTTCACAGATGGTTTCCCCTTGAGTGTTTTGTTATATAGGCATACAATGTATAATCAACAAAAAAGAAGGTTTTTCTTGTGTATATGGTTTCATGTTCCCTCTTTTTTTTAGACGCTACATCCTACTGATGATTTTTCTTTCCTAAGAGGACAGGCTTGGGCTGCTTCTAAGCCTTAGTTCAGCAAAACACTTAAACCATTATTCCTCTTCAGTTTGACCATATGGGTTGCCCCAGAACAAGGAGGAATGGAATGTACTGGCTCTACAGCACCCGAGTTTTGGCAGCCAGAGATATGAAAAGCTAGACCTGGAAATCTAACCAAAGGCTTTAACATGGTAGCATAAAACAATTAGCACAGGGTAACCAGGCTGTAAACTGGCTGACTCCAACATTGACTTGAGAGTTAGGCTGCTTCCAAAGAACCTGACTTATTTCACTCTTCTGGCCAATGAATAGAAATACTTGCATAGTTTGGATGTTGCTTTTAGCATGCCGCAGTGTTCTGCTCATGGAAACTTGCATTTCAAAAGCACTGTACCTCTCAAATCATACTTGCAAGTATGTTATATGGAAGCATTAGGAGAAGCTCTGTCCACTTTTTTCCTTCCCCCTCACCCTGTTAAACCTGTGTTTACAAGCTGAATATTAGGAATCAAAACTCGTGGAAGAGGTGGTATCTTTTATTAGACCAACGAATATTTGCAAATAAATTAAATAATTTATTTGCAAGCTTTCAGGCACATTCACCCTTTATCAGGCATAGCAGAGAGCAGAGATTGTAAAAGTTTTCCTAGGTAGAAATTAAAATTCATTTTTAAGCTGAATATTGTAATTTTTAAATAGAAAAAAGACAGCACTTTTTTTTTTACACGTTTTCAGTTTTCCTGTATACAGTTTATAGTAGGAGGGTTGAGGCTGTATGGCAAAAAGCTAAAAGGAAGATGATGCTTTCTGATTAAAAGAAAAACATATACTCAGACATATATAAAGTCACTTAATTATTTTCTTAACCAAGAGGAAAAGAGTAAAGACTTGATTGGGCACATGCAATTGTAAGTATTTGCATAATTCAGGTAAAATGTATTTTAGCAATCTAAGAAAAATGGTTAATATGCATCTTCATAGAAGTATCCTGGGCACAGTTTAGTTGTCAGCAGAATGCACTATAATTGTAGAGGGAAGGTTGCTATTTACACACTGGAACAGTGTGTGTTTTTCCGAAGTTTCATTTCATTTTTAGACGAATATGTCAGAGACCAGGGTTTGCTTATATCCTTATATGGACTAGCGACCAATTGCCTCATACATATTACCCACCTTCATAAGTGCAGAAAATAGATAGGAGACAGGTTATTATATACATGCCACCCCAACTATTTTTGGCACGTCTCTTTCTCTGTTAAAAAGACGCTGATAGAAGTGCATTAGCAAACTAGCTTTTAGGTCACAAGTATGGACTGAATTTCCTCTGATCCTAAAGCATGTTGTGCTCTTTAGAAAAAGAATGGAGTGATGTTAACTAGGAGTTTAGTCAACACTCGTGTCAGCTGGTCCATCTTGCTTTGATTAATCTCCAGCCCTTCTACCCTCTTTCCCTTTCGTTGACAGTGCCTTTCCCCATCTCCTGTTGTACAAGAGCCTAGATATTTTTGGCTTTGTTTTATGTACTTAATGCGGTAAAGGGCTTGCTGGTAGCAGTATAAAAAGTATTGTTTGCATTATAATTGAATCTTGCATTGTTCTGGTGTCTGTTTGTAGTTACCTAAGTCCCTGAAGCAAATGTCTAGCACAAACAGACAAGGTAAAGCACAGGAAAAGGTAATAGCAGCATCTCCAATTTATAGACGTGGAACTGAGGTGCACAAGCGAAGTTATTTTTGTGGATATCACACAGGAAGTCCTAGGCAGAGCCAAGAATTTGGTCTAAACTACTTTGTTCCCGGTCTGGTGCCTTAACCTCAAGACTTCCTCTGTCTACTGGAGCAGCCAATTACAGATAGGCCAAGGATAATTTTCTACACAGGGTTGGAGCCAACACTGTTTTCTGCTGCATTCCTCTCAGGGCCAGAAACTGAAACCAGGCCATGGTGAATATACCTGTCTGGAACAGGCAGTCAGAAGCTTTTCTATTGTCCATTGTTCTTACTCTTTTTTTCTAGATAATGAAGACCCATTCCAGAGGTATAATACACAACAGAAGCAGGTTTGAAATACTAATCTGTGCTGAATTTTTAGATGAGACAGTGGTATGTAATCAGAGCTGTTGGGCAAAACTGCCATCTTCATCTACATTTAAAATTTATTGCATACTAGACATCTTGCAGGACCCACATATGCTGTATATCCTGCTTGGTTTTCCTTTCGTGCTCTGATGACTGATTCTTAAAAGCTTTCTGTATTCCTTTTTCAGTTAAGAATTACAAGATTCTAACCAGACTTTGAGACAGGCCCTGGTGACACAAATGGCTCTGTTACAATAATGGCACATGGTTGCACTATCATAGCAGGAGCTTGGGTGGTACTTCCATCATAGCTTCTCTTTCAGGAGCTTGTAATTTTTTGGGGATGCTGTCCTGTGGATAAAATTACTTCCACGTATTCTGAGGCCAGTGAGGAAGTGTTTAATAATTAAGAAAAATGCCATTTACTTAATTTTTACAGTTATTAAAGTGTGAAGAAATGGTAGCTTCCACCATCGCTTCAATCTTTCAGATGTCTTGATGATAAAATCCCTCTAAACTTTATCTCCAATTTATTCAGTAAGGAATAATGACATTAGACCTGTTTTTGAAGAACTTCTATTTATGGATAATAGAATTTATTAAAGCTATAAAATAGTATGCATAGGATTCTGGACTCTTACTTTACCAGTTGCTTCATATACCAAAATGCTATGCCTCAGATGTCTGGTATGTGACTCTTGAATACCCTGTAAATCATTGTTAGCATGGAGTAGTCTGGATCTTGGTCAGTCAGTTTCAGTCTGAATCCCCAGTACCATGCTTATTTGAACACATGATCATAAGATTAGATGTCCAATTCACCTTTTCCTTTTTTTCTTTTTTTCTTTTTTTTTTTTTTTTGTTGCAGTATCACAAGTTATACAGCCTCCAAACATGCGACAGTTGAATGAGTAGTTGTGTTTGAAGTGCACAGGCATCTTTACATGAAACAAAAATGTAAAAACAATCACAAAAGTGAAAGGAGATTCTGAGTGCCCCAGGCGATTTGGAAGGATGGTAGTTCAGCCTACTGCTGTCTCATGTAGCCAAGGCAGGCACCTTCCACATGCAGTAAAGTTTGCATGGGCACAGACTGGAACACGCTTACCAAACAAGCATGGAGCATTTGCTTTGGTAAAAACATGAAGTTTCTACTGTAATAAAACATAAGGAGTTTTTTGCATTCCCCACACAGGAAAATTTTAAAATTGTTAAGATTCATCTTTTCCCCCACCCCAGTGGTCCTCAGCTAAGGTGCATAGCAGCAATGGTGACAGCCAAGTAAAACTGTACTGTGTGCAGGGCTGTAGCATGCACATGCCTCCTACATTAGGTTTCTATAACCCTAAAGCAGATAGGAGAGCTGCCTTGCTTGTAGCTGTTCCTGGTTTGCTGCTTTTTCTCTTCCCTGTCTCCCTTTCTCCAGAAATAAGTGCATAGGACAGTTCCACCTGTCCCGCACATCCGGGAGATGCTGTGCAGGGCTGGACCATCAAGGGCTACATCACAGGACATCTCTTCTGCCTACTTTAAGTGTAGAGCCCCTAATGCAGGAGGAACACATGCCACTACCCTTCCCGGTCTAGTTGTGCAGCAGGCACACAGGGCAGGCTTAACCTGGCAGCAGCAGCCAGTTAAGAAATACTGAGGTAAATTGAGCCCAGTAGTTTTCAACCAGGGTTGCTGCAAATGCTCAAAATCATGGAGCGAGGGGTACCCTGATTCTGAAAAGAATAAGAACGACTGCCCCATGGTCGTACTAAAGACACTTGGGACTTGGCATACATCAGGCTTCACGGTGAACCCTCTGTCTTCAACACACCACTTGCATGCTGGACTGTTTAAAACAATCTTCTCTGCTTTGTGGTTAGTGATAAATAGTTTTATGGGATGGGGGACTGCTGAAATGAGAAGAGCAGTTAAACAGTACCACAGATAAAGCTGTTGCAGCTTAAAGTCTTTCATGGATTTGACAAACTCCTATGGGTTTGGGCATGTAATTTAGAAGGCTAATGATATGACTTACATGCCAGGAATTGATATGCACATATCCCAACACTGAGTTAGGATGGCACTCTTGCTGCACTGAAAATAAGCCAAAGGCTAACATGTGTATTCTAGGTTTCCAAACCGTGGCACGCATACCTCTGGGGGTACGCAAGAGAACCTGTGTAATGGCAGATTTAATTTTCATTATAATAGTGATTGGTATTTAAGGGGTTAAATATAAAACATATGGGGATTATAAAACACAAGAGGTTAAAATATAAAGCATTTAATGATAATTGGCGTTTAAGAGGTTAAAATATAAAACATTATTTTTGCCCAGAGAAGGGTGGTTGGACTCCATCTTTCATGGTCCCTTCCAGCCCTTAATTTCTACAATTCTGTGGTATGCTCGTGTAGGGGTAGGTGGGCAGCTGATAAATCAGGAAGGGATATGCAGTAAGAGAGTTTTTTGGGAACCTCTGTTCTAAGTGAAGCCAATCTTGTAAGACTTATAAAGGTGTTGTAGGCTAACAGGTACTGGACTGGGTGTGAACCAGCTTTGTGCCTTCAGAGTTATGGGGCCTTACTTTTAACAGTTGTAACTCAGAAATTATTTGGTAAGTGCCATGAGTTAGTGAATGGGCTCCACTGTTTAATGTTACATAATGTAAGCTGTGTTTCACATGTATTTAATAAAACATGCCTGGAGAGAATTCTCTGACAGTATACTTTAGTCGCTTTTATGAATCCTCGTTTTCCCCGTGCCCTCATCTAAAGTGCATTTATTATCAGATAAAATAGTCTACAGTGCTGCTGCCTGGAGCAGATTCAAATGGGGCTGGAGTCATAACACCAAAAGAGAGACATTTCTACTTCCTCGGTGCTTTTTTTCTGGAAGAACTTGGCAAGAACATTGTCTCCCCCTCACCATTTTTGGGGGGGCGGTTTTCGTCTTCTCTTTTCCCACCCAATGGGTGATGGTCCTTCCCTTTCTATGCAGACTCCATCTTGCAGCCCTCATCCTAGAATTTCACACCAGCTTGCAATTAGGGCTTTGTTTGCTGTGCCATATTGACATAAGTCTGTAAAAACAGTAGTTGCCTTGTAAATCTTACAGGGAGAGTTTTGTATAAGGGGAGCAAGTCATTTCAAATATGTTAACTGATCCCTCAGGAGAATTTCTTAGCCAAGTTTTAGAAGTTCAGCCTCTTTATGAAGCTTGGGGTCCTGTGTATTTTGAGGGGAGAGAGGGAGAAAAACAGGAGTCCTTCATTTTGGCTCTTGAGTATTAAAATGTATTATTGCTCTAATTCTTCCCTGGAGAGCAGCCTATTTTAAGCTTCATGAGTAGGCAAGAAAAGAAAAGGAATGGTTACAGTTGCACTGAAACTTCCATCTCTGTTATGAGAGAAATAGGCTAACAATGGTTATGAATGACACAAAATGTGCATCCTCTTTCTTTCTGCCAGGAGCACCCATGTGGCACTAGTAGCTGGTAGTCTGACTTGAGGGTATATATGTCAACTGACTTTTTCTTTGATGCTTTCACAGAGATGGATCATCAGCGTGGCTTTGCTCGTTTGTGGAATCCCTTTCCTTCCTCCCCTGCCCCCCACCCCCCGCAAGTTGTAGGGGAGAGAAATGAGTCCTTTCCTCTGTCTAAGATGAATTGTTTTTCCTCATAATTACTAGCGTATGCAGGCAGCCACGGCAAGGTTTTCATTGCAATTTGGCAGCCTGGAAGATCCTGCTTCAGAAACGGTGGCTATTCAGTTTTATGTTGTCTTTTGTTTTTTCTGAGTGAGAGAGGTGCTAGTTAGGCATGTTAGTCTGAAACCAGGCAGAACAAGGTGGCACCTTAGAGACCATCTCGTTCAGCAAGATATAAGCTTTTATAGGCAGCAGCGTACTGCTTCATCAGATGCTGTCACCTACAAAACCTTATGCCTCTCTTGGAAGAGTTACTCTAAGGTGCCACCCTGCCCTGCTTTCCATCTATTCTTCTTCATCTTTCCACTTTTTAAGCTAAGTACAGCATCTCTACTGTTGTACCACATAGGGTTTCCTTGTAAATCCAACTGTTTTGCCTGTGGACAGTGGTAAGGCATCTGCACCAAATAATAGTTTTTTGTTCTTGTTGCCTTTTTTTTTGAATGTCATAGCATTTTGCAGACTAAAAAAAACCTCACAGGAGCTATGCAAGAAAGCTGCAAACAGGGACCATTTCATTTATTACTATATGCAACCACATTTACATTTGAGGATCAGCCCATACAGTGTTGTACAGTAGTATAGTACTGGCAACAAAGAACATGCTTTCAGGCAGAATATAATTAATGTTGGGGTAAAAATCCAACTCAGTCTGCACCTCTTGCAGAAAGCCGTGTGTGCGTGTGTGTGTACATGCACATGCATTTGTTAACTATTACTAATTCAAACTTCAGCTGTATATCCAAGGGCTCTCTTCACTGTGAAGCAGGGCTGTCCAACTCATGGCCTGCAGGATACATGTAGCTTTGTCTTCTGATTGTTAAGCGCCAGTCCCGGTTTTTTGTATGCCTCCATAAAGATGATTGCCTGAATGTCTGTCTGCTTCTGAGTGAGCACACACTACGGCATCATCAGCATGCTAGAGCTCGATGGCTGAAGTTGGGGGTGGTCTTTGTTTTGGCTCAGAATTGGCTGAGATTTAAACAGTTTGCCTTCCATTCAGTAGTTTAGCTCCACTTTGACTGGGTGCTTGTTGGTGGTCAGATGTAGCATTGCAGTAAGGAATATCGATAAGTGTTGGAGTGATGATGCAGTCCTGCTTAAATTTACAGTAAGGGTTGCCAGAATCTGGAATGGGCTTCCAAGGGAGGTGGTGCTCTCCTCTACCTTGGGGGTCTCTAAGAGGAGACTGGACAAGCACCTGGCTGGGGTCATATGACCCCAGCACTCTTTCCTGCCCAGGGCAGGGGGTCAGACTTGATCTATTGAGGCCCCTTCCGACCTTAACTACTATGAAACATATGAAACTCGTGTCTTAACCTCAAAAGGATCTGTGGCAGATCCATTATTGAAAGACATGGCTCACATACCAGCACGGAGCAGGCAAAAAATGGTGATGAATTTCAGTGGGCATCTATATTTCAGAAGGATCCTCTTCAGCAAATGGAAGGTTCTCGCAATGATCAGCAAGGTGATCCCTCTGTAATTTCCACACTTGGACTTGTCTCCATCAACAAGCTCTTAATGAGCAAACCCCAGCTCCAGTAATTCATATTCATGGAGGAAAAATCTGCTGCCAGGATCTCAGTACTTTGAAACCTTATGATGGCAACAGGAGACAGGAAAATGGGAATGGCAGAAACAGTGTCTTGTGGACCAAACTAATAACTCAGAGCCACCTGCCCTGGCCAGAAATATGTGCCTGAGCTGCAACAGAGTCTATCCTGAATAGGCCTTGTCAGCCATCTTCGGACCCATAGATAAGACAATCATGGAATACAGTGATGAGTCCACAAGGGGCCACCATTCCTCTTACTGCTCTGGCTGCTGCTGGGGTCCCTGGGCTCCCCTCTTCTGGTTCCTACTTCCTGCCCCTGGGGATTGAGCAGCAGGGCTCAGGAGTCTAGGGAGCCCCGCATGGCAAGGGGAGAGTACAGGGAGGCCCAAGCAGTGGCAGGGGACCCATACAGCATATAGCCTGGGAGGCTGTGGCATGCAACCTCAGCCACTGAGAAGTTGGAAAGCTCTGCTGTAAAGTTAATCAGGACCTGTAACTTGGATGTTGTCTCTAACTCAAGTCCCAGCCAAACTAATGTACTTTTTAACTCAAGCATGATAGTGTTTTTAACTCTTTCAGCAGCTCACCTATTCAGAGAGCTAAAGCTCAAGATAGCACATGCTTGTCAACTGTTAATATGACAGCTCTGCAGTGTAGATTCATGCTAGTGCTAATAATTCATGCTGTAGATTCATGCTAGTGCATACTCCTGGAAAGATAAAAGAGGCTTTCTTAGAGCTTGCTAGATAAATTTATAACAAGAGCCAGCTAACAACAAATGTAGAGAATCATAAAATACACTCCCTGAAGCCACCCAAGCAAATGCCATGGCTATGTGGACAGAAGCTTGAGTATAATTTTGCCATGTAACTGCTTTTGTTTGAGCTAGGCAACCTCAAGAGGAGTCACTAGAGTGCAGATAACTTATGGCAGACAAGGTTCTTTGGGTAGATGTGATTATCTTTTATTAGACCAACTAAATGGTTGGAAAAATTGTTCTTTGCAAGCTTTCCAGTGCAATCACCCTTTTTCAGGCATAGGAAGTCTCTACTGTTCTGTGGTTCCAAGGAATGAAAGAAGCCCTAGATAACTCATATAAACCCCACAGAAAAAACATGGCAAGCCAGAGGACAGAGTTTCTGCAGCCAACCACATGAATAGTTCTTAGGTACTTGCTCAGTCTGAAGCAGAGCCATTAGTGTTATCACCTGAAGAACTGCTACTTCCAGCCTATTTGCATTCCTTTGAAGTCATTGTCCAACTACAGACATGGCCTCCACCCCTGCATAGATTAAAATCTGGTGAGAACGGGATACAAGGATGTATGGGTGTGGGCCTACATGTTTTCCCCAAAAACGCTAGTGTTACTTACCCTAATGGCATATATTCGTTACCCTATATTCTGTTAGTCACATATGCATCTACTTTCCTATTTTTGATAAGGTCTGAACTGAAACCTGAAATCTCAGCTTCCCTCCTTGTTTGTATTTTGGGGGGGAGATGAAAAAAATGCACACACGATCTTTGTGTAATTCCTCTTGGCACTTGAACAATATTTTGAGACTTGGCTTTTACTGACGTGCTGCTCTTGACACCAGCAGATATTTGTTTCTGGTGTTTTGTGATCAGTGATGATATTGTACCAGTTTTTCTCCCTGCCTCTTGCAGAGGCATAGCCGAAGCCAAGAATAGCGGTTGCTGGATGACGTGCTTCAGGTACTGACTCTTAACACTGCCACCAGAGCTTTTAGGAATTCAAAAGAATATTGACTGGTGTCAGTATGCTTTCAACTCACTGTTTTTGAGCATTCAGTTTTAACAGACTTTCTGAAATACTTGCAACTGCCAAGTTGCAAGGTTTTTACTTTGGTGCACTGGATGGTCAAGAGGTTGAGTTTTCACCCTGGTATGTGTTCTGGACTGAAGCTGAAATATATTTCTGATTTTCTTTTTTTTTTCTTTTTTAATTCAGCATCTCTATCTCAGCACTAAATGTCTTGAGGCTTAGTTCATCCTTTCTTTTTTTGTCCAAACATAAGTCTTTAAACATGATTCAAAGTACTTTTCCTTTGCTGTTATTTGGATGATGGCAGAGTGGAAACTGAAATAACTACTTTCTACTGTAAATCCCATGTGGAGGCAAACTGAGAGCTGTAAACATTCCTGCTGCTAATTCTATAGTGGCCCCAGAGCTCTGGGGATGCATTCAGAGGTAATTGGAACGGTTACTTGGCTAGGTAGTAGCACAAACATATTAAAATCAAACAAAAGGGGCAATTAGCTAGCAGAATTGAAGCATTACATGTCAGGCAGGGACGTGCAATAGTCTATGATTTAATTTAAAACAGAACTTTATGGCCTGACATCACAAGGCCTTATTTCTTCTATCTAAATGCTGAGTTGCACTTTAATCAAAATGGGCTCTGTTTTTTGTTTCTTACTTGCATTGTTCACTTAAATGAGTGGTTCTGACTTGGTCTTTTCTGAGCCTCTTGATACTATTATACTTCTGGCTGTTTTACACTCAACTCTTACGGAATCCTGAAAGAGGCAAATAAATAGTTTAATTGAGCTATGCTGGCTTATAAAATGGTTATAATTAAATATAAAACATTATTCATAATATTTCTAAATATCACAGTTTGACTTCATAAGTGAGCATTATTAGTAGGGTGAGGTCTGAGTTTAGATGTTATCAACCATAAAGCAGCTTTCTCTCTGTGCTGGTGGTAGTTCAGATAAGCATAACAACTTGCCATCAATATATCACATGTGCATCTTTTATACGTAGATAGCAGGAAATATGTCCTCCCCACTGTTTATCCTATGTTCTCACTTTCTCGTATATCCTCATTCATCAGTAGTGTTGACTTGATTATTTACTCCTTTTATGTAGAGATGTGTAATTCTTTTACTTGGATATCTATAATATTGCTGCATAACAAAGTACACTTTTGTGCCTGCAAGCACATATGTTTTTAATGGGAAGAACTCTGTTACTTATTCTAATGTGGTGTTCCCTCCCCACTCCACCCCCTAGGGAAAAAAAAAGGAAAAGGAAAAAAAAACCAACCCTCTGCTTTCTACCACTTTCTGGGGTTGAGGGTCATATAGGAACCATTTTGTCCACTACTGAAAAAGCACCTATCATACTTACCCAAATCCAAAGCAGCTTTGAATTTAAGGTGAATGCCCCCAACAATTATATCCTATACATGGAAAGCTATAAATATATAATTGTTGGGGTGGGGGTGTCTTAAATTAGCCCCCCCCGCCCCACTGCTGTGGAGGAGAAAGCAGACTCCTGCCTGCCTCTTGTCAGTCTTTGCCTTCCCTCTCCTCTCCCCCCACAGCCACTTGGTGCTTCCACCCTGGCCCCACCTCCCTAGCCACTTACCCTGTGCCACTTACCCTATCCATTTGTCTCTGAACATGTGATTCAAATCTCTTGTTTTAAAACGCTAAAAATCCAAAGTTATGACTTCCACAGCACCTGACTTGGCCACGGTTTGCATATGTTTTAAGTTACTAAATCTGATGGTATACACTATAAAAATATACATGCTCGAGCTGTGTTTCCTAAAATAACATTTTGCTTGCGACCTCATGATTTGGGGGCATTTATAATTAGAACCCATGAAGTAGCATATTTTTTAAAGAGACAATATTGGGTTTTACACTAGACTGTACCAGCCACCCAAACAGGTACGTCTTGTCAGTTTTTCTGTCCAGTTAGCAAATGAAGGAAAGAAAAACAAAAAGGGAGGATTGTTTCATAGGGTGGTTTAAAAAAAATGCATGGAAAGTGGAAGTGGTGTATACTATGTACAGCAGTGGATCATTTAGTATATCAAGGGTGTAAAAGAATACTCTGAAAACATCATGTCATAAGTTTCTTCACTGTCGCTTTATTTTTTTCCTCAAGACAAATCACAGCCTCTAAGACTGTCCTCTGTGGAGGGGTGTTGAGGTCTTCCATCTCTGCATCATAAATATTCTAGCATTCTTGGTAAAACTATTGTATTATCATAGCACTTTATTTTGGTTGGATCCATGGACTCCCCTTTAATTTACCTTGGAAACAGCCGCTGTGTCCTCACTGTTTATTGTTAGCGCAATAAAAAGATTTTTGTCAAATGCTTGTTTTAAACCAGGTTTTAAGAGGCTTGAATTGTTTCTGTATGGATTTCATGTGTGAATAAAAAGCAGATGGGTGTGTTGCAGGTAACCTGCCTCATTCTACTTGTACTCCTGTTGTTGGCTTAGTGACACGTCTGTGGGTGCTTGCAGACATGGGTGCAGGGGGAACAGCACTTCACTTTCAGCTTGGTACGCCAAGCACATCCCATGCCTGGAAGAGCAGTTGCATCAGTTTGACCCAGATCGCCTAGCATCAGTATAGCTCACGAGCTTCCGTGAGGCTTTTTGGCTCTTTTATCTAATAGCTGATTTGAATCAGCTATTCAATTAAAAATGCCAAAAGGCCCCACTGAAGCATGCAAGCTATACAGACACTGGGAGGTGGATCAAACTAATTTGATTCCTTTTCTAGTAAAGTGCTGGTTTTGTGGGGGGAGGGAGGGGGCTTCCCACATCTGTCAGCACCCTGTGTTAGTTATGGAGAAGCTTGGGTGGTATGAGGCTATTCCAGGAAAGGCCTGGTTTCTCCTTGAGATGCAGGGTTGGAATTTGGCTCTTCTCATCTCTTGCATGGCTCCTGGGAGAAGTGAGGAAGTTATTTAACATCTCAGATGAGAATCCCCTGAAAAACGGGGACAAAACTATCTTCCTCTCTGTTATTTCTCAACCTCAAAAGGACGCTGGAACCAACTTCACTGGCATTTGCAAATCTGACTTCTGTGGATAGGAGGCATTTCATAGAACAATTATTTTGCAGCGTTTTGGGTGCTTGGATGATGAAAGTAGCAGACCCCCCACAGGTGTTCTCATGCACCTATATGGCGGTGACACCCTAGGTTGCTGAGTATACGCCATTAACAGCTGCTCCTGTCCCTTCCGATTTTT
>NW_017729025.1:149024552-149027150 GCF_001723915.1 Gavialis gangeticus
TTTTTTTTTTTTTTTTTTTTTTTTTTTTTTTTAAAGCAAGCAATCTGCAGGTGATGGTCACATGGATAACATTATCAGGACTTCATTTAGTTAAAGAAGGATACATGCAGGAATGTATCCTCACCTCAGTAAACCAGTTCCTGTTTCTGGAAAGCTTAGCATTTGCAGGTTTCAACCTGCCCCTTTTGAATGAATGGAGTGCGTGAATGAGATACTGTATGAAGTAGAAAAAACACTGGTGGCAGGTTACTCTCTTACTTCCAGTCTTTGGGAGGGTTTGGGGTTTGGGTTTTTTGAGGTGATTGTGCTCGTCAGAATCTGAATGATGGCATAGGGTTGTAGATCCATGCAACTAATTTTAGCTCTTCATTTTGTATTATGACTTGACTACCTTTCCATCAGGTAAGTCACTACCTTGCCAGATCGCAGGTATGCATCTGATCTGGCATCTATAGCTATACATTAAATGGATGAGCATGTGCCCAGGGTAAGGGACCAGGTATGCAGCATACACCTAAAAATCTATTAATGGATGCCTGAAATGGAGCGGAGTGCTAGTTGGACCAGTGAATACTGTAAATGAGGGAGAGACTACTTTTCCCTTATTTTTTTTCCCTCCTCCTATCTACGCTTCTACAGGATTCCTTCATTAGTTAAGGATCTGGATTCTTTCAACCATGTTTTTACAATGGAAAATCATACGTCCGATGTGGAACCAATATAATTCACTTATGTAACTTTGCAGAGCCATGGCTCACATATGCCATGCAGGTCTCTGGAGAGTAACGCACAACCTTGCTGAGAATAGGTCTTAATTACTCCCGTTTCTAACAGTTTCCAGCATGGTTATTTTATTAGCTCGTGCACAAGCTGCAGACAACAGTGCATTTGTTCCCTGTCTAAAAACCCTCTGATCCTAGACTGCCTTGTTTGCTTATCAGCTGCCTCAACAGTGTTGAACTGACTTGACTTTGATATCAAAATGCCTAAATGGCAACTGGGGCAATTGTGTCTTTGCTGTGGAGGCTTTCAGGATGACCACAGCAACTCAACATGCATCTAAACTTGCTTGTTCCATGTCTTGTAGAATGAAAAGTGTTTTATTATTTCACAGATGTTGTGGTTTTTAACTCTTTTGTTCCCTGTGTTTGGATTCATTTCTTCATGTAATATTTCTCCCTCTGTTATTTCTGCACTTAGTTCTAATTTGTCATTGAAAAGCTTTGCAACAGGACTTACTGAAATGAGGTTATTAGACATGGGGTTTGCTGTCTATTCCAACCCACCCATGTCCACAGCTAAGGCTGAGAATAGAAGTAGCAAGGTACAAAGCTGCAAATGAAAGTGCTGCTTGCTTTCCTCTGCAGGGGTTAATGCAATATCGTTCCCAACACGACATGCTAAGAGCTTGGCTGAAAGAGGCTTACTTTTCCCCCACACTAGTACTCTTGTCCTGGTGCACGGCCGGCGCCGGTTTGAAAAGGGCAATTCAGACGCTCCCTTATTGGCCTTGGCTCCTCAGACTTGGCTCTGGCTCAGAGTATGTAAAAAGGAGCAGCTGTTTGTCTCTCCAGCTGAGGGTTTGTGTGTGTGGGTTTTTTTTCCGCTCTTACTGTTTGCTTATTGGCGGAGGAAAATAGGGAGGGAGGACTGGATGAAGTAAGCTGTGTACACTACCGGTGAATGTGGTTGGACTCGTTTTCAGAGGGGGAGAAGCGAGCTGGAAGAGTGGAAGAGAGTCTGTGCTGGCCATTCCCCCAACTTTTTTCCCTTTCCATCCCCATTTTCTTTCTGTACAATGGTTGGGGACCATTGTAACCTTTCTGGAGAAAGGCCCGTACTGTCCCAGAGTCCCAAAACTGGATTAAGCTGCAAAATGGTTCTGCAGGCGGTGGGCAAAGTTCTCAGGTAAAAAACAAGTTTGTCAGTGTTTTAAGAAGTAAAGGGGAGAGGTGGTACAGCATGCACAGCTAAAGGGGCATGTACTCTGTTTTGCTGGTGTAAGCAAGTAGATAAGTAATGGGGGAACTCTTTAAAGTGGAGGTTTATCGTAAGCAGGCAGGGGAGGACTTTGGTCCTTAGGTAGGCAGCTGCCCCAGTGACTTGATTTTACCCAATACTTTTTAACCAGTGAAGTCAAGTTTTGATTTGCTTCTGTATCTAACTAGCATACATACTGTATAAAGATGGAATTTCTAATATTAATAACCTCTCCTAAACTTTTATGTTGCACTTACACATACTTAAGTACAGTACAATACTTGTTGTAGCCATCCAGAAAGAGCACACACCAGCTGCAGATGCTTCCTCAGCCTGACGAAGGGTGTTTATACCTGAAAGCTTGCAAAGAAGAATTGTTCCAACTATTTGAGTTGGTCTAATGCAAGATATCAGATTTACCCAAAGAACCTTGTATACTTACTTGTTCACGCTCCTGCTTGGAGCTCTAAAAGCCCTACATTTGAGTGGTAACTGTCCTTTATTTTTTTCTTTCCCCACCAGTAATGTTAACTGAGCAAGGCATCTGACTCCAAATGGGAAAATGTTTCATGTGTATTTTGTACACAAAGTGTGTGTGTGTGTGTGTGTGTGTGTGTG
>NW_017729025.1:149027161-149032038 GCF_001723915.1 Gavialis gangeticus
GTGTGTGTGTGTGTGTGTGTGTGTGTGTGTGTAGGGGGGGAGGGGGAGAGAAGAGAGACAAAAGAAATCTTTGGAAAAGAAGCAAGTAAACCTAGTGCGTTGATAAGGGAGAGTTCTTGTCTGTTCTGAGTCAAGTGGGGAGATTGCAACACAAAGTCGTTTACCCTCCAGTATTGGTGAACAGCTATAGTTTCTCTTGTTGGTTAAATGAATTCAGATATTCTGCGAAGTAGCAGGGAATTAGTGCACTGCTGCAAAGAGGGGCTTTGTGAGTTGCATAATTCTTTATTTGGCAAACCTCTTGGTGGCTGTTTTCCACCATTGATGACTAACTTTTCTATTGACAAAACATTTTTGGCATGATCTGTTCTCTTTTTCTTTCTTTACGCATAGGTTGTCTTTTTCCATCATCTCTGTAATTAGACTAGAGGCATGGATGTCTTAACACTGTACTAGTCCCTTGACCACTAACTAAACTGAAGGGAGAAACTGGACTGATATGTGCCTTGACTTTGACTAGTAACGTTTACCTGCACTTAAACTTAAAACCGTCCATTACATTTATTTTAAAGAACCACTGTATTGCCACTTATTGTAGGTTCTTTGTCATTGACGCAGGAGACATTTTTAAGGAATATAAGATTCCTTTCCTGCCTTTCTGACAACTTTTAAACTTTCACAACTGTTTCACATCGCTTCTTTGTTTGCAAGCTCTTTCATCATTCAGTCTAGTGCTATCCAGCAAGTTGTATCATAAAATACTTTGGCCAGAGGCTGGCTATTCATGTTGTGAACCTTTTGAAGTTTTGGTAGCGTTATGCTGGCATCCTGCCTGAGATGTAGATAGATCCATGTCTCTATAGAAAAGCATTGCCAAAAGCCTTAATTTGAGGTCTGTAACAGTTGATTTTAAAGCATAGGTGACTTCCCCAGGCTTGAGTGACCCGTTTGTTTGCTGAATAGTTTTGAAAAGTTGTAATGTGTACTAAATCTGAAGAAATAATTCCCTCCCCCCATCAGTGTGCATATCGCATTTCCATATAACTTGCATTTCAGAGCTATTAATTTCTTCTGAAGCTACTCATGTTCGACTTACTCAAAGGCATATTCCAAAACCTCTAATATGAAATAAGGAAAAAGCTGTTATACTTTAGGTAACGTTTTGGACTTCAGTATTGTAAAAGTAATAGACTAACTTTTCTGTGTCTGGCTTGCTTTTGGGCAGGTGTTGCTGATAGGTGAATTAGTATTTTGTGTTGTCATGAACAAGTACTAGCGCTTTCTGTTGGAGTCAAATGCTTCAAGCTGATGGCCACTGTGGCTTCATCTAGTCTCTTCATTCTGGTCCATCAACTTTTATGTCCAATAAAATAAAAATATCAAATTACAATACTGTCCTGTCATGATGAGGTAGCACTGGAGAGCAGCCTGAGTCCATGTAAGTCTCTCTTCGCATATGCCACCATTACTGCTGTTTTTATGAAGTTGCATGGGTTGAGAAGTAAGCCTCAATTTTTATGAGGTCAGTGCAGCCTGACACAGGGCTCTTCTACTAGCAAATCCATTGTACTTTTGTTTAACTCTAAAATGTTATGATTAACTCTTTCCTTTTGAACCTTCAACTTTGGCATGTATTTTGTTAGCTGGTTCCATAGGTGTAAGTCCTGTGGGGTAATGTGTCTGGTAATGTTTCTCATTCAGAAGAAAACAGTGTGGCAAGATCAATACACATATTTTAAAAATGGTATTGAAAGGAGACAAATTGGGGAGGGAAGGAAAAGTCTGACATAGAATAGAGGGAAGGAGGAAGATAATATAGGGAAAGGAGTGAGAGGAAAGGTGATATCAAGGCATTCAAGAAAGGGAGAAAAGGAACTAGGAGGTAACTGGGAAATATGTAAATCAAGATGTCATATAGCAAAGAAAGGAGAGTTGGGAAATGAAACCAGAAGCTATAACAAAAAGGGGTGGATATGTCTTCAGTCCACTTGTAGTTATTTTTATTAAACCTATGATTGTATTTAAGAATTTCTCTAACTTCCAGGGGATTAAAGTATGAATAACTTGTGGGCAGTGCCTTTACCTTCGATGCTCAGCAAAGCTTGTGAGCTTTCTGTTATACCTAGTAGTCTGGGTTTACTATCCTTTTTCCAAGGACTCTGTCTGAAATACCGTTGGAACATCATCTCTTGGTGTAGCTAAAATAAAGCTTCATTATTCCTTAGCAGATTCTTTGTTAAGATTCCCTGACAACAGAATAGGCTGTCCAATACAAACGTCTTTTTGAATTATGTTCATTTCAAAATTTTCCCTTACTGTAATTAACTCTGTATGGTTATTCGTTTAGTAGCTGAAAGAAAACAGATGCAATTGTTTTTGTTCCTTTTGTTCGTTACTGTATGGTTGTGTTGGAGGTGGGTCAAGCAGGGGAGGATAAAATTAATAAGGCTGATGCTATTTAACACTGGTTTTTTGCTACATTTTACCCATTTCACATCATTCCTCAGATTTTAGTAAAACAGAAGAAGCAGCAGCACATTACTAAACTTTTTCAGGGAAGCCTGCTTTTTATTTCTACTAAATAATCAAATGATTGAGGAAGGAAAGCTAAGCTTTCCCTGTGTTTGTTTTGTTGTCATTAGTAATTGAGCTGGGTCACTTGAGGTCTTAATCCTTTCCCAAAGTTGTGCATTAAAAAAGGATTGCAGGATACAGTTTTCACTACCTGCGTGAGCGTCTTCATCATGTGATTAGACAACCAAGTGTGATTCAAAACCAGAGTCAGCAGTGGGAATTGCCTGTGATGTGTCTGCCTTTCCTTTTGTCAGTTCTGACCTTGTGCAGGCATTTTTTGGAGAGTTAGTTACTTGATCATGTGGCATCTCCTCCAGTGCATTTCCTTTTTAAGTCTTTGAAACCTATTCATTCTGGGTTGGTTGTGTTGGATCACAACCATGTTGCCAAGATGTAAATTGAGGTTTTCTGTTCATTGTGGTGTCATTGTCTGTTAAAATATTATAAATTGTGTGTATAATGCTTTCTCCTAGGCATTTCCATTCTCAGAGAATCTGTCAAAACACCAAACGAAAAATACTCCAAAAACCAGGCCGCTTAACTCTCCTCTGTGGCTAAAGCTTCCCCTTCCTTTGCAGTGAGATGTAGGAGATGATTTGGAAATGAGAAAGGAATATATGCATCTCTTGTCTTGTAGGTTAACACTTAGCTTTATTTGCAAAATGGCATGCTTCCTGTTACCATTCAGGGCTGTGATCCCATAACTTGTCTTGATGGTAGCTTGAACCTCTTAAAAAAATTAGGCTTTTGCTCTAGGAGTCTCACTGTGTGGTTTTGAAAACTACAAACAAATTTTCAAAACTAGTTTCTACTTTTTAGTGCATCTTCTCCTCAAGTGACAATAGGGAGGATAAAAAGAAATCCAATGGCTTAATTTTGACATTGTGCTTTTTCACAATCCTATTCTCTCCTAGAGGTCATCTTGATGTGGGATGCTGCTCGCTTAGATTGGTTGCGTGGGGAAGCAATGTGTATATACAGTATAGGCAAAATGTCTGCACCATACAGATATCAGTATCTGTGAGGGCCGTTATAAACCGGTAGAAATGGTTTAAATGAGATTATGCCTGCGCAGTATGGGTAGGGTCAGACCAATCTTAAAAATATTTTCTGGTTTAAGTTAGGCTAAACATCTTAAACATCATTTGGCCCGCTGTCCACCCTTAGGCAATGCGTTATGTAGAAATGTGTTTACTATTCCCTAATATGGATAAACTGTAGCTGGGACCAGAAACTTTATAGGTTAAATACCATTTATAACTGCCTAGATGATTTTCATGGGGGTTTTTTTGTTTTTCTAACTTTCCGTTGTACCAAAATAGCTCAGAAGGGGGAACATTTGTGACGCAGGGTAAACTGATGTCTCCAGTTGCACTGTCGTGTTTCACTTTAAAAAAGGAATATGATTGCCCCTTAAATCATTGTTCATTCTTTATTTAATAATTGCAGTGGATCTCAAGCTTTTTAGATGCTAGGCAACCTTCGCTAGTCTCAAGGCCTCCCTTGGAAAATGTCAGCTCTTCGTTTTCACTCATTCCTTGGCTGCTGAAAAATAGAGCAATTTTTTGGGTGCAGAAAACTCAGAAAGATCACAAGGTTTCTTATTTGAAATCTGGGTTTATCTTGTGAAATCGTGTGTGGACACCTAACAGCGTGCAAACTTGTCACCCTTAAAAGGGTCTCAGGGTACCCTGATGGGAATCACTGCATCATTGCATAATCAAGAAGTGCTATTGAGGGACTAATGTTAGCCACTAGGCAGGATTTTATTTTCCACTGCATGAGTAGGAAGTAGTGTATATAAGGGATTTGTGAGTGATACCTTTTTTAACTTTGTTCATGTGAATGAAAATATTAGCCAAAAAAAACCCCCATTGGAGACCATTTCTAGACGATGAAATTTTCCACTAAGCACGGAACGGATACAGCGTTCTCCATGCTGCTTTGCTAATAGGCTTAGTATTCCCTTGTGGGGAGACCATCCCTTGAGATGAAAACACAGCTGATTCAACCCTTAGCAGAACAGTTGCTTCTGGTGGTGGTAGTGGCATGGCTTTCTTGGAGTTCACTTTAGAGCTGGCCCATTAATACCCATCAGATTATTTTCTGTCAAAGTATACTAATAACTTGGTCCAGCTTTGGGGCTGGATTTGAAGTGATGTTCTAGAGCAGGGGTGGCCAACCTGTGGCACAGCTTGTATGTGGCACGTGGAAGACTGGTGTGGGGGGCAGGCAGCACAGTAGCAGATAGGGCTGGGCAGGGCAGGGGGCAGAAGCAGAGCAGCAGATCAAGCAGGGGAAGG
>NW_017729025.1:149032049-149050168 GCF_001723915.1 Gavialis gangeticus
AGGGGGCAGAAGCAGAGCAGCAGATCAAGCAGGGGAAGGGGATCAGAGTGGCACTTGGGGAGGGTGCAAGACTAATGTGGCACACCTGCAAAATAGTTTAGCCTCCACTGATCTGGAGAAAATTGGTGTCCCATTACTAGCAGCCTACCCAAGTTAAGGCAGCAGACAGGTTATTTCGCAGGCCTATCACGTTGCTGGCCACCATTTTCATGGGTTTATTGTGGCAGGGCCTCCCATCTCTGATTGGCTGAGGGCCCCTGGCAGTCCCGCCTCTCACTGCTAATTGGCTGAGAGGTCTAACCTTCATGCAGCCCCACTGCTCGCTTTTAATTGGAGGAGAGGGGTGGGACCACAGGAAAAGCAGCCTCTTAGCCAATCAGCAGCAGAGGAAGGAAGGTGTGGCCACCTCTTGGCTCCTCCTCCCTTCATACTGGCAGCTCCCCGCCCCCCAGGTATGCTGCAAGGCCCACCAAGGAGCCAGCATTTTATTTTTAGCAAGTCTTTTTTCCAGTGATTCTGTGCAAAATTGCAGAAACCGCTTTTTTATGGTTTCCACAGATGTTGCAATTTGAGTAGGTCCATACCCATTACCAACCTACTGAGTCGTACAGTCCTCTGTCTCACTTAGGGTGGCTGCTTACTACTACGTACTAGCTTGCAGGGATGTCTTGACTCTCAAGCATTTATAAAACTGAACTGTCGTCTGGTGTTAGACAAATGAAGAAGAGTTGGTTACATATTCTGCCTCCTGAGAAGTAGTAACCAGAGGGATATGACTATTAAAATTCTTTTTTCTATATGAAATAACCCTCTACATATTTTTTCTGTACTATTAGAAGAAGAATGTCTGAGTTTGGAGTAGCAGTACTTCTTTTAGATCTGATAATCCTGATGTATTTTCTGAAGATGCATCTTTGTGGTTCTTTCTGTCTTTCAGGATCCTACCTCTGAGGATAAGATGAGATCACAGTAATCTGAATGGTTCTGCCATCCTTTAGCTTTTGATCTCTTGCTAAGATTTTTGTTATAGAAGTTGCTTTACGTTTTAGCTTCTGTTAACTTCTTCCTAGACCAACAGTCCCCAACCTGTGGTATGTGTGCCCCTGGGGGTATGCAAAACATCTCTGGGGGGTACATGGGAGAAATTTTATGTAATGGCAGACTTAATTGTCATTATAAAAATAACCGGCATTTAAGGGTCTAAAATATAAAAATCTATGTTGGTGGGGGTATGGAAGCAGCTGGTAAATCTAGAAGGGGGGTACACAACAAGAAAGTTTGGGAGCCTCTCTCCTAGACTGTGAGCTCTCCTGTACTTGGAAGACATTGAATAAGCTATCTTTCTTTTCCTGGGAGCTCATTGAAATCCTTGGTTGGTTTCTTTTTATCTCTCATTTTAATGACGCATCTTTCTGTCTCCCCTGATGTTGGGAAGGATATGTGTGTCTCATGTTTCAGGTATGCACCAAATATTGTGTGATAGCCATCTATGTCAGGTTTCCTCACTTTGTATGAACTCTCCCACCCCACTCCCCCTGCAAACCAGAGCTGTTCCTGTTAGTATATGTATGGCTTTTTTAACTGAGCTATCATAACTCAGGACAGATAAAGTCATGCATTGGATAGCTCAGATGAGTAATTTTCTAATCTCATTTTTATGACTTCCACAACTGGGTACCTCAAAACTTCTGCAAAGACATCTATATCTTTACATTACAAAAAAACAAAAGAGCCATAACTTTTATAGTGATTTAACTTACACTGCCAGTACTAAATGCAGAAAAAGAGGAAAGAAAAGACTGCATGCATTCATAGTGCTTTGATTTAATCACGGGCGTTCTCAGAGAAATAATTGGTGACCTTTCCTCATGAAAGGATATCTCGTGGTGTGTGGATTAGTCTGCCATCCACTCTGAAGGAAGATAAGGTTTTCTGAGTTAACACGAATCTTAAAAGACCTGCACGCGGTCCATTGAGGACACGGATATGATGGAAATCTGTCTGATGTAAGAGTGTGTTTGCACTGGAGTGGCACTTCCGGCTAAAATCTGTCTTCCCTTCTTTTCTCCCATCTCCGGGGTTAGGCTTAGTTCAGAGTGCATCAGGGCCATTGCTTGAACGGGTGAAAAAAGGATGATGGTTTTTAACAGATTTTTAGGATAGACAGTTCTAACTGAAGCAGCACGGTGGGAGAAGGCATGGTAGTGCAGGGGCATCTACACGTATACAAACTAGGGGTTCAAAGCAGATGGTGAGAGCAGGCAGCCTTTTCCCCTGCCTGAATTTTAGTATTCTGCTGTTACATTTCCAAAGAGCAGTTTCAGAGAAAATGATCTTAGCACCTCTTTCATAGAGAAGGAATTACTGTAAGTTTAACACAGGGGCTAAAATGAATTAGTAGGCTTGGATTTTAAATTCAGATGCCAGTAGGATCCAATTTAAAATTGCAGGGGGGGACCTCCATTCACTAGGGATCTTTTTTACCCACATTGCTGATCAGGGCATGTGCTGAAAGGTACCTGAAACAGATAGAAATGTACATTAAGCATCAGGACTAGGAGTGCTGATATGAAGAAATTGGAATTGGATTTTAGTCTTAAACTGTGTACTAAGAACCCACCCCTCAATTTTAAGTGTGAGGGTAGGTATCACTTGTTTTGTCTCTTTAAAACTACTGCTGCTTTAATTGAGTTGTACAGAACAGATAGGATCTAAAAAGCAATATTTAATGTGCAAGATGCCAAACTAGATTCAGTCTCATCTGAAAACATGTCTGGTTTTCTGCTGTTTTTCTATTTTAAACAGTCAATCTCTTTACCCCCAGGTGCAGCATACAAACCTTTCCAAAATCAGGCTTTGTGATTGACATTTTACTCCCAGTCCTGTTAATTAACCTGCTCTCTAATCCCAGCTATAAAGTCCCAAGATTCTTCGTCTTTTCCTCTTCATGTGAAATTCCTGGGAATTTGAGCCTAGTGGTTTCTGTAAAGAAACTATTGCAAAGCAACTGGAAGCACCCAATGAACTGTTCATGTGAGACCAGTTTTGGAAATGGGGCAATTTTATCCTGCAGTTCTCTCAAATGAACAAATTCATGCAACTGAACACTAGAAAGCACATTACACACATTGAAGCATGGAGTAACTGGTAAGATTGTGTCTTTTGCAAGAGAAAGTTGTACTGTAAAATGCTCACCTAATGGATTTGATCTAACCTGAAGTGAAACACAGCTTTGTGCTTGTTGCAGACAGGGCAAGATGCAGTTAAAAATTATTACCTGGCTGCAGTCATCCCATTTTAAGGTATGATTTTTCAGAACAATCACCTGAGCAATTATGCACCTCCCTTATTTATGCCCTGTCATCTCAGTGAGTGCAAGCAGAGTTTGACAGTGTTTGTACATGTAAATTGGCTAATGGCAAAAAATTGGATGACCAGTTAAAGGTATAACTGGCCATTCGTGTGCAGCTATAATAACTGAATGCATAAATTATTAATCAGAAATATGACAGACCATTTATAATAGACAGTGTGCCTCAGCTTTTCCCTCAAGGAGTGACCTCTCACTTTCAGTAAGCCTTTTTGAGGTAGCATTCCAAAATTTGGGGTACTATTTTATTTGCTTACTGCTCTATGCATATCTACAAAGATGTTCTTAATTATGCTGTTTAGTATCCCATAGGGTATTCTGTAAACTTAAAAATAAGGGGTCACTTTTAATTGGGATTGCAAATTGCTGCCTGCTCACAAACCAATTAACACTCACCAGTTGGTATGGTATAATTTCTGTTAATTAAAACTATAATACTCTGTGGTGTGTTTTATCAATCAATCAGATAATCCTTACTTTTAAACATAATTCTGTAGGCAAGGTTCTTAAAATTTAAGTCACTGCATATTTGTATTATATGTAATGTGGGATTTTAATGCGAGTAGTTTTCTGGGAAGTGTCGAAACAGGTGTGTGCAAACAGATAGCAAAATGGGAAGAGATGCACATCACAGACTTCTGTTCTAAAGTTAATTACTAATCCGTATAGCTGGATTAGTAAATGATTTGCTCATACCCTATGCTAATCAGGGTACTAAAATTAAATTGACCCTGTGACCTCTTCCATCTCCGTGGAGACCTAGCTATATCTTTTGGTTGCGGGTTTCAGCTCTTCTCTTTACCAAAACCCTTAATAGATTGAGACCAGAATGGATTGTCTCTATCTTCTAATCTGACCTGCTGTACAGCAAAGGGCATTGAGACTCCCCTTGTTTGATTTACAGCGTATCTCTTAGAAAAACAAACATCCAATCTTGATTTTTAACATTGCCATGGATGGAAAATCTTGCACAACCTGTGGGAACTTCCAGCAGTTAAATACCCTTCCTGTTAAATGTTTATGCATTTTACTGTATTTAGTCTAATCAAAGGCAAGTCTCCCCCCCATGCCATTAGCATAGGGAGGTGGGGCTCACCTTGGGTTTAAATACCTGCCTGAGGTATTTTTTCCAGCTACTCAGTTGGTCGAATAAAAGAGATCACATCTACCCAAAGAAGCTTGCCTGCCTGGGGCAGGCACTGGCTCAGCTCCAGCTTCAGCCTCAGACTCGGGGCCAAAGCTGGAGTTGAGCTACCGCCTGCCCAAGGCCAGAGTAGCTCATTTGGTGGCGGAGGGGGCTCACAGCCAGGAAAGCATAGAGAGGAATGGGAGGCAGGGGGTAAGCTGTCCCCCCACTCCCTTCTCCCCCTTGCCTTCTACTTTGGTCCCTACAGCCCCAACCCAGCCTGGTTGGGAGCTGCAACTGCTTCTCCCTGGCAGGGCTGGGCTGGAGCCAGGGTGCACTGCTGCTGCTAACTGCCCTGGAGGAGCAGAGTTAAGGGGAGTAGGTAGGCAAGGAGTGGGGGTTCAGCAGGCACAAGGGAAGATGGGGACATGGGTAGCAGGGTTCAGGTAGAGGTGTGGGGGGGTAAAGTGGGAAGCAGGGAGTGGGGGTTAGGCAAGGGCAGGAGGCATGTGGCAGGAGGTACATGGTGGAGTGCAGGCAGTAAGGGGTGGGTAGGCACAGGCATGGGGAACAAAGGGCAGGAGTCTGGACCATTGCTGCTTTCCCCCACCACAGCTGAAGGGTAGGGGGGAAGAGTGAATTTCAGATGACCTTCCACTAATTAGATTCTATACATGAAAAATTATAACGAATTTACTATTTTCCCATACACAGAATCTAGTTACTGATGGGGTCATCTTAAATTTGAAGTTGTCCTGAATTCAGGTAAATGTGGTATTTCTGATTTGACACATCAACAGGTACAGTGTGAGGAAAGAACAACTATCTTCTGGTGGGTCTCTTCTCAGCTTTCACATACACATATGTTTTGACATAGCTGTCTAATTCCTAGCGTTTCTATGTGCAACTGAACTTCCAATATCAGCATAGAGAGGCACGCACGCATAGAAGCATTAGTGCTTTAAAATAAGTACAGGGGTGTAGAATTGCCTGTGAAATGCTTAAGAAAAATGATTTTGAAAATCCCACCCAAAGAAACATACCCTTTTTCATGATAGGAGGACCAAACCTTTGCTTGGCACATTTGGGTTGATGTTGCATTGCTATTAAATCAGCTTCTTAGTAACATAAAGGGAATGGTAAAGTGATTAATGGAAACAGGCAAGCAAAGTGTCCAGGGTGTACACGCAGTCTTCCATGGTGGCCTGGCATCCTTCCGGTAAGGATTAAGTTCTTTAGCAACTTTTTCAGACATGAAACAGTCTCTATGCCTGCATAGTGGATCCACTGGCCTATTTCTTGAGTTACCATTTGTTCAAGCACAAATTGACTTTCTCAACGATTAAATTTAAACCTGTGCTGGACATTTGTGAGGCTTTGAAGGTATTAAGATGGAAGGAGGCAGATATGAAAAATTAGCTTCTGTCCCAGCCTGCCTCCCCACCCCCTCCATTCCCCTCCAGCCCTTAACAAGAGAAGGTAAACATACTCCAACTTGGGTCACTTTTTTCATGCCTGGATAGTTGCAACTTGCCTGGTCCTGCCAGAAGTTAGACAGCCTTTTACTGTTTTTTCCCCTCTGGGGAGCTGAAGAGAAACAACAGCTATGACTGAGCTCAGCTTAGATCTAACATGTTTCACCCTGTTGCAAAACATAGCGTTTGAAGAGTTCAGCTGTTGAAACAAGTATTCTCATTAACTGGTTGGGGGGCAGCGTCATGGGATCTCTGCAGTCCTTTGTCATGAGGGCATCTTTGTAAAAAACTTCTAAAGATTCTTCTTTACCTGAAAGAGGTTCTAAAATTGGTTTACAGATGCAAAAAACTGCATGCACTTTTATCCTTTCTACATAGGTATTGGTAGGTAGGTGTGAATGAAATGGCTGGGGTGACCTTCATCTCTAATGAAAGGGTATCAAAATCAAATGGTCCCAGGGGCTGGACTGGAGCCACAGACCCTTCCCCAGTATACCAGATCTGGCGCCTGCTCCAGCCAGTCTGGGACCTGTTGAATGTGGTGCAAATCCCAGGGTGGCCAGAACTGGTACCATGTGCAACACAGTCCAGTTGGGGATATGTAGCATAGATCCCAGACTGGCTGGAAGAGGTGCCACGATGCCTACTGCAACCAGGCTGCCACACGTGGCACCTGCTCTGGGAACTGCTGCACATGGCGCCTGCCCTAGCAAGTCTGGGTCCCACAGTGCATGCAGTACTCGCAGCTACCACATGCAGCACAAGTTCTGGACTGGCTGGAGCAGGTGTTGTGTGTGGCCCTACAATTATTTCCTCAGGGCTGGGCCGGCACACTGTTGTGCTCCATCTGGGTCTCCACTGGGGGCCAGATGGCAGGCCACATCCAGCCCATGGTCCATGTGTTTCACCCATGCTCTAGTGTGTTTGCTTTAGATTAGGATTTCCTCAAGCTAGTGTAACACTCAAAAACAGGGTGCTGTTAGTCAGAAGTTTCTCCCATGGTGCAAGTGTTTGCAAAGGAAAAATGACAATGGAGAAAAGAAAACAGCAGTACAAAGGGAAACCTGTCTGAACCCTGCTTTTCCTCTGTGTAAACAGCAATCTGTCTGCGTGTGCATGTCTTGGGTTATAGCAGCAGAAAGTCTTGAGTGCTGAAGCCAGGTTGCCATAGTGAAACAGTTCCCTGCTATTGAACCATGGTTGTGCTTTGAAAAGTGTATATGGCATTGTGAAGTACCATGATTATGAAGCCTCAAAATTTCCAGATGGGGTTTGCTCAGTTTACCAGTGGAAAAAGTGGCCTTGGGAACTTCTGGCCCTGGAAATTCATGTGGAACTGAGAAACAAGCTTTTTTTTTTTTTTGTTAGTGTGCACATCCTCTGCTGTCTAACACAGTGGTTTTCAGCCTTTTTGGACATGAAGCAACAACCCTCATTGGACTTGGGGAAGCTGTCACTGACACCCAGCTGCAGCTTCTGGGTTGGGTAGTTTGAGCAGTTGAAAGTGGCTGCTTCTGTTTCAGCATTGGCCTCTGGAAAGAAGTCCACGGGGTTTTTTTTTCTGTTCCTTTCCCTAATGACTTCCTTGTCATCACTTATACATGCAACTCCCCAGCAAATGTTGCTTGTAAGGGAACTCAGAGGAATGAAATGTTAATTATACAGTCAGAAGCCAGTCATCAGGATGACTGGAGAAGTTAGCTGCATCCTCTACTTTTAGGCAGGGGAGGAGTTCTGGCAGGTAGGCAGGAATAAAAAGGAAGCTCTAGTCCAGCATGTTTTACCACAAAGTGCACTCCACTCATTCTTGTAGCGTTAACTGATGTCGGCAGGCCCAGCCTTGCCCTCTCTAGTTGTTCTTCTGAGGGCTGAACCAACGGAGAAGGCTGGTAATTAGTACAGTAGTACCTGTAGCTGGGTGCCAGCAAATACTTGTAGTTGATCCTCTTGTATCAAAAGGCAGCTGTTCTGATAGGCAGCTAACATGGCTCATCAGGTCTATGTAAGCACTGTGTGCAAACAGTGTAGCAAACTTGGCTTTTGGGGGGGAAAAAACCAGTAGGACTGGGAAACTGTCACGTTCCCTTATATACTATGTACTGCAGGTATGCTCTGTTTCTCCCATTCCAAGGTGAAAACAGCTACAGCTTTGTTTGGCCTGAAATTGTGTCAATAATTGTATTAAGCTCTTTTTGAGAAGGAGCATTATGAAATAGCATTATGGCACTTGTCATCCTTAACATGCTTGCCATGCCTTGGCACAGGCTGTTTACAGCACAGCATCCGGAGGTCAAGCAAAGATTGCCTTTTAAGGGAAAGAGCCACTATGAGAATAGGGAAGAAAAGCGGTTCCCTGGCATGCTTGGAACATTCTTCTTTCCTCCTCCCCTTAAACAAACTCTTAGTAACTTTTAAAAACAGAACAAAAATGAAAAAGCAGGGCCAAGGTTGCTGCCAAAGATATTTTAATCTGCGCAGCCCTCTTCAAGCTGCATCTTACCTGGGTTCTGGAACTGACCCAGGTTGGAAGAGAAGAAGAATGAAATGTTGAGGTCATGGGGGTCTGTCAGAGGGAAGAAAAGGGAGGCAGGAGATCATGACGGGTACTATATAAAAGGGTTTAGGCTGCTTCTCTTTGCCAAGGCCTAGGGAAACAATCTGACCACGACAACCTGTGAGCAATTTTGGCTTATGTTGCAATGGAATTTGGGCTTGCTCTTATTACCTTCCAAATGTCCTTTGCATGTTGACCTTCCTGTCCTCCCTTTCCTGAAAATACGCATCTGCTTGGGCTTCTGTTGCCGTACTGGGCTCAGCGCCAGATTTCTTAAGTCTCCAGTCAGGCTAAAGATGTACATAAGACTTAAACTGATTTTAAATGTCATTTAAACCTCAAATGGACAGGCATACAAGCTGTTTAGACTTGTTTAAAACTGCCTGAAATGGAACATCAGCTGCAGGTCACCTTTTACCTGGCACCCACAAAGCATGAGTGCACCCACACCTCTCCCCACTTGCTCACTGTAAAGCGTACTGGGCTGGATGCTCTCTCCTTCCCCCGGTGTCCAAAACACAGCACTTCAGCACCAAAAAAGTAGCCCTTCTACTTTGAACACTAGGGCACTATATATGCAGGCACCTCAACACTTGTACACTGGTTCCTAAGCAATGACATTTGGGAATGGATCAGTTGCCATGCGTGTCCATACCCTTACCAGAAGAATCTGGAAGAATATAAATTACAGTATATTAGAATTTAGCCTTTTAAAGTCATCAAAACTTGTGGAAGAGGTGATATCTTTTATTAGACCAATAATATATTTGCAAACAAATTATTTTATTTATTTGCAAGCTTTCCGGCACACTCCTCCTTCATCGGACATAGGAGAGCAGAGATTGTAAAAGTTCTCCTAGGTGGAATTGAGAATTCATATTCATATTTTAAAGTGTACACTTGAAACATGGGACCAGATATTACCAGTAGTGACAGAACTAGGCCTGAGAACCAGAATAGCTCAGCACGAAGCAGTGGTGAAGTTGCAGCCACCACTCTAGCATCTTGGCTGTATTGTAACTTCTTTCTGCTTGCTAGATTAAATGAAGGCTCCATGTAGGCTATAGCAGCCCACCTTCCTGTGCTGACCTGTTAACTTCTGGAGACAGAGGAAAGCAGCATCATATTGTAATATGCCTAGGTGATGGCTTAGGAAGAGCAAGGGAGAGGTAACACGATAGTCTCAGGCTTCTGTCTGGCTAGTGGGTGCACGTTGCCTTTCCAAGTGCAGTGACTGCTGACTTGCCAAACTGGAAGCAAATGAACAGGGCCTGCAGTTATCAGTGTGGTTGTAAAGGGTTAGGAAAGTTTACATTTCCTATCTCTATTTAATTTGAGCCTTTTTTTTTTTTAAGGAGTTGAAAGAAAGGATGGATAGGGTGGCTGAGAATTGGGAGTGCAGACAGTGATATAGCACATCTTATATCTCTTCTAAAAACATTGCTTCAGTCTGCGTCTTCCTTGTTTCAAAAAGAGTTCCTCACCTACAACCTAAACCAAAGAAATAAATCTTAAGTTTCAAGCCGTTTCTTTTCTGTGACAAATAGGTTCAGAAAAACCTTAGTTTAACTAACTTGGGTGCTCAACCTCCCTCCGTGATCAAAATCCGGTCTACAGTGCTGTCATCCATGCCATGGGTCCAGAAGTGTAACAGAGGGAAAGCAGTGGCACTGCTCCCCTGTTGCCAAATCTCTGGACCCATGGGGAACCCTGGGCCCTCAGTGCTGGATCCAGTACCTGATCCCGTTGTACAGGGCCAGGTGGAGCCAGTGCCAGGGCCCAGAATCAGTGGGGGGGGGTTGAGAGGCGGTGGCATTGGTCCCCTGGGACCTGGAGGGAGTGGATGGCAACACTCCCCTTGGGACCCAATCCCAGCACGTGGCGGCACGGGAGGGGGTAGTGCTGGGCTTCACACTGCTCCTCTGGCCACAGAGCCAAAATATTGAGCACCATTGAACTAACCAGTAGCATATCTCCACTAAAAGAGCCTAGTGTCTGTCTGTTAGTGTTTTCTTCCCATGTCTATTATGGGGGAGGTGGAGAGAGAGAGTAACTTTTATTGGATTACTTCATTACAGTTCTATGTTCCCTGTAAAGCCTTGGCCTGCCTTATGGATGGGTTGTCCTCTGCAAAGAGAGCATTTTAAAATGCAAGGCTTCTCTTCCAGTGGTTCATTCTCCCTTTCTCCTTCTCCTCACCTCCTGCTTGATTTATTACACAGAGAAAGGAGGTGGAGAGAAGCTGGGAATAAAATATTCATCATAATATTCTTTCTGAATTGTATCCCTTTTGAGCTGACTTTACTGCAAAACATAAAAATCTTCAAGGAATTCAAATAAAGACTTGGCCTATAAGACACGATTAAACTGTTGGCTCATTGCCTGTGTAATTCCACATAAGCTACATTTTAAGAAGCCAACTCCTGTCTTTAGAGACTACTGCGAAGGTAGTGTCTGGCAAGAAAACTTCACACTAGAATAATTTATCAGTGGTTCTATCTAAGAGCTTTAAAACACATAACTTTTCGTTTACTTCTAAAATCTCAAGAATAAATTGGATAAACCAGCCAAGACACTGACACATCTGAT
Organism: Gavialis gangeticus; assembly: GCF_001723915.1. Lineage (NCBI taxonomy): Eukaryota > Metazoa > Chordata > Crocodylia > Gavialidae > Gavialis > Gavialis gangeticus. The sequence goes on from NW_017729025.1 coordinate 149,043,164, forward strand.
ATTTAGTAATGCAGTAGTATGGCAAAACATGTGTGTAAAATGTAATATGGAGTCATTTCTGGATTGTTGGCTCTCTGAATTCTCTGGAGCTTGCAAAGCGTCCACATAGTTATTTCAGTTTGAAACAAAGCACTGGAGTTCACCAATTAATTCCTTATGACAATTTCTGAATGCTCAACATTTTTTTTTCAGGATTTTTTTTAGCAAATACATACACGTGTGGAGCTGGCTTTTTTTTCTTTCTTTCTTTATGTAGCTAAACAATTTCAAATAGGTTTCCTTCTCAAACTGAGTTTGAGAGTGACCTTTGTATAGACATTTTGTTTTCTCTTGAAAAGATCTAACTGATTAATCTTTCGGAAAGAACTGATTGCAATGCTCTGAAAGGATTTTTTTTTTTTTCTTCTTGTTCCATCTTTGGATGCCTAGTTTAAAAAAAAGTTGTGTCAGGACACTAAAGCAAAGCTGTTCTATGTTAAAGAAGGTGCTTTGTCCTGAATTAGTAGGGGTTTTTTAGGACTATATTGCTTCAATCTTACCTTTGGATGACAATGAGAATTGTAAATCAATGATTTTCTTAGGAAAAAAGAGCTACAACATGTTCTGTTTCAGTGGGGACCAACCTTTTTGGCAGGCATACCACAACTTTGCCACGCACCCTCCCTAAGTGTCACTCTGATCCCCTTCCCCTGCCTGATCTTCTGCTTGGATTTCTGCTCTAAACCCTGTGAACCCTGCCTGGTTGCTGGTCTGCTTTCTGCATCCTTTCCTGTGCTACCTACTTAATGTGCTACTTTACTTTCCATTCCCTGTCTGGGTTCCCTGCTCCCTCCCGGATCTGCTGCATATCCCACACAGAGGCTGCCTGCGCTACAGGTTGGTCACCCATTCTCTACTGCATTGCTTTCTTAACTCTGGTTCCTATGCTAGAAATTTCTCTTCTTTCCTGAGATTTGGGATGGGTTGCTGTTTTAAGGTTTGCAAGTGGAGAGACGGGAAACTTGGTGTGGAGTCCCTGTCCGACTTGCTGTAATTTCCAATTGCCAATTTCCGCATGTTTGAAACCGGGTTGGAATCGGAACTTGGTGCATATTCCAGAAGGGCAGAAAGACAGACATTGGAGCTGTGCCTTGCAGCTCTCTGCTTCTTTCTTCTGTTGCTTTCTCTTTCAACTTGAGTTACTCTCAAAGTAAGGATGATTTTCAAAGGGCTTCAGCCTCTTTCTTTACTGGTGATCAAAATTATTGCATGGGATCAAAATTGGTTAATTTTTAGGGGAGGAAAGAGCCACAGAGCAGAACTTTCTCATTATTAAGAAATTCAGGAGTTAAATATATTCGGTGAGAAGTCACACAGCAGCCCCCTGATGATAACGGGGGCTACCTACCATTGCTGTGCTACCCTGCCACTGTGAGAGACAGGGCAGTAGGCTATGGATGTACCTGTGCTCTTATGCAGTCTGGTCTGCCTTATGTTCTTACACTAAATATTGAGTTTAGCATCTTCAAAACAATGTACAGGTATTCATTTAGCCCCACACTATGCTCATGTTGGAACAATAGAGTAGTATGTGCCTTAGTGGGTAGAGGCTAGTCTAACTTGCTGAATTTGAGACAGACTGTCTTTGGGCAAGTCATTGAAGCCTGTTCTGTGTGATCTAGTTAAACTGGTGTAAAGTCCTGATGCAGATATATTTATACCTGATTAAGCCCTATTTAATTTGCCTTTAGCTTAACTTGGGTCTTGTTACACAGAAACAACCAGAAATTTTATTTTAACGAACTGAAGGATAACCTTAGAGCTGATTAGTTAGACTGCATTAAACCACTGAGTAGTTGCTGTCATTCAGAATTCGTATGAAGTAAATTTGACTTGGCTTACTTCACTTCCACTATGAATGAAAGAGAGCTATGTTTCCATGGATTGGCTTTCATTTAAAAAATGTGTACATAGGCTGTTAGCACAGAACAGATGATGCACAGTAATTCCCCATTTCTTTACCTCCCAATAACTAACTCATATACCCATACCCAAATGCGGGGATGGGCAAAATGTGGCCCATGGGCCAAATCAGGCCCATAGAGGCTGGGATAGCTTGGTGGCTGAACCACGTTTCTAGGTAGCCCAGGCAGTGGCAGCTTCTCCTGACTACTACTGCTGCTGCTGGCCCCAGCCCCATGGTGCTGGCAGGAATCCATGCGCACAGCTCTGCCCCACACCTGCTCTGGACTTGCCCCAGCCAGAGTGGACCAGCTCCGTATCAGCTGAAACCTGCATGCACAGCCCCAACCTCAGCTCGCCCTGTGCTTGCTTCAGACTGCCTGTCCGTGCTGAGCAGTGGTGGCAGTGGGCGGGCAGACACTGCTGCTAGGCATAGGGGAAAAGTGGCCCCTCACCCTTTCTGCTGCTGCAGCCACCTGGAGCCTGCACCTGGGCTGCCCTGCTGCTCCTTTCCACTGCTGCTACTGCCCTGCTAGGTGGCCCAGAGGCATCAGTGATTGTGGTGGAGAGGAGCCACAAGGCAGCCTGGGTGCAGGCTCCAGGCAGCTACAGCAAGAAAGGCCCGGCAGCGGCGAGAGGGATGGGCCACTTTTCCTTGACGCCCAGCTGCAGCCCCTGCCCAGCTGCCACCACTGCTCTGTATGGGCAGGTGGTTGGGAGCAGGCACAGGATTGAGGCTACATGCATGGGTTTCAGCTGGTCAAGAGCTGGTCTGTTCCAGCTGGGGTGAGTCCAGAGTGGACAGTGGGCAGGCAGGGGTCAAGCTGCTGCTGGGTGCTGGTGGCTGTGGTGAGGAGGAGCCTTGGGGCATGTGGGCTCTGGGCTGTTGCAGGGGTGGGGAAGGTGCTGACCAGTTCGTGACAGCTCCCCAGAACTGCTTATGTGGCCTGTGGGCCCAAATAATTGCCCACCCCTGCCCTAATGTGTACAGGCTTTGAACATCTTACTTTCCACCTGTGACCCAAGGGTAATACCTCGCAAGAGCATGGGACTAAATTAATACCTGTACATTGTTTTCAAGATGCTCAACTCAAAAGGCAGTGTTTAGGCCAAAAATGTTATTGAACTGCAAACTGAGGACAAATGGAAGAAGGGTTGGGGGAGCAGGAGCTCCAGGTCTTGATTTAAGGAATTAGGCTAATAGACCTGGGGCCTGAGATGCAGGGTGCTCACATTTTTATTAAATCTTTTTAAGAAATAGAATGTGGCTGGTTAAGGAAAGTAATCAAAGCCACTCAGCTGGCTTGTTGCTAGCTGCAGTTGTCCTGTATGTCCTGTTTCTCTTGAAACGATCCAGGCAGGCATCCAGCTGAAATGTTTTCTCAGCTGAGTACAAAGCTGAGAGCATGGCAGCCCAGCTAGAAGCAGCAGAGCTTTAATGAACGTATTGTCTGTCTAGAGCTGGTTTACTTAACTTTCTTCAAAAACTCTTCACATAGTGACCTGTGTACTGGCAGTCTCCTCTCCTTACTCTTGTCCCTCCTCCGTCCCTCCCTCCCCTTGATGTGGTATGGTTCATATTGTGGGACTTTCTTCCGCTAAGCTTTTTCTTTGGATATAACGTTTTACTGGACAGTTGTCTGAAAGAGATTAGTTTGTAATCCTGCTACCCTGTTAGTAAACAGAGCTGATCTGTATTTCCTTGTAGATGGTGCAAAGAAGTAAACTGTTCCTGTATCCCGACAGGAAAGGAATTGCTTTAAATCCTTCAGTATATGCTAAATATTGATTAAAATGTGGTTTAGGAGATTATCTGACTCCTTAACTGTACCCACCAAATGTGCATGGAAAAAGACAAAAGCTTTTGCAAACTTTGCAGGCCCGGGTTAAAGAATCTTGAATAGTAAGTGGAGGTAATGGTAAAGCCCATTGGATGGAGATGTAAAGTCTGAATCAAGGCATGGTTTGTATAGAGGATTGACAGTGCAGTGCCTCCAGGTCTGCAATGGTGTTGGATATTTCTTGAGCAAGTTGTAAAAACTGCAGGATGTATCCTAGCTGTGCCATTCTCATCATAAGCAGGCTGCTGTATTGAAGGCTGTGTGAGTTCTTGCTGTGTGCACACTGATATTGTGGAAAAAGCCATGTAAAACTCTTCTTTTTCCTTTAATTTTTTTTTAATTAAATCAAGAATTCAGAAAGATCGTGACTCAAACCTTTTATAACATGCGTAAAAAGGAGGGTAAAGGATTCTTCATTGGGCATGGGTGTTGGAGGCATAGGTGTTTCCTAGAAACAACTTTACAACTGTATAGTAAGCAAACGTGAAATGATTGGGGATAGCAGGGGAAACCAGAGAGTGTGTTCATTTTATATTTGTAGGTAACTACATTCAATGTGAACATTTAGTTGAATATGTAATAACAGGTTGGCACGGCATGGTTTGCTTGCAACACAATTAATGTGGGTTCTTCCTTAAGTGTTATCCTGCTTAAGAAATGTATTTTTCTGCAGTGCTGTCGCCTGGTGGTATCCTTGTTTGTGTGGTGAGTGCGGTCACATAAAAAAAAAAACCCGCACACTCGTGATGACCAGCTTGCAAACTAGAACTGGCACTTTGCACCTGGGGCACTAAAATAATACAATTTAATTCACCTCAACTAATACGCCAGGAACATTGCTTTGCAATTTGAGGTGTGCCCCTTTGAAAGAAGATACGGACAAGTGTAAAATTTGATACGCTTGAGTCTCTTAAATTTGCCTTTGTTCCTGCAATCTAAACTGATACTGTTGCTACAAAAATGACCTGCTACTGTTGCACCATCACCTTGAAAATTACCCAGCAGAAACAACTTTTGTAGGCTTTCTCCAGCACTCAGCAGCAGCAGCAAAAGGTTAGCAAAATATTTTCTGTTGTTGTCTGCAGCTTGACATTCAAGAGTTTTTGCTGGCTGAATAAAACTTCTGTATTGAAGAAGGTTCGTTGATTTGGCAGGCTGAGTTTTGGCCATCCACTCACCTTTTTGAGAGACTTACCAAGACATCTGAAAAGGGAATCCATTGTTCTTCAGGAAGCTCATTTCTGAGATGCTTGAGATCCAGAGCCCAGGTTTTTGTAGAGAGGGATTTAGCATCCTTTGCACTCTGCAGTGACACAAAGTAGTTGTGTACACCAGTTGAGCAGAGTAACTAATCTTCATGTGGAGAGCTAGAGGTTTTATGAAGGATGGCACGTAGCAAGTTTCTGAACACATATTGCTAACTCAGTGAAAATTAATTGCTTTGTACTGAGAACATCTTATTTTTGGAGGGGGAAGAGGCATTGTGCAAGGTCAGGGTAGGAACAACCCACTTCTTATTCACTGAATACTGAATGAACCTCAGTCTCCCCATGTCTGGCTTCCTGCGGTGGTTGCTCCCCCCGCCTCCAGCCCTTCATGACAGGCTTTCTTAATCCTTCTCTTCATGGAAGCTTGTTCTTGGCTGACGTGGTACAGCATCCTTCCACCCTGTCTCCAGCCCTTGATGTCACAGTGTCCTAAAGTAGAGACAAGGATCAGATTTTGTTCTCCTTGGAGCACCACTTTCCATTAGTATGAGCTGATAGTGGTTTAGCGAATTTTTTTTCATGATGGTCCTTTAGGATTGAGGACACTTGTGCAGTTTCTCCAGTTCTGAACTGGTTTCAGTTTTGAAAACTGGCCCCTATTTACTGTTGTGAATGCTCTGAATCCTCCTAAAATAAGATTTTTAACCCACACGCACGATGTTTTTCCACTATGGGTGCCCAGAAGGTGTGAAAGTACTGCATAAAACCTGCCTGGGTTGGTTTGAGCAGCATGTTGCAGGGGATACAGATCTCTGCTTGGAACAAAGTGAATTGGTTGTCTGGAGTCCTCTTGGCTAGCTTGGGGCAAAGAACATAGTTTCAACTGGATTTATGCTGTTTTCTATCAGGATAAGCTGGTTCCAAGTCTGAGCATGGCATTCCTGCACAAGGAAGAGGTCAAACAGGCTGCTCCTGTGTTTACAGGATAGTCTGATTTAAAAAAAAAAAGAGACTGGTTACTGCAAAAGGCTACTTTTCTTTTGGTGCTACTCAACCTTTTCACTCTACAGCAATTGGGAGTGTTGCGAGTCTTTGAGTAGATCTAGGAACTGAACATAAGTAAAATATACCTGCATAGCTGCTTTAAAACCCCTCACAGCAACAGTTGCTTGTTTCTTAGACTCTTTGTTTTTCATTTGCACCTGGAGAATAAAATAAGGTGTAGCAAACAAAGTGAAGACAGGCCATTTGTTCTCAGTACCTGGAATGGTGTGGGTTTTACTCTGCAGCTCTCCTGTATTTAATGTCTCCACTGTAAGGCATGCTTTAACATGAAGTAATGGAACCCAAGCCCAATGCAGAATGCCTCTTTGGGTGGTAGTTGGAAGAATTAGTTCATCTGATGAACTCAGAAAAGAGACCTTCTAGATTTTATAAACTTGATCTGGTCAGTTTGCTCATGGTAGGAACTGGGTGAGACGTACAGCATAATAAATTTAGCTAGTCTTTGCATAGGTAGAAATTGAGTTGACCTTCTTGTTCCACTTCTCTTAGTTTATATATAATACTTTGGGTCACAAAAGTACTCTCACAGCCAGGAAATTTTAAACCTTGTTACTGTAGTGAGATGGAAGTACAGCCACGTTTCCTAAGCTTGAGCCTCCCTATAGTGTTTTCTATGGCTTGTAAACACTCACATGTGTACATGTGGCATGTGTGTGTACAGTGTTCAGACAAACAAGGTGAGGGAGTCCTTTGGAGCTAAGATGATCTTTCTGTTGCTTCTTTTCTTGGTCCTTTTTCAAGGCAGTAAGCAAGTTGCATCTTCCCATTACTTTTGCTGGCCCTGGTCAGAAAGAAGACTGACAATGTGCTATGTGTAAAATTGATGTGGTTGTGAGGCACTCCCATATGGTTGTCCTAGTTTCTGCCATCTCATAGATTCACAGAAGTTTAGGGCTGGAAGGGACCTTGTGAGATCATTGGGCTCACCCCCCCCCCCCCCCCCCCCCCCC
>NW_017729025.1:149050322-149067908 GCF_001723915.1 Gavialis gangeticus
AGACTGCTGGGTCAAATAATCCCAGCAAGGTGTGCGTCCAGTCTCCTTTTGAAGATCTCCAGAGTAGGTGCCTGCACCACCCCTGCTGGGAGTCTATCTCAGAGTCTGGTCACATGAACCATGAGGGAGTTTTGGTAAAGAGTTGTTCGCCTAGCCCCTGATGCTCTCCTCTGATACATTTGTAATCTTGCAGAGCAAGAGAACAGAACACCAGTCTAGGTCTCCCATACAAACATGCAGAATAATGGCATAAGCTGTGTGAACTGTTTTTTGGGTGGTTCTTCCTATGTTTATTCCTTGAAGAAATGAAATACTCATAATCCTTGTCTCTTTGGTAGTGAGAGACACTGTAGTCTTCCTTTAGGCTTTACTGAGCTGTAAATCATGGTTTCCACAGGATCTTCAGCAGTTGTAATTACAGTTCCCATGCATCTGGACAAGGGCACTGCTTGAAGATTCCTTTGAAGTCTGCATGCTGCCTGTTTGTAGCATGAAAGTGAAGTTGGATTTCCCTGGGAGAAAATTGGGGTTAATTTCGACAAACTTGCTGCCTTGATCTCCAGAGGTGGGCTCTTCATGTAGCTCTGAGAAGCACAGTTTATACTAACCAAGTGTGATCAAAAGTAATCTTGGCATCTGCTGTCCTAGAATGTATGTGCCAGTGCTAAGCACACAGGACTTGTAGCATTCTCTTGCTCAGCACCAAAGATGAGTCTTCCAGTTAGGTTGGTTTTGTGTCTGCAGAGACGTGGGAGACCAATGCACAGAAGCTGGAGTCTGCATGCTGCTTCCTGAAAAGGTAGTGTGTTAGCACATTCGGACCCTAGTTATTGACAGTCAGGCACAGTACTATAGTTTGGATTGAGACTCTTGGGATTGGACTCTGAGGAAGGCTGTGGCAATTGGGGTAGGTGATTTCTCTTTGATAAGGTAGAGGGAAAAGATAACATGTCTTGTATGTAAATACGCATTGTAGCACATGGCTGTCTGCCTTTTAGAAAAACCCCAGCGATGGATTCCATAACACAGTTGCACTGGTATCTATCTGCTGTGCACTTCCAAATTTCTCATAACTGAAGTATGAGATGTTGGGTGATTTGAAATGTGATGTAATGCATCAAGTCTTTCTGTCCAGTAGACCTGAACACAAGGGCACCGCTTGAAATGGCGAGAGCTGGTTTTATCTTAATGTTCACTGCCCAGTTTCATGCTTACTCCAGAAAACCTTAGTTTCCTCTCAGCAGTGTCCTGGGACTGGAATGCTGTTGCTCAAAAATGATCTTCTCTTATCTGGCTATGTTAGGGGAACCTTGATTATGAAACCTTTACTTGTACCACTCACATCACGTGTAACGATCTGAACTGTTTTATTCCTCAACACCCTTCAATAGCAGGTACTAAATGCTGTTGTAGCATGCAACAGACTATATTGATATATGTTTGCATTATGGGAGTTCCTAAAGTCCCTGTCCATATGCATAATGAAACTGTCAGTGCCTGAAAAGAGCCTGCAGGCCAAATAGACAAGACAGAGTGGAGGATCTATAATAACTAAGTCTGCATTTCAAGATGAAACCCCAAATTTCATAGTTATATTTTTTGCCTGACCAATGCTGCATAGAGGGTGAACATCACCACCCTTGATCTGTTGGTCACGCATCTGCTAATGCACAGCAAGGTGCAACTGGCCTTGTTGATGGCTTCGTTACACTGCCACCTCATAGATTTCATAGACACGACTATGACTCCAAGATCCCTCTCAGCTGCTGAGCTGCTGAGGAGGTCATCCCCCAACCTATAGATATGCTGGGGATTCCTCCTCCCTAGGTGGAGTACCTTGCATTTATCTTTGTTGAATTGCATCCTATTTCGTTCTGCCCATTGGTCCAATCTGTCCAGATCGGCCTGTATCTGCTCCCTTCCCTCTAGCATGTTAACTTTGTCCCATAACTTGGTATCATCTGCGAACTTAGAGAGGGTGCTCTCCACACCTCATACAAATCGCTAATGAAGATATTAAATAACACCGGTCCAAGGACCGAACCCTGCAGAACCCCACTGCCCATCTCCTTCCAGGCCAAGAACGACCCTTCCACCACCGCTGTCTGGGTGCGGTCCCTAAGCCAGTTGACCATCCACCCAACTGTGTAAGCATCCACTCCACAGCCTGCTAGCTTCCTTATGAGAATAGGGTGCAAAACTGTGTTGAAGGCCTTCTTAAAGTCCAGGTAGGTGACATCAACCTCAGCTCCTGTGTCAAGGCAGTATGTGACCTGGTCATAAAAAGCTATAAGGTTTGTCAGGCAGGATCTACGTGTGACGAACCCATGCTGGTTTCCTTTCATCATCATTTCCCTGCTGGGCCTTCACAAATGAGCTCTTTGATTTTTTTTTTCCAGTATTTTCCCAAGGATAGAGGTAAGACTGACTGGCCTGAAGTTACCTGGCTCACCCCTTCTACCCTTCTTAAAAATGGGCACCACATTGGCCCTTTTTCCAATCCTCAGGAACCTGGCCGGAGCTCCATGAGTGCTCAAACAGCCATGCCAGTGGCTCAGCTATGACACTGACCAATTCCTTGAGCACCTATGGATGGAGGTTATCCAGGCCAGCTGACTTGCACCCATCCAGCCCCTCCAACTGTTCCTTAACCAAGTCAGCACTAACCTTTGGCAGTCTGGTGCCTTTTGGACATCTGTCTGTGCTCAAGGTGGGGGAATTGTCTTTGTCAGTACTTAGGAATACTGAAGCAAAGAACTCATTGAAGAGCTCCACCTTTTTCCTTGTGTCAACCACCAACCATCCTGATTTGTCCTGCAGGGGCCGTATGTTACTCTGTGCCTTCCTTTTGCTTGCTATGTATCTGCAGAAGGACTTTTTTTTTGTCCTTAATTGTTGTAGCCAGCCTAAGCTCCAGTCCTGCCTTGGCCTGCCTTACTGATTCCCTGCAATAGCGTGCCAGGGAGGTGTATTCCTCCTTGGTGACTGCCCCCTGCTTCCACTGCTTATAAATCTTTCTTTCCCCCAGTCTTTCCTGTTCAGCCAAGGGGGCTTTTTTGTCCCCTTACCCCCTTTCCTGCGTAAGGGGATAAACTCCTTTTGTGCCCCAAACGTCACTCTCTTGAGTGTACCACTACCCCCCCAGTATTTCTTTGTATTATTATTTGCATGATAATACAAAGAAAGTGTGTACTGTTACTGTGTGTTTGTTTTTAATTACCTGCATTTTCTTTAATACAAGAAACTTGTGAGAGAGATGCAAAATACCTGAAGCTGAAGGCAGGTGACCTTCAGATATGAGAGTTCCTGGGTGTTACCGTATTTACTCTAATAGAAGCCATCCCTGTATATAACACTCCCCCCAATAATTAGATTCTATATAAATTTGTTATAATTTTCCAGGTATAGAATTTAAGTATTGGAGGGTTGTCTTGAATGCCACCCCTCCACCCCCCATGCACACATGCATATACAGTACATCAGGGAAAGGCAGTAGCTGGGCGGGGGTTGGTGTACAGGGGGGAGGGGGAGGTCAGATGCATCCCTTGCTCTTTGCCCTGTCCACTTCTTCCCTCTGCAGTCTTTCTGCCCCCTGCCACCTGCACTCCCCACCCCCATCTCTACAGCCTCTGCTCCTCCCCTGTGCTCCTAGTCTTTCCCCTCCCCCTGCAACTCCCCCAGTCTCTGCTTCTTCCCCTTCTCTTCTCCCTTCACCCCCCACCCCCCTAACTGACCTTGCTCAGGTTGCAGCACAGCACATGGCAGCTCAGCCCTTGCCTGGCCATGCAGCAGTGTCCAAGGCAGGTGAAGGAGTTTCCCAAAAGAAACCCCAGCCTGAACCTTGAGCCAAGCTAGGAAGGAGGGAAGAGGGAGGATGGGCAGAAGCTGCAGGAGGGTGCTGTAGGTCTGACTTTGGCCCTGACTCAGGGCCAGAGTTGGAGCCTCATCAGCTGCCTGCTTCCCCTTCCACTTTATATGCAGATGTAAGACAAGGGGGTTTCCCCCTCATGCTGATGGTGGGGGGAGGGGGTCATCTTATATTAAAGTAAATACAGTACATTCCTCTTCTTTGCTAGAGGGATCTGTGGAGGACTCCTAACGGTGAGATGAATGAATCAGATGTGCTACAAAAGAGAGCAAGCAAATGGAGGCAAATGGGAGACAAATGTACGGTGGAGAAATTAGATAGTCAGCACTACAGTGCTTTCCAGGACTAATGGTAGCTTTTCTTTTCCATTTTTGTTCCTTTGTAGGAAATCCAAGGGAAAGCCAAATGGTAAAAAGCCAGCACCAGAAGAGAAGAAACTCTATCTAGAGCCAGAATACACAAAGTCCAGAATTACTGACTTTGAATTCAAGGAACTAGTGATGTTACCGCGAGAAATAGATCTCAATGAGTGGCTAGCCAGTAACAGTAAGTAACATGAATACAGTTTGAAGCCTGATGTCCACGCCCAGAAAGCCTCTTATTTTTCAGGTTTCCTATTGACTGTTTTCAGCACTTAAATAGTCACTGAATGTTTTAACATGATTATTATGTACTGTTGATCAGTGTATCTCAAAGGGAAGCTAAGGGTATGGACAAACATACATTTTGTTGTAGCTGCTTTAGAAGGGGTATGTCAAGCTGTTATGTCTGCATGATACAATTTAGCTAAATTGCCCTAACTTGTGACCCTAAGAATGAAACAAATTGAGTTCCATTTTTTTCACTGCACTTCATTGACTACAGGCTCATGCAGGCGTAACAGTTGCATCTTAACAGCTGTATTAGTATTGTTTGATATTGTTGCAGCTATTACATCTCTCTTTACCCAAAATTGTTTGGTGCAAGTCAGCTGCACTCTTCAGGGTAGAAATATTAATGCATTCTTCCCCTTCTTACCCCTCTCAGTGATATGCCGATGAGGACATTAACCTCTTTAGAGGTCTCTTGAGGGCCATCATTTTCCTTTTGAAGGGTCTGCTAAGCCTGCTGGCTCGACTATGTTTATGGCTGGAGGTGTTGGTGTTTTAAAAACATTTTTTTAAAAGTCTGACTTGTAGGCAAGTCCTAATGAATCATCCAGATTGTTGTTGTTATTTTTTTTTAAAGCAGGCAGCATATATCTTTTGGCTGGATTTTCTTCTCCATTCCCTTCCAAATCTCTGTGGAATTAGCTTGACTAAAAGTTTTATATTCTGTGAGCAAATGCTGCATCAGTACCCCATTGTCTCTTGTTTCTGACCAGTTGCCTGCCTCCTGATGTTCAGCCAGCTTTACTAGTCCTAACCTAAAGCTACACCCAGTCATGGTTATTTCTTGAGCAGTTGGTGCTAATCCTGAGAAACTGCTTGCTGGCCTTTTGGGTGCTGACAGTTTCATTATGCATCTGAACAGTGCCTAGAAGGCCTTTAGGAGCTCCCATAAATGCAAATGTATGTTAATACAAAGTATACTAGTGCTCATTAGGAACTGGCCAGACCACTCTAGTCCTGTTTCTCTGGAGCAGGATTTGAATCTTGTGAATTTGACACACTGTGCCAGTTAACTCTTAAAATGAATTTGTAATGGTTCCCTTGCTCTTCAGTTAAATTACTGTCATGCTGATTTTGTGTGAGAGCTGAGGTGCTTTGCAAGGGAGCACAGTGTAACAGTGTGTGCTTTAAACATAGCAGGAAAAACTGCATTAAGTCCAACTTAAAACAACAAGACTGAGCAAGTCTCTTGACTTGAAGTTGTAGGAGTTGGGCATTTGGCTACACAGGTGAAGCTTACTGTGGGGACATTTCCATTCTCGCTGGTTAGTGAGTGAGCAGAGTTGATGCCATATGGTGTTTTTGCTACAGGAAAACGGAACCATTCATGCCTCATCTTTGTTTAACCCCACAATTACTTAATCACTAAGTTGAACAGGATTTGGCCAAAGGAGACTGAATGCATACAAAAGCACAAGTACAGGATAAAGCCATTTCCCTCCCTTATTTTATGTAACAATGTATTAGGGGGATTACCAGTGTTAATAAAAGTGGTTTATATCGCTGAATTTGTCTTTTTTTTCTTTTTTCAGCCACCACCTTCTTCCACCACATCAATTTACAGTATAGTACAATCTCAGAGTTTTGTACAGGAGAGTCTTGTCAGACCATGGCAGTGTGCAATACGTAAGTGACAACCTGTACATGTTCACTGTTGAGAGCTTTGGTGGCTTCAGGGCTTTGGTGGCTTCAGCACAGCCTAGAGAGCCACTGGCTGGGGCCCGATGGGAGGGAGGGGGGTGGAAGTGCAGGCAGATTGGGAGGTGGATACAGGCACCATCCATTCAACATTCAAGGGTGGGGAAAACCACACTTTCCCACAGTACAAAGTAAGATATAGGCAAGCTCTTGCAAAGCCAGCTCAATCAGCAAAGTAGCAGGATCAGCAGCAGTAGCAAAATGCCTTGTTTGGGGTGAGCTGGGGGAGGCATGGAAAGCAAAAATGGTACTTGACTGCAAGTGCTGGTGGGAGTTCGTAAGAGGCAGGAAAGACTAAAAGAATTGGTGGAAGCCTCCCAGGACTCTCTCCAGAGCTGGAATGCTAGCTGGGCACCAGGCCACTTGACAGATAACCCTCTCTGTGGGCCATTGGCTGTCTCTCTGGGCTCTTGGGCATGGAGAATGCAAATGATAGCACCACAAAAGGAAAAGGAAATGTCTCTTATGTGTCCACTCTAGTCTTGATCCAATCTCTTAAGGCTGGCTGGCTACCTGTCAAGTGCAAAGGAAAGCACTGTTTCCCTGTATATGTTTGAATACAGTAGGTGCAGCTGGGGGCATGAGAAGTAGGGAATTAAATTGCTGCACTTGTCTAAGACATGATGAAATCTGAAAGATTCAGCCAGAGTGTAATACATCTCATATGAGCTTCCAAAGGTGTTAGTATCTTACATGTTGACAGGACCTCAAGTGTAGGAAGCTTGAGAGGCAATCCTGTCTGAGGACTGTAGCATGTGCAGTCTAGGTGTAGAAGTAAACGGGAAGAGACTGATGGCTTTGTTACTGACAGTTACCAGGGAATAACTGAGATCCATTTCTGCAAGGAATAAGGAACTGTCTGAATGTTTCAGAAGTAGTCTGGAATGTTGAGTGATAAAAACAGGGCAGTTGCAACGCGGTGGGCACAGTGTCTTGGTACATGAAATCTGTTGATTGACAGGGTGAAAGATACTAGTCCAACAGTCATTTTCACCTCCAACCTTCCTTTTCTGCTTATCCCTGTTGTAGTTCAGGCTTTCAAAGGAGTTAGCTTGTTAATGTGACTAGATAGACAGCACAGGGACTGAAGCTGGTAGGATGCAAGTGGAGAAAAGTCACAGGGTAGTCTTGGTGCTGGTGCTGTACTTTAACTTTGAGTTTTAATGGTTTTCTCTAAGCGTTTGATATCCCATAAAATAGAGAAGTTGTTATTTTGCACTAACTATGGAAAATGTGAGCAAGACGATTTAAAAGAAAAAAAACAACAACCCAAAAATGAGTGACTGGGATAGAGCAAAGAAATGACTGGATTTTTATCTCTGAGAAGTTTGATAGCCTTTTTCACTTAGAGTGCACTTCATTCAAACTGGAGGAAGCATTTGCTGAAAGCTGCATTTCTGTGCATGGACAGAAGAGTTGACAAACTGATAAGAGGAAAGATGACTTAGAGGAGCTGCTGCTTTAAAGCTTCCTTGACTAAGGAAGCACTGTTTGAGTAGAAATTGGCAAAAGAAAATGAGAGCAGATGCAGGCTGTAGCCAGAGAAGATTGAGTCCTGCGGTTGTCTTTTCAGTGCCAGAAGCTGATGCAGGCAAGGGATGAGTGTTCCTGTTCTGTTTCAGAAAACTAAAGTTGCAGCTGTTTGGAAATACCAGGAAGCAGGTCTGCACTTTGTTTACAGAGTTTCAGCCAACTGGATTTTCTTCCTTGTACCCTGGGGCAGATGAGTGAATCATATTTACAAACTTCAGCCTTGGTGCTCTTCTGCTTGATAGTGAGTCCCCAGTTATGGGGAAACACAGGTTGGGGGTCATCCTCCTAGTTGCCTGTACATGTGTGTGTAAAGCCAGTACATGCATGTGTAAAGCCTTTACTTGGAAGCTCTGTTCATAGTTTCTTGCTCTGAAGGTACCTCACTTTTTACTTGTTTTGATCATGACACGCTTGTCTTCTCTTACTTCACCCCAGAACCCACCAGCACTCATAAAAGAGCAGCAGCCCCAACAGCTACACCAGGACTATCCTGTTATGGGGGAGCCAGGGGCTGCATGCCAGAAGAGCCACAGACCTAGGGGCTGCAAACCACATGGCTGGGTGGGTGCTCCTCCCAGGCTTCCCTGTACGGGCTGCCCAGTGCATCCCCTGCTACCTGCATGGTGTGGGTATTTCTTCCTCTCTAGCAGCTGTTCATGCCACACAGGCAGCCTGGCCCCTCTGTCCCTCCTGGCCATGTGTACCACACACCCACGATGTGGGCAGCCCAGCTCCCTTTGTCATATGCACAGCTTGTGCACTTCAGCTGCCTCTTGGCTGCTGGGGTAAGAGCAACTTGGGTGGGGACTGTCACCTGGGTGGGAGCCCACAGGCCCCATGCTTAACTCTTCAGGGGTTACATACAGCTCACAGGCCACCAGTTGGACAGGACTGAGCTATACTACAAGTTATGAAGTGATTGAAGGGAGTTGCCCCAGTTACTTATGCATGACTGTATGCCACTTAAACTCCACTGGCATTAGGCTTATTTTTCACCCTGTCATTTAGTATATCCCTATCCTTGTTCCATTGGACTGAAAAGGCTTGGATTGATATAATTTAGTTCAGTAGTTGGACTGGTTTAAAAGAGAGTTCTGCATGCAGTTGGATATTGTGGTAATGATCTAGTGTTTCATAATTGTAACTTACTCTCCATCCTCCTTTCATACTATGTCTATGTAAATCTTCTCAGGGCTTAACTGCTTCTCTGTGTGTGTAGATCTGTTTAGATTATCAACTCTTATTCAAGGCTTAAATATCAGCAGCATATATCATCGCATAATATTTTCTATTCTAGGCCTACCTCCTACACCAGTGGTGTTCAACTGCTAGCCCACGGGCCAGATCCAGCCCCAGTGCCAAGTCATTTGGTGCTCAGTGTCCCCCATTGGTTATGTGGGAAACTGCAGGGGCAGTGGTCTTGCAGGTTAGGTTGGATGTGCAGAACAGTGCATGGCCTAATTCTGATGCATAGGGCCGAGCAGGGGTGGCATGGGGCCCTGGAGCCCCAGGCCACATGTGCAAGGGTGCAGCAGGACCTGATCCTGGTTTGTGGGGTCAGATCCAGCCCACAGACTAGCTCTGTATCATTCACTTAGCCCATGAGAGAGAGATGTTGAGCACCACTAATCTTTTGGAAATAAATTCCAGATGTAATCTAGGCTTTTGCTATGTGGTATGTTCCCTTGGACTGAGACTAGAGCTGTCTCACCTTTTTCAGTATTCATATGTTACTTCCTAGTAGTCCACCTAGGCCAGTATGTTATGTCATCACAGTATGGGATCCTGTATTCAGAGAAATTCCTGGCCATTTACCAAAAGCTCTTCTTGGGGTCC
This sequence comes from Gavialis gangeticus, assembly GCF_001723915.1. Lineage (NCBI taxonomy): Eukaryota > Metazoa > Chordata > Crocodylia > Gavialidae > Gavialis > Gavialis gangeticus. Next base: position 149,059,908 of record NW_017729025.1, read on the forward strand.
CTTCCTTCACAGATTTGGTCCAGTCTTTTCTTTATGAAGGACTTTTTTAAAAGCGATTTTTTCCTGTCAAAATGACAGGTGAGACTTAGTTTATCCTGCATCCAGAGTCAATTAAATAGTTTTCCAGGTGGTGCTGGCTTTGTTAGAGGGAACTCTCCTTGTTGAAAGTAAACAGGGTAGGGAAACTTCTATAGGTAAAATATGGCATGAGGTTTTTAATCTCAAAAGATCTCAAACCAGTTCATAATCTGCAGATGCCGCCCCGCCAGACATAGCAGCTAGTGCAGCCACAGGCATTAGGTAACCAGGGTGGCAGCTACACAACTGTAAATGGAGGAAACTTCTGGTCACAGTTACTGAGGCAATGGGCTTTTCTGAAAGGCAACAATGAGATGTTTGGTGTCCAAGAAGAGGAAACAGGCGGGGATGCAGATGCATCTGGCATAAAGACCAGAATGGCGACTGGCTTGGCAGCCTTAATAGTGGTAACAGTGCACATATCTCAGTAAATCCCTTTGCAAATCACTTACTTTTTTTTTTGCTCATTAATATGATAACTTTTAATTTGAGAGACAGCTGGAGTGGGCAGGAAGTGGTGTTTAGCATATGCTTGGTAAGAATTTTTGGAGCAAATGTAGGTCCCTGAGTTTCAAGTGTCACATTTTTGGGTAGACACAGAACCCAAGCCACTCCTGAAAGTAACTGAGCAGACCTGCTTCAGCAGGGAATTGTAAAAACTGCTCATAGATGATGAGATAGGAGTAAACTGCCAGTACGTTAATTTTAGGGTCTTTCCACAATGTATGGTCATCTTTAAATTAGCATGTTCATTTTCGTAAGGTTTCTCTCCCTCTTCAGCAATCTGTGTCAAGTTCTCCTTCCCCCACTCCCCGCTTCTGACTTGAGGCAGAAATTTCAAAGCAGCCTAGGTGACTGAGCCTGCAAGCTGGCTAGTGTGCTCACGAGTACTTACTGTAGGTCTGCTAACTTCCCTTGCAGTGAGTGTTTAAGATCAACTGACAGTCACTGGAGTATAGGTTTCTAAATTGCCTGGGTGGGTTTTATTCTTGTATGAGGTGTCCTGTACCATCCACTGAAATCCTGGATTTGTCAATTCTAACCCACCCCCTCATTTTCTTAGCTCCCTCATCCTCTATTCTCCTTGTCAACTGCTCCTGTTTTAGGCTTTTATCCCTGTTTTAAGGAGAGTTTGTTGCCTATATCCTAAAGAAACCCAGACTAAAACCAGCACATTTCGCTTCATTGCCCTTCTTACAAGCTGTTACAAGCTTTGACTCCCCTGTCCCCCCATCCTCTTCCAGTCTGACTTACCCTGAAACAATTACTGAAACTCCTTTCCAAAGTCATTAATGATGACTGTAACCGTTGCACTTCATCTGCCATACATTTGATACAATGAACTGCTCTTCACTTCTTCATACCCTTTCTTCCTTGAGCCTCTGCAATGATGGACTGTCCATAGAGTTTCCCCCTCTCCTTTTAGCATTACTTTTGGATTGGCTGCTTCCTTCTTACCCAAATCTAGGGTGGACCTGAGCAATCTGCCTTACTGTACCATGCTTTCCTTTCCTTTTGCACTTGTCCTCTTCTGTTCCCCTGGTCTCTTATCACCTTGATGCTGACTAACTAAACTTTTGTCTGTGCTCTAACTCCTCATAATACTTATCCTCTTCTGTAAAGTATAGCAAAAAGCTAAACTTATTTCTAGGAATAGGATCTCTGTGCAGCCACTATTGCCTGCCTGCTTAGAAGAGTGGCCCCTGGGAGGTGGGTTCATGTCTGCTTTGCTCCAGCATTCGTTCACTGGGTTAGGACATTTATTTCATACAGGGCCTTGTATTGAAACTGGATAGAAACAAGCTGAAGAGTTATTACACATTTTCAAGCACTAACTTTATAACTGGTTGACTCTCACAGTAGTCATTTTTGTGTGATAATTACTTTGCACATGTGGCCAGTCTAAAGTTATTGTGTGATTAACCAGTTAATTGCATAATAAATGTAATGTAAAGCAGGGGCAGTATATTAGGCACTATCATAATGTGACGTTGTATCAGTCTGCCACTTCTGGCTGATTTCACCCCACACTGCATTGCTGCCTGATTCCTAAGTCTGGTTCCAGCATTTTCTTTGTGCCTATTTTGCAGAGGTGGGCTGTCTTCTCATGCACCATCCAAAGTAGGACTTGATTATTGTACTGACTCACCCAGAAAGTGACCACAGTTCTTTGTGCCCTTGGAAATGTCTCCTGAGTTTCTCCTCTTCGGCGCATGCAGTGGCACCTGACTCTGTTTCAAAACAAAAACTAACCTTAATGCTGCTGATGCTTTCCTTGTCCCTTCCCTTCTATTTACAAGACAAAGTATGTCAAATCTGGTCCATTACCATGCACAAATTGGGAAAACATTTACAAATGCTTAAACATGTTAGGCACAGTCCATGGTATGTAAACAACTTAACTAAAAAGTTGATCGGGCCTATGCTAATGGTGATCCTTCCACAGGATTCAAATGCAATTAATAAAATGGTTTGTAAACCTGAGGCAGATCCTTCTGACTCCTTTGCCCTATAATGGGTGCTTTGTCAGGTATCTGTGTTCTGCAGCATGGAAGAACATAGCCAGCTCTCCGCCAGCTGCTTCCCCCTCTTGGCACAGGAGGTGTTTCAGGGCAGAGAAAGGTGGCGTCAGCACAGCGTGTTCCAACAGTGCTGGACTAATGGGACTTATTGAGCCCAGCGTAAATTATGTGTAACCATGTCATTGTGGCTGACTCAGGTCCGGGGCTGGCTCAGCCCTGATGACTCCTTGTATTTGAGGAGTTTTGGTTAGCTGTGTAAAGCAGGATATGTTATTTTAAAGGGAATTAAAACTGGTAGTAGGAGACAGGTTCTTAAATGATGGACATCCCCCTGGGACGAAGCCTTTTATTCTTGGATCCTGATATACAAGGATTATTTCTGGTATACAGATATACAAGCCCATTATCTGAACCCAAGTACCTGTGAAGTGTTTGAATTAACACTTTGCACAGGACTAATGTGAGTTAATTGCCATTCAAATTGCATGCATTTGCATTGATTGTCCCGGCCTGTTTGGATGGGAGTCTAAACCTGGAGGATCAGCCCCGGATTAAAGGGTTGGGTTATCTGTTTTTAGATTCAGATGGAGGTTCTGTCTTTCAAGGCAGGTCTTTGCCTGATATAGCTCCACAGAGATTTCTAACCAGTCAGTTTTTGCACTTGCTTGCTCACATGCACCCTTCTAGAGTCAGCCCCACTATTTTAAAAAAGCTGAGCAAGGATGTGCATTGTCAGCACCACATTAAAAATGCGCAGAGAATGCATCAGTGCATAGTCTTAAACTTCCTGCCAATTGAGGGAAATTCCTACAAATCCATACAGGTTTGTTCCTGCAGTTTTCTGTCTCTCACGATTACTGTTGTATGCTGCGGGTCTGTTGAAACTACAGCTGTACTGGGGAGACTGGTGCCAGGAAAGCCCCCTCCTTTACCCCCCGGCTCCACCCCCATTCCTGTAGGACAGCTCCAGGCAGATCTCTGGAGAGGTTTGTTCTCCCTCCATACAGCTTGGTACATACATAAAGGTCCTTGGGGATTTTCTTTTTTTTTTTTTTTTTTATTCAGGCAATGGAAAAATTCTGTTAATAGAACACCATTCCAATTACTACTTAATCTCAAACCCAATATTTCCATTTAATTGCTTCAGGATTTATCTGTTAATCAGTGTATACACAAGGAGCTTCACTTTCCAGCCTGTACTCCTATATCTTCCCAGCTGGCTGCTATCTGAGCCGGCTCTGGGCAGACAAAACCAGCATGTCACCCAGTCTTCTGGGCACCCTACCCAGGATATGAAAGAATGTTCCTAGGTGAGCCTAACGCCCACCTTATCAGGGATTATTGATACAGAGGTGGCTAGACATTTTAGTGTAGTGAAGCAATAGTTTGGCTAGGGCTGCAGGATTAATCTCACTTAATCCTTTCCAGAAATGGCTTGTCTAAGGCACGTCATATAACAGATCCCTGGCCTGCTGCAGACAGTTGAGTTCAGCATTTGGAACGATCTACAGAGAAGCTGTCTGATCCTTCTAGCGAAGAAGGAAAGAAAATGTATATCCTTCTCCAGCTTGGACTAACAAATGGAGCTACATGAGGACTTGCATGGTGGCTAATAAACCCTGCCCATGCCACAGTCTCTAAACTGGGAGACATCCCAGTGCAGTTGGTGTCTGGCAGTTGGTTGATAACTGAGGAGTGCCCAGGATGCTGTTTGAGTCAGTCCCCTTCCTTCTCCTGAAGGATGACTCAGAAATTTAAACCTGGATCTCCCAGTTCTAGTAGGCACTCCTTGTGTAGCCTTGGGCAAAGGCTGCTTCATCTTTCCCAGTTCCCCATCTCTAAAACATAATTGATATTGCTTTTCCCTCGCTCTGGCACTATGATACAAATCAGTAGCTTTGTCAGCCTTCTTAACGTTAGCCCTTTTGTTGATACCAACTTTTTTGGTAGAAGGGAGATCATGTGTTTTTTCTCAGTGGTGTAACTAGGGTGGGGTGACTGGGGTAGCCACCCTGGGCACTGATTTGCAGGGGAAGCAGCCAGAAAAAAAAACTCATGTCACTGCTGCACGAGCACAATTGCATGGCATGGCAGAGATCAGAAGCTACTTTGTATGGCAGCTTCCCTTAGGTGCCTGGCCATGTCACTACACCTCTGGTAGCCTTTATTCATTTTATTACATTTTTCTTTTGTCTTTAGAAATGGAGCTGTTTGATAGCTGAAGCTAATCAATGTGCCTCCTGGCCAGCAGACCCAATTATGATTGCTCTCAAGGGACTTGACACTTTGTGTTTGGGCATGTTTACAGTTTGCCCGTCTCCTGCTCTTTCCAAAAAAAAAAAAAAAGGCTCAATCACTTGTTCAGAGTAGTGAATATAAGTACAGGGGTATAGGTTGTAGCCGTGGTGGTCTAAGGACATAGGCAAACAAGGTTCTTTGGGTAAATCTGACTTCTTTTATCAGACCAACTCAAATAGTTGGAAAAATTCTTCTTTGCAAGCTTTTGGGTACAAATGCCCTTCATCAGGCTGAGCTTTTTCTAAGTGCAGGCACCTGCAGTAGCTCAGGAGCAGAGGAGTGGGGTCTGGCCTTGTGAACAACAGGGATGCAGGAGAGATCTGACTAGTTGCACAAACTCTTTTGAAATTGCATAGATCTGTTATAGTAGTTAATGCTGCAGGAGCACAAGAGGGAGTGCAGGTTAGGGTAGCTGGTATTATGAGGCCACCTTCTGGTAGCTTGTTATTACGTTAAATAGCATTTTATTGGGTCTAGAAACTCCAGCCTCCTGTCTGATTTTGTTTTTAAAAGTAGAGCCAGGGCTAGAACCAACAGTGTTATTGTTTCTTCATTAAACCATAGTTTCTTAAACACTTAGCACTTGCATAATGTGTTCTTTTGGAAGCTTTCCAAAGTACTTTGCAAACAATTAAGCCCTATTATATGGAGAGTAGGGAGGTAGGTATTCTCCCCCCCCCCCCCCCCAAAGTCACTTGAAGGTTAAGTGACATAACCAAGGTCGTTCAGTGTATCTGTGTGAAAGCTGGGAACAGAATTGAGGAGTCTCAAGTCTTGCTCTAGCAAAAGTGTCTCCCAGTGTTACCTCTAGCCCTTGTCTGTGGATCTGCCTTCTGTTGGAGGAGCATATCACTTCAGTGAGGAAAATTTTATTTTGGGCTTTGGTTATGGAAGCATTTCATTTAGAAGCTGCCTGTGATTTTAAGCTTAGTGCTAGGACAACTGAGCAAGCTAATGAGGAGAAAAAGAATGGCCAGTAGAAAGTGTTGTGTTGTATTAAAAGAAGTGGATGCATTGTATGGCTTCAAGGATGTATTTGGTAGCCATGTTGGTCTGAGACCAAAAGAAATGCAAAACACTCCAAAACTCTTGGTTCAGAAATGATACCTTTTATTAGACCAACTAAGAAATCACAAAAAAAATCTTTCTTTGCAAGCTTTTGAGCACACACACCCTTCTTCAGGGTGAGGGAAAATAAAAGATGGTAAAAGCCCCTCATGGGTAGAAAATAAACTTCATTTTGCACAGAGGAAGCTGAAGATGGATGGCTGTTCCTCTGGGTCCATGAGAGTTCCTTTGTGGGACTTGCTCTTTGATGTGCAAATAAGGCAGGATTTCTTCCCTTGGTGGTGTCAAGTAGCAGAAAGGCAGGGAGGTGTGGAGAACTTTTGTTGTTTAGCATTGAAGTTTATAATTCCAAAATCGGCTAAAATTCATCATCTTCCTTGTTTCAGGGACATATTTGTTAGCCATGTTGGTCTGAGACAAAAAGAAATGCAAAACTCTAAAACTGTTGGTTCAAAGATGATACCTTATTTTATTGTCCCCAAAAGCTTGCAAAGAAAGAGAAGTCCCCCCCCCGATTTCTTAGTTGGTCTAATAAAAGGTATCATCTCTGAACCAAGAGTTTTAGAGTTTTTTGCATATCTTGTATGGCTTCAAGCCATTTAGCAAGACATTCTATAGTGAGCTCCTTCTACAAGAATGGATTCAGAACTTGTGGTAGAGGCGATTATCTTTTATTAGACCAACTAGATTTTTTGCAAAAAAAATTCTTTAATTGAAAGCTTTCTAGCATCTTCTAATACAGCTACAACCTGGATACCTTCTACAGGAATGGACATCTGTGCTTCAGTGGCAATAGATATAGTTTTGTCTTGTGGTTGAAGTTGATAGGTTACGTACAACTTTAAACTACTTGGCCAGACATGCCCATGTGTTTTTAGCAACCTGCTGTAAATTGAGCTAAGGGTCCTAGGTGTAATGCATGACACTGTCAATTTTCTCCACAGACAGTACTACTGGTATGATGAGCGGGGAAAGAAGATAAAGTGCACGGCTCCTCAGTATGTTGATTTCGTCATGAGTTCGGTGCAGAAGCTAGTGACAGATGAGGATGTCTTTCCTACAAAATATGGTACGTTTCCTTCTGGGGAGGACCCCCTATGTACCCCAGTAAAAGGGATTAGGGTCTTAAACGAGACATTTTTCTTTGCTTAGCCTTGACTCAGGCTAATTGTTTAGAAATGTAGTAAAATCTCTACTGCAGAACTTTCTATAGATTGCTTTTTGACAGGAGTCCAAGATGCTTGTTGTAGCAATAAGAGGCATACCCCATTACTTTCAGTAATGTGCACTGGAGTGAAACTTCAGCCTGATTTATCAGCCTTGTAGCCTCTCCTGTGAATTTTCCCTTCCTTGCACACTCTTGCATGACTTAGGGCCTTGTTTTGTTGCATCAGTAGACAACAAGGAAACCCAAGCCAATTCAGTAATGGTAGCCTAACTGGAAATAAACGTGATACTGGGACACACAATCTACAAAGTAGGACTTTCTAGGAGTCTGAATGCCAGAGGCTGTAGGGCAGTGGTATAACTGGGTGGGGCGGGGAGGCAAGAGGGGCAACTGTCCCAGAAGTTGACGGGGGTGGGGGAAAGTGGGGAAAAAAAGCAGCTGCTGCCATCAGCCACATCTTCATGATCATGGCAGCAACCAGAAAGTCACCACTTCCTCTTTGCCCCAGGTGCTTGGCCACATCCCAACACTGCTGCTGTAGGGGGAATGGGGCAGGAAACAGACATCAGTCTGAATTGGCCCAGCATAAATGTTCTTTTCATTAGCATCTGCTGGGTGTTGCTGTGAGAGATGGGATACTGGGACCTTCTAGGACCTGTGGTCTGTGCCAGTCTGGCACTTCTTATATAAACACAGCCTATATAACTCCTGGTGTCTGTGACACCTTTCGTGTCATGCATTTAATTTGGGAAAAGGCAACTTGCTTATTAAAATTGTCAGACACTTTCAAAACATGGACCATATCTTTAGTCAACATTGTCCAATTTCTAAGCGCTCAGGAGCCAAATGCCCTATGGGCTACACCTT
>NW_017729025.1:149068079-149069498 GCF_001723915.1 Gavialis gangeticus
CCCCAACTAATGCACTGTCTGGCCCTCCCCCCCCACTGCACTGTGTGTCCAAGTAGCCACCCTCAGGCTTATGCTCAGCTCCCTGTACCGCACTGCCCTTTCCCTGGGATAGAGGCAGGAAGCAGAAGCCAGAGGGAGGGGGAGCCTAGAGATTTTCTTCTGCTGTTGCAGCCAGACTGGTGGGAGAAATGGCAGCAGGGTAGGAGCCCAGGGGCTGCGACCTTGCCCCTTGTGGGTCACCAGTTGGACAGCTCAGTCTTGTCATAGGGACAGCTCCTATCACACTCACAGCTGCAAAACCATGCTGCAAAATGAGGACTTGCTTACAGAAGTAATAGTGGAAGCTCATTTAATTATTTAACGATTCTGCTGGTGGCTACAGTTGTATTGGAAGCCTTGTGCTACCACCTTCTCCCCCTCATTGTTGCCAGGCAGCTTTCTCTTTCCTGTTTCTAAATGCAATGATCCAGGTGGTAGGGAGATCACCAGGCAACCTGTCAAAGGGCTATAGATTTAATAACACACTGATACACATGCCCCAGTAGATGAATCCTAGCAGAGATAAGGAAACCCTGGAGACCTGCAGAGTCCTTTGCCCCTTAGTCCAGCATATCTTTTTTGGCTGCTTGACAGATGTGGCTGTCAGATTGTTTTGTAGCCAGACAACTTACTGGCTGATATGCAGGTCAGGCTGAAGGCGAAAACGGACCACCTGCCTCCGTTTCATTCCTAGGGCCCTTGTCCCACACTATACCTTGGGATGCTAATAATGAGTGTACAGAGCCAGAGGAGAAATTTAGCAGTAGGGCGGTCAGAGAAGGGGAATCTTACCCCTATTGCATGGTGCCGTTTACAAGGACTTTGGCTATGGTCAGATTTCTGCCCCAAGCAAGGTCCACATGTGGTTGGTGCACCCAGGACTCTGCATGGGTGTGTCCAAGGGACAGGATACCACTTAAATTTAGCTTGTCTGAACTTACATATTAGCTTTCTGGGGCACCTGGGCTTTTTTCTTAGCCTGATGGCCTGTAGCTCTACGACACACTTCAAAATGAAAGACGTAGTTAGCCATGTTAGCCTGAGGTCAAGCAGAAGGTAGGGTAGATTTGCACCCTCTGTAATAACAGAATTGTGATTCTAAATGAGTGCATGTAGGTTCTGCAGCACACTATAAATTTTGCAGCAAACAACTTTGGTCTGGATGGGCTGTGCACATGCTAAGACCTAAGTTGGTAATGTGCATAGAATTTCCTTCTGTCAGCTCATCTTCCTCTGCTCTGTGGATCCTCCAGCTTTCACATACTCACATACTTGTCCCACCCATGCTAAAGTCCATGGGAAAACCTATGCATGGATGGACTGAGACTACAGGTAGGGCAGAAATGCAGTTGGAAGTAGGGGAGTGGCAAAGGATGAGAC
>NW_017729025.1:149074498-149076027 GCF_001723915.1 Gavialis gangeticus
ATTTCTTAGTTGGTCTAATAAAAGGTATCATCTCTGAACCAAGAGTTTTAGAGTTTTTTGCATATCTTGTATGGCTTCAAGCCATTTAGCAAGACATTCTATAGTGAGCTCCTTCTACAAGAATGGATTCAGAACTTGTGGTAGAGGCGATTATCTTTTATTAGACCAACTAGATTTTTTGCAAAAAAAATTCTTTAATTGAAAGCTTTCTAGCATCTTCTAATACAGCTACAACCTGGATACCTTCTACAGGAATGGACATCTGTGCTTCAGTGGCAATAGATATAGTTTTGTCTTGTGGTTGAAGTTGATAGGTTACGTACAACTTTAAACTACTTGGCCAGACATGCCCATGTGTTTTTAGCAACCTGCTGTAAATTGAGCTAAGGGTCCTAGGTGTAATGCATGACACTGTCAATTTTCTCCACAGACAGTACTACTGGTATGATGAGCGGGGAAAGAAGATAAAGTGCACGGCTCCTCAGTATGTTGATTTCGTCATGAGTTCGGTGCAGAAGCTAGTGACAGATGAGGATGTCTTTCCTACAAAATATGGTACGTTTCCTTCTGGGGAGGACCCCCTATGTACCCCAGTAAAAGGGATTAGGGTCTTAAACGAGACATTTTTCTTTGCTTAGCCTTGACTCAGGCTAATTGTTTAGAAATGTAGTAAAATCTCTACTGCAGAACTTTCTATAGATTGCTTTTTGACAGGAGTCCAAGATGCTTGTTGTAGCAATAAGAGGCATACCCCATTACTTTCAGTAATGTGCACTGGAGTGAAACTTCAGCCTGATTTATCAGCCTTGTAGCCTCTCCTGTGAATTTTCCCTTCCTTGCACACTCTTGCATGACTTAGGGCCTTGTTTTGTTGCATCAGTAGACAACAAGGAAACCCAAGCCAATTCAGTAATGGTAGCCTAACTGGAAATAAACGTGATACTGGGACACACAATCTACAAAGTAGGACTTTCTAGGAGTCTGAATGCCAGAGGCTGTAGGGCAGTGGTATAACTGGGTGGGGCGGGGAGGCAAGAGGGGCAACTGTCCCAGAAGTTGACGGGGGTGGGGGAAAGTGGGGAAAAAAAGCAGCTGCTGCCATCAGCCACATCTTCATGATCATGGCAGCAACCAGAAAGTCACCACTTCCTCTTTGCCCCAGGTGCTTGGCCACATCCCAACACTGCTGCTGTAGGGGGAATGGGGCAGGAAACAGACATCAGTCTGAATTGGCCCAGCATAAATGTTCTTTTCATTAGCATCTGCTGGGTGTTGCTGTGAGAGATGGGATACTGGGACCTTCTAGGACCTGTGGTCTGTGCCAGTCTGGCACTTCTTATATAAACACAGCCTATATAACTCCTGGTGTCTGTGACACCTTTCGTGTCATGCATTTAATTTGGGAAAAGGCAACTTGCTTATTAAAATTGTCAGACACTTTCAAAACATGGACCATATCTTTAGTCAACATTGTCCAATTTCTAAGCGCTCAGGAGCCAAATGCCCTATGGGCTACACCATGGTGAGCC
>NW_017729025.1:149081027-149131826 GCF_001723915.1 Gavialis gangeticus
GCACTGTCTGGCCCTCCCCCCCCACTGCACTGTGTGTCCAAGTAGCCACCCTCAGGCTTATGCTCAGCTCCCTGTACCGCACTGCCCTTTCCCTGGGATAGAGGCAGGAAGCAGAAGCCAGAGGGAGGGGGAGCCTAGAGATTTTCTTCTGCTGTTGCAGCCAGACTGGTGGGAGAAATGGCAGCAGGGTAGGAGCCCAGGGGCTGCGACCTTGCCCCTTGTGGGTCACCAGTTGGACAGCTCAGTCTTGTCATAGGGACAGCTCCTATCACACTCACAGCTGCAAAACCATGCTGCAAAATGAGGACTTGCTTACAGAAGTAATAGTGGAAGCTCATTTAATTATTTAACGATTCTGCTGGTGGCTACAGTTGTATTGGAAGCCTTGTGCTACCACCTTCTCCCCCTCATTGTTGCCAGGCAGCTTTCTCTTTCCTGTTTCTAAATGCAATGATCCAGGTGGTAGGGAGATCACCAGGCAACCTGTCAAAGGGCTATAGATTTAATAACACACTGATACACATGCCCCAGTAGATGAATCCTAGCAGAGATAAGGAAACCCTGGAGACCTGCAGAGTCCTTTGCCCCTTAGTCCAGCATATCTTTTTTGGCTGCTTGACAGATGTGGCTGTCAGATTGTTTTGTAGCCAGACAACTTACTGGCTGATATGCAGGTCAGGCTGAAGGCGAAAACGGACCACCTGCCTCCGTTTCATTCCTAGGGCCCTTGTCCCACACTATACCTTGGGATGCTAATAATGAGTGTACAGAGCCAGAGGAGAAATTTAGCAGTAGGGCGGTCAGAGAAGGGGAATCTTACCCCTATTGCATGGTGCCGTTTACAAGGACTTTGGCTATGGTCAGATTTCTGCCCCAAGCAAGGTCCACATGTGGTTGGTGCACCCAGGACTCTGCATGGGTGTGTCCAAGGGACAGGATACCACTTAAATTTAGCTTGTCTGAACTTACATATTAGCTTTCTGGGGCACCTGGGCTTTTTTCTTAGCCTGATGGCCTGTAGCTCTACGACACACTTCAAAATGAAAGACGTAGTTAGCCATGTTAGCCTGAGGTCAAGCAGAAGGTAGGGTAGATTTGCACCCTCTGTAATAACAGAATTGTGATTCTAAATGAGTGCATGTAGGTTCTGCAGCACACTATAAATTTTGCAGCAAACAACTTTGGTCTGGATGGGCTGTGCACATGCTAAGACCTAAGTTGGTAATGTGCATAGAATTTCCTTCTGTCAGCTCATCTTCCTCTGCTCTGTGGATCCTCCAGCTTTCACATACTCACATACTTGTCCCACCCATGCTAAAGTCCATGGGAAAACCTATGCATGGATGGACTGAGACTACAGGTAGGGCAGAAATGCAGTTGGAAGTAGGGGAGTGGCAAAGGATGAGACGCAGAGAGGCATGTCTCTGCTCTCTCCCTAGTTCAGGAATTGGTATTAGTGCAGCCATCCCAGAGAACTCCAAAATTCCAAAGTAAGGCACCCTGAATTAGGCAATTAGAAATGTAAGTGGGGGTACTTCTCTTTATAAGGTTCCTAGCTTCTGTGTCTTTAGGGTTCATTCTTTCTGGCCTCCTCTGCAATGAGGAAAACAAGAAGCTTAAATTTAAAAAACAGGGAAAAGAAAAAAAAAAAGAAAGCTGAGACTTTCTTTGCAAAATCCCTGAAGTCTTGGATTGAAAAAAAAAGACCAGGAAGTCTCACTGAACGGGGAATCAGGTGTGGTATGTCAGCTGATGGGCTGTTTTCTAGGTGCAGCAAGCTGAAGATAATGCCCCAGTGTGGGGATGGCCAGCCTGCAGCACATTTATTGCAAGTGGCATGAGCCACCTGTGTGTGGCACATGGCAGATTGAGCAGGGAAAGGGGATTAAAATGGCACTCAAGGAGGGTGTGGGGCAACCAGAAAGGTTGCCTGCTGGCCCCCTCTCCCAGTTGTCATGCAATCTTGTTTCTCCTTTACTACTTCATAGGCAGCAGATGGCGGCACTAGCTTGCTTAATGGCCAGGAACAGATGGAAATGAAAGTTGACTGCCTAGAGCTCTTCTGCATGTAATGGCTTTTTCTTTTCATCTCCCTCATAGGCAAGGAATTCCCCAACTCCTTCGAGTCCTTAGTGAAGAAGATTTGCAAGTACCTGTTCCACGTGCTGGCCCACATCTACTCCTCACATTTTAAGGAGACTTTGGCACTGGAGCTGCATGGACATTTAAACACCCTCTACACACACTTCATCCTATTCATCAGGGAGTTCAACCTGGTGGACCCTAAAGAGACCACCATCATGGACGACCTCACAGAGGTCCTCTGCAGCAGCAGCAGCAGCAGCAGTGGGAGTGGGGGTAGCAGTAACGGGAGCGGCAATGGTAGCAGCGCCGGAGCACAGAACCACGTGAAGGAGAGATGAGCCTTCCCCTAGGATCAAAACTAACATTAACCGAAAAACAATATTCTATATCCTATGTGTGTATGCGTATGTATATGTGCAGATATATACGGACATACACAGCGATGAGAGTTTGAGAGAGTGCTGCCACCACAGGACGTGTAGTCGTATGGGATTGTCCGGAGCTTTTGTTTAATGCACCATCTGGCGAGAAGTTGCACCAATTTTATTTTATTTCCCTCCCGCTTCCTCTTCCTTTCTCCCCATTCAGACAGATGCTGAGTGCTGTTTTTAGAGAAGAAACAAGGTTTTGAATCAGGCTGCTGTCTTTTGGTCTGTCTTCGGTTGCGAGTGCAAGTCCTCCTGTCTGTCTTTCTAGGATGGTGGTACTGCCATTTTAAAAATATATCTAATTATGTTATCAGAAGTGACTTTTACTTTGAAGTGGCTTAATGCAGATTTTTTTTGTTTTGTTTTTTGGTTTTGGGGTTTGGTTTTCGGTTTGGTTTTTACATAGACTGCCCCTTCCCCTGCCAAACTTCCCAGCCGATTGCATCTTGCCCTTGGCTGTCATGGAACGGGAAGAAGAAACGCCTGGCTTGACTAGAGTAGTAGTAGGGGCTTGCGACACATTTAGCGGGTGTGACTCCCATCTGTCCCGTCTACCTAGTCACGGTGTGTGAACCTGCAAGAGAATCCACAAGCCTGTCTGCTTAGTGCTCCTACCAAATATTTACTAGTTTCTCTGCCCCTCCCCTGCCTCCAGCTCCTCCTTTCCCAGGCACGCATCCAAGAGCAAGTGCAGTGAGATTGCTGGGGTCTGAACCCCTCTGCGTATGAGCCACAACCATTCATTTCCCATTGAAAAGGGAGTCCGGGGGAGGGGAGAAGGGTGCACTGAGTCAGTCACCGCCTGTGCTAGAGAGATGGCTGTTGGCATAAAATTATATTGTTGGCTTATTTTAGTTCATCTGTTCAGTAATAATAATAAAAAAAATTCTATCAGGCACCAGCCTCGTTTCTGTGTGCGCAGCGTCACAAGTCAAGAAAATCTGCCCACAGAAGATGCAGGGGCTGGTTTGCCAGGGGTTAACACAGGGTGCTGATGGGTTGGCACACTGTCCATGGAGTTGAGTTGAAAATGATGCCATCAATCAGTGCAGGCAATTCTAACACCACCTTTTTTTAAATTTTCATTACTAAAATGCTCATGCCTTAACACGATCGGGGCTCCGTAGTACTAAATGCTGCACAAAGAACTGCACAGCGCTCCTGGGCTGAACAGCTTATGGTTTTGGAAGCAAAAGAAAATGGCTGCAATCCTGCAGATGCATCTGACATTGGTTAATTTGCTGCTGGCTATCTCTTATGAATCAGTTCAAGCAGGATGTGAATTTGGGAAGAACTAAGTCTGTCTTAGTTGCATTTCTAATGAAGTCTTTTTACAAACATAGTTCTTTAGATCACTTTTGTGTGTAGATGGTGTCAATACACTACCAGGGTAACTATATGGAAATATGGAATTGCTTCTCTTGCCTACTTTCATGTCCCACCTAATCAGTGCATAAACATTCATCTTCCCGTTTTTGAGCTCTGAAAAGAAGGTAGGTTAAGTGTGAAGGCTGATTTATAAATTTAAGATACCTGTTGCTCTTGAGCATGACTTTCACAGATCTGTTTTGTAACCTCTGAAGAATATGCCACTATAGGGTGTGCACCAGTGTTGGGTAAGTGGTGCTATTTGCTCACATGCAGCTGCAAAAGGTTTGATTCTCCTTAATTTAAGGGTAAACCTCTGCACTGTCAATGGGTTTCATATCTGTGAAATGGGTTTCATGCTGTGGTGAAACCTTTGCATAAAAAGCACCAAATTCTATTGCTGTTTATTTATTTGATTTATGCCGTGCCCTACCCAGACAAGCTCAGGGCAGCTTACAATAAATGACAAGTAACTCAGAGATGAGAAACAGTAGGCTCAACCAACACCCTAAACTTCTAAAGTGACCCCTATCCCACCTGCTCCCAATTCCCTGCCTGTCATCCATGACAGCAAGCTCTCAGGCATATAAACTTTTAGAAACAAATGCTGCCTTAATTCAAAGCAAAGCTCAAGTCCACTGGAAGCCATTTAGGCAGCCAAACCTCAGGGTTTTTTTTCAACCTATGCACATGGGACAAGCAGGAAACCCCAAGGTGGGATTTGAGCCTGTCTCTCACCAGTTTCCTAATGTTGTGCTTGGACTGTCAGGACACAAGTTGAGCATAAGCTTGACTCTTCTCCAGCCTTCTCCCTTGAGCAGATCCACTGCTCCTGGCATTTAATAGCCATTGGCTAAAATAGATGGAGAGTGGTGCAGTAGGGAATATTTCTGTCCTACTGAGAGCAAGGATCCAGACTAGAACCGTAGACTTGCTCCTTCGATGGCAGCATCCATCTCACTGAGCCACATCCTCTAGCTTCAGCGCTTCCTCTTGGCCTTCCATTTCTCCTTTTTCTTGGTTGCCAAGCTTCAAAAGGAGGGCTGGAGAGGGGCCTAGCTAACACCTGACCTGTGGTATAGCTGTCCTGGGCAGTTGAGAGAGGAGCAGTGGAGGTTTAGAATCCCAGGTCTCCTGGGTGTGTGCCTTAAACACTCAGCTATTAGGGCTAAAACATGGGGAGCCCCTCTCCACACCCTGTTCCTGTCTGGCACTTGTCGTCATGGGATTTTGCCAGGCAGAATAATGTGATTTATGCTTGCCCAGCTTATACACCTATAGAGCCACAGACTTGCCTGGCCATTGTGTAGCCTGCTGCACCTGCTCATTAGCCATGCGGACATTTATTTACCTATGCGGCATTGGTAACGGAAACACAAACTGCACTGAAGTACCAAAACTACAGCTGGAAAACTGCCATTTGGGCATTTAAACAGGTAATAAACTTTAGCCCCTAGTGTATACATGGTGTATTGGGTGCAAGAAAAGCTACCACACAAATGCAGTATGTGAAATGCTGGAAGCCTCTGTAATAAGCCAGTTCAAGGGTGCTCAACCAATGGCCCACAGGCCAGATATGACCCATGGGGCTCATCCCCACAGGTCCAGAAATTTTCGGGAGTGGTGGCATCATCAATTACTGCTTCCCAGCTGCCCAATTTCCAGATCTATAGAGAGGCTCAAAGGGGTGTGGGTGGGGAAGAATAGTGCAGGGCTGAGGCACCACTGGGCTTGATTTACGCATGCAGGGCTTGACCCCACATGGGATCCAGGCCCTGTGCCACTCATCTGGTTTATAGGGCTAAAAGGTTGAGCACCACTGAGCCTAAGTGATGAATTCCTGAAACAAGCTGCTTAAAACCATTTCTCCCATAGAAATGTGTCTCATTAGTTGGATTGTCATCTGTTAGTAGGAGCATTCAAGACTGTTTGCTGCCTCTAACTGAAGATGTTAATTATGTGTCAAATAAACTACTTCTTTGAGAGGACTAATCACAAAATACACTTCAGGCTTGTTTAAAGTGGGGAACTATTTTTAGTCCCAGAACTTGGTTTTAAAACGTGTTACTGTGTTAGAAGAAAATTTCCTCCTAAAGATAAGCCCCTTTAAATGAATTAATATTCCAGTTCACTAGGGAAACCTTGAGAGGGGGACAGAGACTTTACTTCACTGGCTTGGATCAGTGCTGATTCCCTCTGCCTGGAGACCACTCCCAGGTTGTGAAACAGCTGTCGTATCTTCCACTGAACAAAAGGGGAAATAACACGCGTTCCTCCTGGGATTGGGTTTGACAACCAAATGGCTCTGAAATACCTGATTGCTCTTAGGGATAATGCTTTCAGGTTACAGGAAGGAGTATCAAGTAAAAAGGAGCCTGTACTTCCCTGCCATCAAATCTGCATCTCTTGCCACAATTGGAATCATTCTGGAACTGGTTTAATGTCATCTAAACTCTATGCTGAAATCAACCCTGATGCCCTTTCCCTGGTTACTTTCTCCTGTGTGATCTAGGATTTCACAAAGGAGGAAAATGTTGCTGTTGGGTGAACTGGATGCAAAGGATGTATATGCACAAATCTCTGTAATTCTCAAGACGGCTGAATTCAAGTGCATATAGTAATATGCTCTACTCTACTGTATTGCCACCTATGGCAGTGGCAGCTGTTGTTCACAGGAAGCTACCAACTGAACCCAGGCACCTGTCCTATGTTTAATCTGCATAGGTTTGATTTATAAAAGAGATTCATCATCCAGGGCAGTGGCCTTCCAGGGCCTCATTTTATTAAACACTGGTACAAGGAGAAGAGTAGATAGAAGGCCTGTCTCAGTGCAAGAGACCTTGAGTTGTAGAAACTGATGCCTGCCTGTTGCTCATCTGTCAGTGCTGAAGACCTAGTTTCCTGTTGCCAAAAGCAGTACACTGATGGCCTTCTGCTTATTCACACAGCAGGCCAGCAACACTAAATTTTCCCATGCTCATGACCAGATGGGAGTATGTTAAGGAATTAGAGAGATCAGGTCCAATGCTAGTGTTCAGTGTAGGGTTTGAATTAAGATTAGCAGGTATTTGTATCCCTAAATTACTGCTGCATAAGACAAACTGAGTCTATTTGCAAAGGTCACTGAACAATTTTTATAGGGTGACTGTAACAAAGGTGTAATGCAGAGGAGTGCTAATAAGAATTGGGCCTAAATTCTCAAACCTGCATCTTGGTTTGTCAGTGAAGTTCCCTACATATCAGGCAGTTCTGGGTATTTCCAGAAGCTTGACAGTGCTGTAAGACTGACTCAGGGACAGTTGTCCTGTCCTCTTACCATTAACTTAACTAAATAGATGCTTTTTTTTTTTTTTTTTTTTTAAGAGGTGACAATTCGTGTTCCATTCAAGCAATTTGACTTTCTGTGTATAGTCAACTTCTGTAGTCCAGAAACAAGTGAATGCAAAGGGCTGGTATTTTTTTGTGCGGAGTTTTGAGTCTAGAAAGGTTGCAAGCCACAGGGTTAGTGCTTACTGCAGGGCACACTGTGGGGCTGAATTTTCAAAACTGAATGGTGTGCTTTGGGAATCTAATATTCCAAAATGAATATTTAAGGTGTCATGTTAGATGCATTGAGAAGTGACCAGCGATCTAGGGTACCTATAGATGATAAGATTCTGTTCAGCGGCTAGTGAAATGAGGCCTCGCTACTGATTTCATAAGAATGGAATTTGCATATTGGATCAGACAAATATTCCAGCTAGTTTGGTATCTGTGCCAGTGCTAAGTAATAGATGCTTTAGAGGGAGAGTATATGAACAGAGCATGTCTAGAGAAATCTATTTCTTCTTGTACCCTTTGTGGCATCAAGCATCATTGGTTTAGGGATGTCAGGAAGTTTAATGGCTCCCAATGGACCTGTTCTCTCTGAATCTGTCTAATCCCTAAATTAGTTTGAAGCTGATTTATACTATCTGCTATACTACATATACTTCTACATCCTGTTACATTATAACCTCCTGTGGCAGCAAGTTACACAAGTTGACTGTGCGCTGTATAAGAAAGCACTGCCTCATTTTTGTTGTATGTATACCTACCTTCTGATAATGTCAGTGGTTGCCGTAGTTCTTATGTTCTGGTGAGTAACAGTTCCTTATTCACTTTATATACATCCTTCCTGATTGTATCTACTTCTAGCATATCTCTCCCCCCATCCCCCACCCCTGCCCCCCAGCCTTCTCCTTTCCAGGATGAAGAGTCCTAGCCTTTTTGGTCTCTCCTGGTATGGAAGCTGCTCCATACCAACAACCATCTTTGTAACCCTTCTCTGTACCTGTTCTAATTCCACTACATTCATTTTAAGATATGGAGACCAGGACTGCAAAAAAAAATTCAAGAGGTGGGTACATCATGCATTTGCACAGTGGCATGATGATACCTTCTGTTTTGTTTTCAACTCCCTTCTTAATGATGCCCACTATTTTATTGTGGGAGGCAAAGATTTCTTAGGGTGATATCCTTTTTTTTGGACCAACTGTGTAGTTGGGATAAAGTTAAGCAAACTTTCAAATGTCTCTGATTATAGGAAGCCAAGCACAGCAAATTAAGCACAGCATTGGGGAGGGGATGAAAGAAGTTCTTAGGCATAGCAGGTGCACAATTAGCAAAGAAAAGAAGCTGATTACTGGAAGATCAAAGCCTATCAAAAAGCAGAATGGGGGGAGTCAGTCTCACCTTCCTTGTGTGGAAACTATTCAGGCATCAGATTATAATGGGCCATAAATCCAATGTCAGTCTTTAGTCCTTGATTCTTAATGTCCAGCCAGCTTATGAATTTTTGTTCCCAATTTCACGTTTTAAAGGCATTGGGTAGATTTCCCTTGAGCATGAGGATAGTGAGGTCAAAGATGGAGTGGTTGTTCTGTGAGAAATGTGCTCCTAATGATTCATAGATTCAGACATTAGGGCTGGCAGGGACCTTGAAGATCATCGGGTCCAGCCCCCTGCCCCAGAGACAGGAAGTCAGCTGGGGTCATAGGATTCCAGCAAGATAAACATCCAAATATTTCTTGAAAGAGTCCATAGTAGATGCCTGCACCACTTCTGGAGGGAGTGTATTCCAGGCCTTGGGGGCTCAGACAGTAAAGAAGTTTTTCCTTATGTCCAGCCTAAAACGGTCATGGAGGAGTTTGACTGTTGGTCCTTGTTCTCCCTTGGGGCACTGTGGTGAACAGACATTCCCCCAGATCCTGATGCACACCCCTTACGTACTTGCAGGCTGCCACCAGGTCCACCCTGAGCCTGTGCTTTTCCAAGCTGAAGAGTCCCACAGCTCTGAGCCTCTCTTCATAAGGCCTATTCTCTTGCCCTCTGATCGTGTGCGTGGCTCTCCTCTGGATACTCTCAAGCTTCTCCACATCCTTTTTGAATTGTGGAGCCCAAAACTGGATGCAAGACTCCAGCTGCGGCCTCACCAAGGCCGAGTACAGTTGGAGGATGACATCCTGCGATTTACTTGAGGAGCATCCATGGATACAAGCCAGAGTTTTGTTTGCTTTACCATCTGTGACATCACATTGGTGGCTCATGTTCATCTTGTGGTCAGTCATGACCCCCAAGTCTCTTTCAGCTGTGGTACTAGCAAGCATAGCACTGCCGAGCCTATAAGCAAGTTACAGAATTTTTTTCCCCAAGGTGGAGTACCTTGCATTTTTCGGTATTCAATGTCATCAGGTTTATATCGGTCCACTTACTAAGCTTATCCAAGTTGGCCTGGATCAGTAGCCTATCCTCAGGTGTGGATGCTATGCCCCAAAAGCTTAGTGTCATCAGTGAATTTGGCCAGTGCGCTTCTGACACCAACGTCCACATTGTTGATAAAGATGTTGAAGAGAACCAGTCCAAGGACAGAGCCTTGGGGAATGCCACTGGTCACAGAGCACTATAATGAATCGCTGCCATTGACGACTACTCTCTGAGTCCAACCTCATAGCCAATTTCCCAGCCTTTTGACTGTAACCGAGGCCACATTTGGCCAATTTTTGCATAAGGAGATCATGGGACACCAGATCAAAGGCTTTTTTGAAGTCCAGATATATGGTGTCAATCTGTTCTCCCTTGTCCAGGTGATGTCACCTGGTCATAGAAAGAGATGAGATTGGTCGGGCAAGACCTACCTGAAACAAACCTGTGCTGGCTGGCCCTCAGGATGTTGCCCTCAGCCAGTGGAGGAAGAAGGGTCTCTGATTTTTGGCTTCAGAATTTTACCAGGGATTGAGGTCAAGCTGATTGGCCTGTAATTCCTGGGATCTACTTTCCACCCTTCCTTGAAGATGGGTACCACAATGACCTTCTTCCAGTGTTCAGGTACTTCACCCAAGCACCGCAAATTTTCGAATATTTTCGCCAGTGGTTGGGCTATGACACCTGCCAGCTCCTTGAGTACTCTAGGATGTAATCTGTCAGGACCAGCTGTCTTGAAGATGTCCAGCCTCTCAAGGTGTTCCTTTACAAGGTCTACACCAATGCTGAGTATAGATATGACCTCACCCTGGCCAGCCCACATCATGCTAAGCAGGGCAGTCCCTTTGTGCTGATGAAAGACCGATGCATAGTACCCATTAAGCAGGCTGGCTTTTTTTCCTGGGTGTCGGTTATCAGTCGTCCCATGTGGTTCAGCAGGGGTCCAATGTTACCCTTTCTTTTTTTCCGACTCCCTGCATATCTGAAAAAGGACTTTTTATTATCCTTGATATGTGAAGCCAGATGTAGTTCAGTTGATGAGTGTATGTCTTACCTTTCAGCACATGCCCCCTCCCCACCCCCAATCAAGAAATCGTCAGAATCCATGGTCCCTACATCTGCTTTTCCCAAAATGTGATGCATCTGTTCCAGTACACTACTGCATCAGTGTATAGGCTTTTTCTGGTGGCTGCAGCATGCCAAGCTAAAGCCTTTTTAGAGAACTACCATGTTTACTCAAATCCAAGACAACTTTCCATTTAAGATAATCCCCCCAATAATTAGACTCTCTACATAGAAAATCACAAATTTTTTATAATTTTCCTTGTATAGAACCTAAATATTGGAGGGTGGTCTTAAATTATACCCCTCCACCACAACTGCAGCCCCCCTACCACTTGCTCTTCTGTAGTGCCTTTCCTATACTTCTCCCCCTGAACCCATCCCCTGCTGTCTGTCTCCCTTCTGCTGCCTATTTCCCCCCTCCCCTCCCAATGCCCCTTACCCTATGTGGTGGCTCAGGCTTCAGCCCCTGTACAGATCAGAGTTGGAGCCTCAGCAGCTCCCTTGTGTTCCCCTGCACCATGCAATCTCCAGTCTCCCCTGTGTGCCTTCCCAAACCTCCTCCCAGCACAGTCCTGCCCTGCCACGTGCCTCTTCCTCCACCATCTCAGGCTGGCCTGGCCGGGCAGCAGCTGCAGGCTCAGTCCTGATACTTGAATCCAAAATGAGACTTTTTTTTTTTTTTTCCTGGTTAAATAGGGAAGGCGGGGGGGAATACTTGTCTTGGATTTGAGTAAATTCCATGCGTACAGTGATTCCAAAGTCTCTTTCCTGAGCTCAAACATGTCCAGCATTGTCTAGGTGTAGTTGAGACGACTAGAACCAGGTCTCTTAATTTTGTTTTTTATCTGAATGTCCTTGTCTAGAAATGTTTATTGATTAGATGTATGTGCTGCCCCAGCCAAAAATGGCTCAGGATATCTTACAACAAAACCTACATAGTATGAAACAGAAACAGAGCAAACCTTAAAAACATCACCGCATCCACCCCTGCCCATCACATCCATGCTTCCCAAACCTCTGTTCACATCTGGGTCTTACTCAGACAGAAGCCCTCTTTCCACACTGCCCCATAGCAGACTCCCTGTCACCTGGGGGAGCCCCCTCCTCCCTCTCCTCAACAGGGGCTGTAGTTGTTCCCCAAAATGCATCAACCTTCCCCTTCACATAGAACAACCTCATGAAAGAGCAAAAGCCCTCTCCACCCCTGGCTTCATTCCACTCTTTTGGGAAGAAATTCGTATTAAGTTTTAAGTGAAGAGATGTAGTTTTAAGCAAGGGCAAAAGCCTGCTACTCAAGTCCAACTGCATTGGGTTAAAAAGCAGGTGTCTCATGCTGTGCTCCACAAGCCTGCTGTCAAGCCAACCTCCCATGCATCCCCCTGGAGAGTTTCTACCATCTGACTGCTCTTCTGGCTCTATACAGGGAATGAAAGACCCCAGGACCCTCCACAGACTGGACTTGTACCTCAACATCACTTCCCTTTTTTCAAAGCTTTTCACCTCACCAGTTGCTTCAGACACCTCCAAAGAAAAGCTTAGCTGGAAAAAGCCAGATCACTGTTCTCTCTCCTAACCCTTAGCATAGCCTGTGACTTGGACTACTTCCCAAGGGTAGGACACAGTTCTCCCTTCACTGCCTAGGCCTAGTGGGGTTGATTCAATTTTCCCTACTACCTTGTACAGGGAAGTACCCATAGAGGACTGGAAAAAAAATAGGCTGTAAGGGACAACAACTTCCTTTTCCCCACTACCCATGAGTGGAGTGAGGCAGTGGGTCAGGTTCAACCTGCCCTTTAAGTCCCAAGAGCCGCTTCTCGGACAGCAGAACTCCTTTTACTGCCTGTTCATTTGCATCTCCCACTACTGCTTTCTCCCCCTTCCCTTGTCTTTTCTATTCTAATATTTCTCTCCTTCTGCTCTTATTTCTAAATGTCCTTTCACAGCATCTGGCAAAGTGTATTTCAGCTTTATAACCACATGCATACATGCACATACTTCGGTCAGTTCCTTGTTACGGGTTAATTTTAGTAATCTCCTTGAGCTCTTAACTCCTGGGTTGTCCACATGTGAAAACGGAAAACTAGTTTTAAGCACACTTTAGGCGGCTTAAATTTACGCCACTCCAGGGCAGGTTTATTTCTGATCTCATGCTACATTAATGTGTAGTCACTCTAGACTATATGCTAGTGTAAACACCCTACCCTGGGGGGCAGGGAGGAGCCTGGGGTGGTTAGGGAGGAAGCCTGGAGGGGATTCTTACCTTTCTGACCTCAAGGGCCCTGTTGATTTGGACATGCAACTGTTCCAAACTTGAGCTAGCTCTAACATGGATCAACATTTGAGCAGCTCAAAGTGCAAGGTGTTAACAAGGCCCTTAGTCTATAAGATGTGAATCTACCCTGCCTTCAGCAGAACTCTGCCACCGTCTCCACCTGAGGCCGAGGATAAAGACGACTTGGCACACCGCACAGCAGGCATGTGAATGTAGCAAAGGCCAAGCACACTAAGGAGCTGATCTCAAGGTAAGGAAACCAGTTCTTATAACAGCCTAAGGGATGGAATACTATGTGCTTAATGAAGATACTTGCAGGTAAAGTACTGGGAAGCTGTGCTGAAGGAGCTTACAGTTGCTCTCAGGATGCTATCTATAGAAATCTATTGCCATCCTCATATGCTCCCTGAGGAGGGAGAGTTTTCTGCCACTGTGGGTCATGGTGCATTGCTCTAATGTCCAGCCTGTTGTTCTAGCAGCTGGCCTGATGTAGAAGAACAAGCTGAAAATCTTGTTGCTATTGAGAACTGTGGTCACCAACTGGTCAATCGTGGAGCCTGTTGCAGTCAATCTGAGGCTGGGAGGGGCGGGAAGTTGAGTGTGCACAAGCATGTGTGTGTACATGTCTCCCCCTAGTCCAGCAGGTCAGTCCGTGGGGGAGGGAAGGGGCAAGGGCCAGATCGAGGCCCCATTGGTGAGGGACAGAGTGCAGCAGAGATGGAAGCAGCGGTAAGGTGAGTGGAGCACCGGCTTGGTGGGTGGTGGGAGGATCAAGCCTAAGCCACTCATCCAGGGGTGTGGAGGGGCTCCCACTGCTGTGCACACCCTGGTGGAGACCTGGGGGGCACATGCCCCCCCATCTGTGCGCAATGGAGGCCACTGCTGTTGCAGGCTAGGCTTTATGCCCCGAGCCCTGCTGCAGCTGGCCTGTGGATGGCTTGATGCCATGTGTGCCTACCAGGTGGGGGACAAGGCTCTGCCATGTGTGTCCCACTGCTGGGCTTCAAGCATCTCCCCACTAACACTACAGTAGGCAGGGCAGATGTACCCTGTGCTAGTCAGGAGTAAAGGAAGGGGCCCATTCAGCTCACAATTAAATATGGGGAATAAGTGCTAAGAGAGACCAGCTGGATCATGATCCAGTAAGGTCCAAGAATCCTTCCTGGCTTAGAGAGCAGTTGGCTTCCACCTGTGACCGTCACCATACCTGATGGGTAGGGACCGACTTAATTTGCATTTTCATGGATTTTGCAGAAACTGCGAAAGTAGGCATTGTCTGCAAAATCTGCAAACTCAAAAATAAATAAATAGATAAAAATGAAATGCTGGCTCCACAGTGGCTGCTGCCAATCAGCAGTGAGGGGCAGGGTTACATGCTGGACAGCCTTCAGCCAATCAGCAGAAGGGGTGGGCTCACTGCAAAAGGGACATGAAATCAGCTGTTACAAGTGGCCCACAAATATCCCTTTCACTCGCCATGACTTAGGTAGATCCCTGCTTATGGGGTTTTCTAAAATAGGCTGTGGGAAACATGACCTGTGCAAACCCACAGAGAACAGTTTTCACGTAAAGAGCTCTGTGGCCTTTGCACATGTGAGGCTGTGAGCGACCTCTCATGAAGCTGGGCGAAGTCCAAGCCCGGTGAAATATCTCACAAAAGATTCATAGATGTCTGGGTTGGAAGGGACCTCAGTAGATCATCGAATATGATCCCCAAAGAGTTTTGGTCCTACAAACCCAATGGTCTTGTGATGATGGATAGGTTTAAAATGGGTATATAGAGGATGTGATTATTGCTTTCATCACCCTCAGAAGTCAACAAAGGCGACTTAAGGTACACACTTCAGTGGCACCTCAACGTCGACTTTAATGTGAGCCGAGCAAGTTGAATGAAGTTGACAAACAGGTCAAGTGGCCATAGCACAGTATTCTTGGTGTGTTCATGAAAAGGATGTTTTGCATGAAACCCAACATTAAATGCTTTTAGAGCAGCCACCTTTCTTCCAAACCTGTGAGGTCAGAAAGCACAGTACCGGAACACTTGCAGCACTACCCAGGCTGAACCCCTGGAGGAAGCGGTCATTATGCACCCTGTCAATGCACCATGCATTGGCTGCTACCACCTTCAAGTCATGGTGGCTCCTAACTACATGAGACTTGTACTTAGAATTCAGGCATACAGTCCTCTCCTCACAGATCTTACAGTATTAATTACCAAAGTCAAATTCAGAAGTATTCTTCCTCCTATTAAGCATCAAAGGCCAGTCCCTAAGAATACAGACAACCTCAGGGCATAATGGTCACATCACTTGAATTGAGGTCTGTTAAGCGGTCACATGGTGGATTTATGTGTTAATGGCCAAAATTCTTCAGAGTGCTTATCCAGTCTCTAGCCCTTGCCATTGGTTTGACAAAAACCTTCCCACGTCCTAGTGCCCAGAAAATGATGGAGGATTATACTGTCCAAAGTCTCCTGCTTTTCAGACTGGAGGCGCACCACTATGCGTGCCTCCAGATGGTCTACAGATCCATTGCCCTTTGCAATGGATACTGTGAAGACTAGAACCTGAAGATTTCTTTTCTGAGAGTGTTGCTGTCCACCTTCCATAACTAGACCCACACCTGTCAGACAAAAACCATCATTCAGAATAATGAAGGAAGCTGGCATGCGGGGCTGTGTGGGTAAATGAAATGTGCTGAACTGTGGAATGGGACAAAGTGTTGTATCTGAAAGTACCTGGCGCATGCTCTGTAATTAAGGAAAGTCAGTTTGACTTATCCTGATTTTTGGGAGCTGCTTCATTGGGAAAGAACTTCATCAGCATGGGACATTTCCTGGCTGCCAATGTCTGACATGCCTGCTGGTACCCATCAGCCAGCCTGAAGCATTGTAAGGGATCTGTGGGCTTTATTACAATAATGGGATATATGGTCTTGTGAAAAAGGCCATGAAAGGAGAAGGGGGACTGTCAAAAAAGAGCCGTATGCATTCTGTGAGGATAGACAATATTTTCTATGCAAGTTTAATATTTTTTTCAACTATATTTGTCTGAAATAAACAACAGGTGAGATGACTTTCTTGACTGTCCCTCTCACTGGGAGAAATTTGCTTTCCTGGAAATTTCCTATATTCTCCTGACAAGAGCTTGCTTTTTCCTAATAAAAACACATTTTCCTCATATATAAAACTTGTGAAAAGAAAAAAATAAGTGTTTAAAAAGATTAAAGTTAAACCAGTGTGACTTTCTTGCACAGACATCTTTGTTTGTGAAGTTAGTGCTATGACCAGCCGATGAAGTCTTATACAGGAAGAAAGTTTGAAAAACCTACTCCAGAGCTGGCTGTCATCATTGGGAGTCGTTCCACTGACTTGAAAGGCCTGTGGATCAAGCCGGGAATGAGCTCAACTAATTAGTTAATTAATAAAGTTCAGTGTCCCTAATGATCTTTCAAACCCCAGGAGTGCACCACTTCCCTGCCTCTGGGGCCTGCCAGCTCCACAGGCTTTGGACAAATGAACACTCTTTTCCCCGCTCTCATGCTGGGCATGTAGTATTAGGGGACAGATTCATAAGGAGACTTAAGCATTGCAATGTTTAATTCGTCCTCCCCCTGCTGCCGAGAGGAATTCACAACCTTGAGATATGCAAACTCCCCTATCTGTAAATAGCCATTCAGACACAGAGAAAATGGCAACATAGCCTCCCCACAATGAGACCCTGTTTCTAGGAATATTGTTCCTTTGAAATCAGCAGAGCTTAAGCATAGTCATAGCCTGGGAGTCAGGGCACCCTTCGAACATAGTCTTACGTTGCCAGCTCCAAATCAGGTAGACAAGGGGTTTGAACTCATCCCAGACAAGTGCTTTTGCAACAGGCCGTTATGGGAAGTGAGTTTGTCTAGTCTGTGTTTGGTGTAGGGTGATGTAGGGTCTGAAAATGCTTACCACCTTTGCCCTGCAGGAGAGAGAGGCAACCGTGCAAGCAAGAGCATGGTCTGTGATTCTTGCTGGGGCTTTGATGCAAGGTAAATGTTGACAGTGCCAAGCTTCTCCGCACCCAAGGGGTTAGGCAGCATCTGAGCAGGGGGTTGGTGAACGGTAGTATGGCCTGAGCACAGGGCTAGCAGATGCTCATAAATTGCTCTTTGTGATTCCAGCTCTGGCACACTGACATCTGTGTGCAGTTCATGGAGGTTGTGTGCATTGGGCCTGCCACTCTCCAGCAGGCCGGCTGGAACTGAATACCAGGATGGCAGTCATGTGAGTAAGGTCAGGTTAGAGCGCAATGGAGCATCATTCAGGTCAGGTGGGGCACCCACCACTCAAAATGAGAGGGAGAGGGATGTTTCAGCCCATCAAGTGATTCTGATTAGATTAGCAGCTCTCAGTGCTTTATGATAATCTCCCCGATGAAGCCGGAAGCTGAATTACAGCTGCAGAAGAGAGATTAGAAAATCCATTATAGCAGTTTAATTGTCCGTTATTATTGGATTAATGTTCATTTCTGATCTGGGTGCCCCTCAGATACATGGCTCCAGTGTTTCTTAGAAGGTTGTTCCACTCTGCCTGGTCCTTTCTCTGTAAAAGGCACTTGGATTGCATGGTGAAACATGGTGCTCCTGGGTCTTTTTCTCTTTGTTACCATTACGGCTGGCAGGCTGCTTCACAGCTGGTGGGAACAAGGCTTCCTCTGGTTTATCTGACTCTGACAACGCTGTTGTGTGTCTTAATGATACCTAGCCTGCTTGGGGACTGAAGATCCCAGCAGACTCCTGGCGTGGAAGCTCTCTTTGATGGCTGAAGGCTGGTGTACCTTTTGTTTTGTACATGCTGTCTTGGGTGCAGTGAGAAGGAAGCAGCTGTGAATGCCCTACCATTGAAGCAGCTCCTAAACTTGCTATGTGTGTCGCATCATTAGCGCCCAGTCTGCCTGCTCACTCAGGAACAGGCCCACAGGGTTGCTAGGACAGCCACCAAGAGCATGGTTTGGTGGTTATAGTTAAGGCCCCCCCATCCAGATTTGGCAAGACTTGGCTACAGTTCAAAGCTCTGCCACAGATTTCCTGTGTGGCCATAAGCAAGTCTCTTAATTATGCTGTGACATCTCCCCAGGATAACAATTAGGGTAATAATACTTTCTTTCCCCCACCCTTTAGCACGGTGGTTCACAACCTTTTTTCACACTGCAAAGTGGGATGGGGCACATGAAGCCAGCTGCCTCCCTCCTGGGCTTGCCCTGTTGCCCAGCTTTAACCCTGCACGTGACTGCTGGGGGCAGAAGCTGCTCGCCCAGGTGGACAGACGGGGGTCTGAGCGGGGGGCTCGTGCCACAACCCGGCAGCCAACCCTTCGCAGCCCAGTGGTTGGGAACCTCTGCATTAGCTTATCTATTTAGATTGTAGGCTGCTGGGGACAGGACTGTCCCTTTCTAGCTTCTGTAAAGAACCTTACAGATTGTGGGCTGGATCTCAAATGAGGTATCCATGTGCTGTTCAAGATGGCACAGAGAATGATCAAGGGTACTTGGTGGAGACTTCCTTGTCTTCTCTGGGTTTTTGAGGCAGGGGCAGTAGCTATGGCCATGGCTATCCTTCTCTACTCATGGCTGACTAGAACATTTTGCACCCTTTCTTTTCACAGAGAGGAGTTTGCTAGGCCTTTGCCCCTCTAGACTGGATTCCTGCTATGCCTTCTATTAAGAAATAACTGAAGCTTGTGTTAGTGCAGAAAGCAGCCTGCAGCTTGAGTGCATTGGGCCTCTGTCCTGCCTGCTCCTTTTCTCTGTTCTCAAGTGCCACTTCAGGTGACAGACAGGCAGATTTCAGACCACAGCCCTAGAGTAGGACTCTGGAGGTCCTTGAGTTTGGAGGCAGTTCCCTTGGCCTTCACACCCAATTTGCTACCCTTCAGGACAGGGTGCACAGTGCACCAAATCCCTCCAAAAAGCCCCTACCAAGTCAGTGTGGCAACCCAGTGACCCCATCTCCAGCCCCTCCGGTGGAATTTTTTTACTAGCTACTTATCCATTCTTCTTTGTGGTCTTCTGAGTGGTGAAAGGACAATGCATCTCCCCCTTGCAAGGAAGCGGCAGAGGGAACAGCATGCGGACTAACAGGTTTAACTCCATTCATGCTGCATTTTGCAAACCACTCCACAGCACCTGTGACTAGAAGTAGCACTTGGACCCTGGGGGTAACCATAACCTTTCCATGCTGTGCACGTCCGAGCCTGATTTATGTATTCCTTCTGAAACCACCTTACAAATAGCACTGCTCCAGTGCCCCCCAGGATGAGGAACAGGCTGGTGGAACCAGATACTGTGCATGCACAGATGAGCACAGGATGTGGCCAATTAATTGGAGCTACAACACCAGCCATTTACCTCTCGGAGAGAAGCCGACCCTTTCTATCACTTAGAGAGTGATGGTGCATCATTCAGGAGAGACAGAGGTCAAGGGCAGATTTCCTTGGATTCCCCACTTTGATAAATAAGTTCCTTGGGCAGTCACCTTGTGTTCCTTGCCTTGTTGGGGATCTCTCAGCAAAGGTGTCTTCTGTCTGTAGTTTCCTGTCCTTAATCAAAGCTGGGTAACTTTGCTTATGACTGTTCAGCTGGGGCCTTCACTCTCGTGCATCTACTAATATAAATACACAGTGCAGATATTTCATGCTGCATAGGACAGGGCTCCAGTCAGAACTGCTTGTCATTGGCATGGATTAGGTCACTACACAAAGCCCAAGAGACTGTTGTGCTACTTCCCAAACGCCATTTATGGGCAGCAATCCCTGCATCTATATTTCAAATTAAGCTTTCCTCCATAGGAAGCTATTAAACAATTTAGGTGCACTGTTCTGGATGCCAGCTTTTTTGCTGAAGGTCGATTATCACACAGGGCTGTCTCTTCCTGGAGAGTACAGCGGGGCAAAGGGTACCCCTTTAACACCCAAAGCAGCCTTGCTTTCCCCATATTTTGCATTACTACGATGATCATCCAAGCTGAAGTCTTGCACAGCACAAGGCAGACAACTGCACTGAGCGATCGATATGCTGAGCCCCAGGAGCTGAAATAGAACTGGAGCACCTCCTTTAGGGTGACAGCCTTTCCTTTGCTCTCCAGTTTGGAGCTGATTGCTAGGAAAGAAAGGAACATGTCCCCCAGAATGATCCAGTCATTTAGATTTGGGCTATTCAGCTGGTGGTCCTGCTTCTGATGTGGCTGGGATTGCTAGGTGCACACTCCCTCCTCCAAATGCCACATCCTGCCCCTGGCCTGGGGGTGCAGCCTGCAGAGTAGGGATGCCAAGTGGCATTTGCCTCCCTCTCCCCCACCAGCTCTCAGAAGTTGGCCAACCCTGATCTAGAGCAGCATTTCTCAACCAATGGGGCATGACCCAAAAGTGGGTTGTAAGAATATACGAAAGGGTTGCGAACAAACTTTAAAAATGGATTCTCCTTTAAAGGAGAAAAAGATGGGAAACTGTGGGTTTTCTCTTGCAGGGTGTCAGAGTACCAGCCTGCGAGGGGCTGCTTGGGGCCCCTCCTGCCCCACGCACTAGGGGGCTGGGGGCAGGAGTGAGGGGCTTGGGGTTGAGACTGGCCATTAATATTTACAAATGGGTCCTGGTACAAAAAAGGTTGATAACCACTGATCTAGAGTCCAAGTGAGGTGTGCTAACCTCAGAAATCTGCTACATTGCAAGGCACAGGGGGAGCAAGGAAGGAAGGCAAGAGTATACTTCGGAGCCCAAAACCAGAGCTGTTCCAGTCAGGGCTGTGTTTGCAGCTGGCAATAATCATCTTAACTCCCCGGAGGCCAACGGCCACATGGGAGCATTGTGCAACAGCCACAGACCGATTGATCCCCAGTGAGGATGTGGTGATTTGTCTGCTCCTAGCAGATCTCGTTTCCAAAATGTTCCTCCCTTGTGCATCTCATGGCTGTAGTCTGCACTGTGTTTCTCCGACCAGACACATCAAGTTAGTCTTTTCCACTTTGCATTCTGTGGCTCATTTGTCCTCTTCTAAAAATTAATTAATGTGACTGAAATGCAATTCCTCTTGGGAGTCTAATCAGATCCTTTTCATTTACAATGTTAATTTGTGCTTCAGTGATTCGAAAGGCTCAGACCACTCACTGATTGGGCAAAAGGCAAGCTGCTATCTTTATGCTGCCTTCTGATGGGTTAGGGTTGACTAACTTGTGCTAGGAGTGAAGGTCTGTGGAGCATGGGATGCCCCTATGGCCTAGACACACCTTCCACACCAAGGTGATCCTTCTGGATTAGTGAAAGTGAGGCTGGATGCCGCACAGGTGCAGAGTGCTGCAGAGATCAGGGCAAGGTAAAAAAGGATAAAGCAGAAGGACCTGACTGCACCGAGAAGGCTGCAGTGTAGACCCTTCACAGAAGGATCATGGCCAACAAAGGCAGAGCCAAGAGCTGTGGGAACACAATGAAGTTAAGCCCATGTCACCACTTACCATCCAGCGTCTCCTACCCAATCACTTTCAGTGGGGAAGGGGCAGGTACTCATTGCTCCCTACTGGAGAGGATTACAGCAGGAGTGCAGTTTTCAGTACGGCTGAGGGTCCATAGAAAAGTGTTAATACCCAAACTTTTAATAAAAGGAAAGACTAAAGAGGCTAGGACTTTCCAGTTTAGAGAAGAGACAGTTGGGAGGCAGCAGGTGCGGAAGGGGGAGAACATGATAGAGGGTTACAAAATGGTGCAGAGACAATAAATACGAATGTATACTTTACTAGCTCTCATACTATTAGAACTAAAGGGTATACAATGAACTGATTAGGTAGCAGGTTTAAAGCTAATAAAGGGCAGTTGTTTTTTTTTCTCACAGCACATAATTAATTCGTGGAACTCATTGCCACAAGATGTTGGGATAGTTGCTAGTTTAACCAGTTCAAAATGGGTTTGGATAAATTTATGGAGGACAGGTTCATCAGTATGTATTGAACATGCTAGACAGAGGGCATGCAACCTCAAAAACAGAACTTCCTAAACCTCTGAAGGCTAGAAGCTGCCACAGGGCAAGATGGAGGTGGTGGCAAATGCTGGACATGCCCAGTTCCCCTCCCCCTCAGCATCTACTCTCTACCATTGTGTGAGATAGGATACTGGGTTAGCTGAACCAATGGTCTGACAGTAAACAACAGTTCCTATCATATCTTCTTATGTTAACTATACTCAGTTGCAGGAATCTTCCAACCATCATCTTAGTCACATTATGCCCACCTCATTTGTCCTCTTGCTTCTACTCTGCACATAAGCATTAGCAGGAAAGACTGCTAAGAAGAGAGACAGGGCTCTAGTTTCACCTGGAGCCCAGTTTAGACTAGCGTGCACACAACTCTGGCACACACTATCTCAATGGGAACACATCTGTGTTCCCCACCTCTCTTTTAATTGACAGCCCTTCTAAAAACAGTGTATGGTTTGGCCATTAGTGCAGGTAAGTCTTCCTACAGATGGTGCAAAATCTTCCCCCCACATCCCCAATCAGGGGACATGATTTGCAATGAAGTTTTCAAAGACTGCAAGCTCCCAGGCAAAGGACAGCCTGGAGCAATGGACCTTTACAGCACCCCACCCAACCCACCCCTTCCCCCGACATCTATGCCCTTGTGTGTGGAGCACTGTGCATTTTGGCCGCTGTTGCCATATAAGGTGGATGCACCAATAATGTCTGTCTTCCTGAAAGAACATTTGGGAGGCCCCTTGAACCTAACAGTATTTTCTTTCCCATCTCAGCCCCCTGTGGGCTGTGGGAACATACCCTTCACATTTTTCCAGACTGGCATAGGCAACCGTGGTAGCCTGCTATTGATTAGATGTGGAGGGATATAATCCAGGGGTGTGTGGCTACAACACTAGCATATCCTAGGCTGTTTCTCTTTCATGATGTGAGGGTAAGGTGGAATGCTTCTGGAGTTTGGCTTGTCAAGGAGGCTCTTACCTTCTGGACAGTGACTATGCCTATCCAGCACAGTGCACTGATACTTAAGCCAGCTCTATGGGAGCTAGCCTGCATGCATACCAGGAGTCCTGACCTTGCTGGATGGTACATTACACAGGCTGAGTGGAGTTCAGTGCACCTTCCCACATGTGAGCTAGCTCAGACATCTCTGTAGGGCATCCCCAGGGCATTGTGTCCATGCTACCCGATAACACACACCCCTGTGCTCTGCCTTGGGGCGAGCAGTTACTTCCCAGCTCTTGCTCCAGCACAGGGGCTGCCTTGGGCAGAACTGGACCCAGTGAGTGCTTCGCCACTAAAGCTGAAGTGGAACCAGAGCAGGTCTGACCTGTTCAGTCTTCTTGCCTCAAGACTGCCGGGACTGAGAAAGTTTCAGATGACGACTTGCAGGTGGCATACAGCAGATCAAGGAAGGGACAGGCAACGCCACAGCAGATAGGACAGGGAGCAGAAAGGGGAGCAGTAGAGAGGGCAGGGGAAGGGCACTGGAGTAGCACTCAGGTAGGGCATGGGGCTAAGTGGCTGCCCACATGCCAAAGAGGTTGCCCCCCCCACCATGGAATTAGGGTTTGTATTAGAGTGGCCAACTGAGATCTGGGTCCCAGAACTATACACTCAGAGAGGGCCTAATGCTCTCTACAGGACAGACGAAGGGCAGAAGAGAAGCCATATGCACAGAGAGACACTGGCACTTGCCTGAGATCATGAAGCAGAGTAGTACTTCAGGAACAGCCCCAGGTCTCCCAGCCTCCTAAGCCATGCCTTGCCCATCCTCCCATACTCTCTCTATTATTAGGTCTGCCTCTTAAGGCACACTACAGATGCAGAAAACACCAGTTTGGGCTTGGAAAAAAATATGCCTGTAGCTTTTATGTACCAGTGCCCCATTACCGACCATCCCACCAGGAAGGCTCTGCTCCATCTGTTAGGCAAGGAGTGGAAACTCCTGTAATCTGGGCCTGGAACCCTGTCCGTGTAGGTGAGCCCACACCAGGTCTCTGCTCAGCCACACTCCCTGCCAAGCTCCATGCACTTTCCTGACAGTCGGTGACTGCACAACTCCTGCAGGAAGTCTGAGTCACAGGGCTTGAGCCTGACCGACAGCTCCTGCAATTGTCTGGGTGGCCAAACCGGAAAGGCTCTGGAGGTCAGATAACATCTACACAGTCCAGAGGTACAAGGGCAGCATCTATTTAAACAGGAAGGTCCTGCTGAGGCAGTGTTTGTTGTGCCCTGTAGCTGGGGAAAGTAAATAAAGTATACTCTGATGAATGGGGAAGCGCTGGTTTGGGAGATGACTGTATAATCTTGCATGAGATAATCATTGAGTAATCACCCATGTGAGTCCCCCATGCTGGTATCAGTGTTCAGAGCAAGGTTATTCTGATAAGCATAACACAGGCTAATCAGAGGAATAATGAACGTACTCAGAACCACAGCGGTGGTCTCTGTGGAGAGGTCAGTTCAGAGCCCTGTGCATAAACACATCACCTCCCAACCCTGCCAGCAGTAGAACTGGGCTCAGACAGACCTCTACTGCCAGCTGGCGGTCAAGGATGGCCACTGCAGGCCAGCTGTACAATTTTTCCAATTATTTTTTAGTTGGTCTAATAAAAGATACTGGATTTACCCAAAGAACCTTGTCTGCCTATGTCCTTAGACCAACACGGCTACAACCAACACCCCTGAAGCGTTGTACTGTAACATACACATGCCTCACAAAAGCCTTGTGCAGAAGTGCTTGGTTGCAGATGGGAATCAGAGACGCAGAGAGACCTGCCTCAGGCCA
This sequence comes from Gavialis gangeticus, assembly GCF_001723915.1. Classification (NCBI taxonomy): domain Eukaryota; kingdom Metazoa; phylum Chordata; order Crocodylia; family Gavialidae; genus Gavialis; species Gavialis gangeticus. The sequence continues at coordinate 149,105,748 of NW_017729025.1, forward strand.
CACAGGCAGGCTGCGGCTAGGCAGAAAGCTGGGCCCATTTTTGTCCCCATCCCAGAGTTGCACCCTGGCTACTGTTTCCTCCTATTAGGTGGAACAGCCACTCTGTAGCAGAAAGGAAAACGCTGCTAGTTTGTTGCAACACCTTGGGGCCTGACCCTCTCCCTCTCCCCCATGTCCCCTCCAACCCCAAGGTCACTAAGCTTTCAAGGAGTAGGAGCTATGGGACTCAGCCCCTCACAGGACCAAACCCAAGGGAGCCAACTAAAAAGCTAAGACAGGTGTGCATTGCAGGGTGACCAAATTCTAGCAAGAACATGTGAGATATCAGGGCAGGTGGGTGTAAAATATGTATACGTGCGTGTGTGCACATGCATGCGTGTGTGTGTTTTGGGTGGTGGGGTGGATGGTATGGTGGCTTCTGGGGAGCTCAGTCTTGTGTTACCAAGTAGGACTCAAGTACCTTTGTTATTATTAGCCATCCTGGAAGGCTGAGGTTGCTCGGCCTTTACTTACTAATGAATTCAACCCTCAGAGTTTACATCTTTTTGGCTAGGGACAGACATTCAAAAAGTCAGAGCCTGAATTGATTCAAGTTTTACAGGTCTTCCGCCAGAAAGACGCTCATGCTTGGAGAAATGGGGATGGGGGGGCTGCTGCCCCATCATAGTTCCTCCCCCATTGCTACTCCAGTGGCTAGGTGGGGGCCGGGGCAGGGCCAGATGCTGCCTGTGGGACCTCTGGGGGGGAGGGGGCAGGGAGTGGGGTTATTCCCTGCTCTCTGCCCCCAGGGCACTGCAGCTGGATCTGCCTGGCTCAGCCTCAGCCACCGCTCAGTCTTACTCGAGGCAGCGTCCGGTGAAATAAACCCCGCTCCTGCCGGAAGGGAGCTGGCCCTGAGCTGCAGCTGCCACGTGGTCTGTGCGTAGGGCCCAAGTGCAGACCCAGCTTCAGTGGACTGGAGGCAAAGTGGGGAATAACCTCACTCCCTGTCCCCACCAGAGGCCCTGCAGGTGCCGTCTGGCCCTGTCCCCCCGCCCGCCCCTACCCCCACCTGGCTTCTGGAGCAAAGTGGGGGGAGTGACTGTGACAGGGGCAGCAACTCCCATCCCCATTTCCCCAAGTGCTCTTCCCGGCTCTTCCTCCTCCCTCTGGCATCCAGCAGAGGGGTCAGCAGGGGGCCTATTGCACCACAGGGAGCGAGCGTGGTGGCAACAGTGGGCAGCCCTGGCTGCCAGTAGGGGTAGAGGGGAGACTAACTCTCTGGGCCTCAGGGGCCATGGTGCTCCACTGCTGCAGCAGCAGACCTGGCTCAGGTCCCTGCCGGTGGGATAAAGAGGGGAGAATTAAATCCCTTCCTGGCCAGCCCCCTGCCTCTGCCTCTCCCTGCTTCAGCTGGGGAGCAGAGGGGCACGGCCAGCCTGGCTGGGCTGGAGCAGAGAGCCAGAGAGCATGCCAGGGTGCTGGGGGAGTCTGGTTTAACTTAAACCAGGAAGGGGCCTGGGACAGGCATTGCATAAACTGGTTTGAGCCAAATCAATTAAATCTGATACTACATTCAACCAGGTTTATCTCAAACTGGTTTCAGCCATTTTGAAACTGGTTTATGTATACTGAATGTGTGTTCTGCTACAGGTTTAAACCAGTTTCTGATCACTTAAACCAGCTTATGTGTAATGTCTGTCCCTAGCCCTGATCTCCCAGCCCAGTCCAAGGGTGGCTAGAGCTGTGTTGCCTCCAACACTGAGCTCTGGCAAAATCCATTGATGGAATAAATCTGTGCCTTGCCTTATTTGCCACCTCACCTGTACACCTACAGCCACTGCCCCTCATCTGCTCACTTCCCACTGCTTGAAGGCTGGTTTTATTCTTAAGTAACATCATATATTAATGCTACCGTGAAAGGCGGCTGTTCCAGGGTCTCTTGTCTTTCCCTAAGGCAGACAAGTTTTTTATGCCTTACGTTGCAGCCTATGAGACCCACCTGCTCTTCCCACCGGAGTGAGCCAGCACAACAGCTCTCCATTTTCACACAGAATCATATCACTGGATATCTAGTTACAACGAGGTAAATCAGCTGTAGATTTGTTGTTCTCACCCATTCTGCTGCCCTGTTCCTTCTCATTGGTAAATGGTTCACATGCTTTTGGTTAAAATGCCTCATGGGTGATCAGTAACAGCCACAAAGGAAAACGCACCAGCTTGGCTCTTCTGAGCAAGTCTTGAAGCTCTGAGAGCAAAGATAAGAGGCTTGTCATGCCTCCTACAATGCTGGATGTATCGATCCATGTTCTTGGATACTGGAGAGTTACTATACTGAGTACACTGAATGAGTTTTCTATAGACTATGTTTTGATTTCTATGGGAGTGCAAACAAAGGGCATGCAACACTGCCAAGCCAAGCAGTGTGCTGCAACGAGCACACACCAGGCCCAGTTCACCCCTCCGTACAGGCATTGACACAAGATGCTAACTGCACAGTAGCCTAATAACACCGTGTAGTAGCATGCTGGGCAAAAACTGTGCAAATAGACTACCATGCAGTAGTATAGGCTATTGCACAGTAAGCATCACTAGAAACCCATGTGCTGGCACTACTGTGCAGTAGTGCAGGTTACTGTGCATTGATTTAGTACTTGATTATCCAAGTACTAAACTTAATGTACAGTAACTATGGTGCATTAATGAACGTGTACCCACACGCACTGATGCCTTTCCAGCAATAGAGGTCCTGTTATGTCTGGTTTACTCTGCTGCAACTGAGATGAGACGGAGGCTAAATGCTGTATTGAGCCTCTTACAGAGTGCAAGAGCACAGGCTGAGGTGTTTCATGAGCAAGAGCCTGCAGCTGTAGGGTTCCCTATGCAAAATTAGTAAGCAATAGAGAAACCCACAGGCCAAATGAATGTCCCTGTCATTTCTGATATGGGCCATTATAGACCTGACCTCCTGTCTTACACTGGCATAAATAAGGAGTAATATAATAATAATGATGATACAGAGCAATTTTAATCAGTAGATCTCATGGTGCTTTTCAGAGGAGGTCAGGCTTATCAGCCTTCTTTCATGGACAGGGAAACCGAGGTACAGGAAACAACTTGCCTAAGTTTGTCATCTCAGCAGGCCAGTAGCAGGGCTGGCTATAGGCTCAGCACTCCTAATACAACACTGTCCATTAGGTCAGGGACTGGCAGCCTTCAAGGAGATGGTGACCACATTAACCCAGTTCAGTCCAAAAGCTGACTGCTGCATGGAATCCGGCCACTATCCTGACTTGCTGCCGACATCCTGGTTCCAAGCTGTACGTTGTCAACCTCTAGGTCATGTTTGAATCATTGGTGCTGCACAGTGTCAGGGTGTGGTAAGTAAGGCACCAGCCTCGGCGCCAGGAGCCATGGATTGAAAACTGTTCCCAGCTTTGCTGTGCAGCTGGTATGTGATGCTGAGCCACATCCCTTTGCTTTTCCATGCCTCTGGTTCTCCTGGGTCTTCTATGGTTTCCCTTGGGGAACCAGCCTGTTTTGTTTAGACTGGGAGTGCTTTGGAGGTGGAAAATATTTCTTTCTAGATATCTATGCACAGGCTAGCACAACCTCAGGTCTTGCCACTAAGCCTTTTTTTTCATTCAAACAATGAAGGGAGTTATAGCTGTATGAGATCAGCCCCTGTGTCTTTTTGTGCGGCAACCATCGATCCTCCTGGATCATGGTGTATGCATGAGGGCCACCCAGACCTTGGATGCAGATGCCTGGGCAGGAATTTTTGGAGGAGTGGAGGCTGCCCAGACCTCCCATCCTCCCTTTAGGCCATGGAGACAGAATCCAAAGACCAGACTGAGTCCAGATGTTTAGTGCCTCCATGGCTGTAGTTGTATACGTGTCTGGGAATTGGACCCAAGTCTCCTGTGTAGTAGACAAGGATTCTACCACTGAAGCACAGGAGACTCCTCCACCCCTGTGTCTAGTGTGATCCCAAAGCTGGTGCATTACACTTAGGCTGTAAGCAAACATCTCAACTGAAGCTGCACTGATTGCTGTGGGGTTTAACCTGGTTCAAAACAAAGCAGCATACTCACTTATACCCTTCTCAGCTGCATTGCTGCTTCTTTGGGGGTAGGAGGCCGGTGGACAGCCCAACAGACTTGTCCCTGGAATGAACCACAATAACCATACAGACGTAAAACAGGATGTCCCAGGAAAAAAGCACTCATAGGCTGTGTCCAAATGAGCATGGGCATGCCCATCTGTGGTGTAACGCACTGCACATTCAGGTGTTTCCTGCACTGCTACCTTGCAGCACGGGGGTGGTTTTTGACCCTGGGAGATCCCGAGGTCAAAAGAACCCACAGAGAGAAAAAGCGGGGCAGTGCATGTGGAGGCAGCACGTACTGCCCAAAACTGGAGCCTGGCCGGCTAGAGCCATGCTCCAGCTGCTGGCCAGGCTCCCAGCTGCAGGAGCAATGTGGCTGCAATGTCCCAGCCCCCAGGTAAGGCTGCTGCAGCCTCTCCTACTCCACCCCTGCCACATGCCAGAGGGCACATGGCATGGGTGGCCATACATTTTATCCAGAATACTTCACTGAGACTTGAAGTGGAACAATGGACATGTGCAGCTGTATGATCCCAGGACAAATGTGCAATCAGTTTATAGCCTCCATGCTTTCCAGGTACTTCTCTGTCCTCTCTAAGTCTCTGATAAATGCAAACATTGGCAGGCAAAGACCGTGAACCAGAAGCATGGAAGTCATTTGCTTTGTACAGAAAGCTGAGCACTCCAGGACAGTGTTTCTCGACTATGGTAACACCAGATTCTTTGAAGGGTGCCACAGAAAGTGTGAGGAGCTAAGCAGATATAGATAGGCTCAAGCTCATCCTGCCTGGCTGTTCTCCCACCCCCACTGCCCAACCCTTTTGAAAGAAGGAAAACACTGTAAAAAAACTAATAAATCAATTAGTTCTTGAAATGGGGTGCAGATCAACTCACAAAAGTTATGGAGGAGTGCCATGAGTCTAAACTGATTGAGAACCACTGCTCTGGGACAGTTTACTGCCATAATAGGACCCAACTTGGGCAGTGCTGGAATAGATTTAGGGTTCATTTGCACTTGAGCTTCTCCAGGAATAGTTATTCCAGAAGAGCTCTGGTGGAATAACCACAGGCATGGTTCTGAATGCCAAGGCCTGGGTTTCTGTTTGCAAACCAGATTCAGCTGAGCTGGTTTTATTCCAAGATAAGAATGTGCATGTTTGGACGTATCTGGAACCAGCAATTGCAACTTGACATTCCCATCTTACCTCAGTCTGAATTCACTTTCAAAAGCAGGCAAGCCCTGACAGTACCCAAAGCTGAGATTTCTGCCCTGTTCAATCAATGAAAGTGCTTCCCACACCCAGGAGCGGTGGAAGGAAGGCAGCAGGGCTGCAAAGTTCCTTAGACCAGTAACAGTCAGACCAGGGGTCCAGCACCATAAGCAGCTCTTCAGCTTGTCATCTGTCGCTCCTAGAAAATGTTATGGGCAGAAGGGGTGTTTCTGTGTGCACTGAGGCTGTCTTTTCTGCTACCAGTGCAGAGCAGGCAGTCCTGGACCGTGCACATGGACACAGATATACGGGCCTATTTTCTTTCAAACTGGAATATATTGGCCACAGTTCCCCTCAGGTCACATGTATGGTTGTAGCTCTTTGGCTCTTGCAACCCATGAGCCAGCAGGGACTGACTGCCTTACATGACACTGTACTGTTTTCCCTTTTTCTGGGGTGAAACACAGTGGTGGAACTGAGGAGCAGGGACCCAAAACTAGCCGCCACCTCCTTGTGTAGAGCTGCTGCCCAGGCCACAGAGTGACCCTATTATGCCTCTGGTGATAGGGCAGGCTGCAGTACTGCCTACCAGTCCATATACAGAGACATGAAGAATAAAAAGCAGCAAGAATGCATGAAACCTAGGAGGAGTGAGGAGCTCAATTGTGGGGAAATGCTTTTCCCTTAGTCTCCCCAGAAGCTGACCCTATGAACTGGTTTCCACTGCCTAGGCAGGGTGGCGGCAACTCTCCAGTCCAAATGTGGCTATGGAAATACTATAGTCTTGTCTTCAAATGCTATAGTACTGTCTCACCTCGAGGAGGAATGCTTGTCCTTGAAGTCTGTCTTATCTCCTCTGGCTGGGAGGATGCGATAATAGCTCCTGACAATGGGGAGCATGCTCTGAGCTGGTGGAAGAGGAAATCCCATTTCTCAGGCCCTCCCAAAGCCTGCCAGCTAGCCTGGCACTGCTCCTTCTGACTGGCACATGGTGAGATTAGGGCACTAAAAATAACCAGCCAACCCTCCCACAGCAAGTTGTGTACTGAGAAATAAAAAAAACCACTTAGCCTGGGCATGGGCTTCCCCTTTTGCTTCCCAGCCAGCCAGCTCAGTTTGAATTGAACTGGAACTGCAGCAGCAGGGGGGAGCTGTTAAATGAAACAAGAAGATTAAAAGGCACAACCAGAGGTTAAGGTATTTCCTAGATCGGCTCCCCCTGCCCTGCTCTGTTTTCTATAATAAGCATTTGGAACTGAAATGTGCTTCCCTACCCCCACCTCTCTTCCATTAGGCACCTGAGCTTATTAGGTATGGAGAGGTGGTTAGCTGCGTTAGTCTGAAGGCGGACAGAAGGCAGGGCAGCATGGCACTTCAGAGACTGTGTTCAGAGTTGTTAGTCTCTAAGGCAACCGCTTTCAGCCTTTTTTAGATCAAGGCACCCTGCATAAAATGCCATCCCTCCTGTTGCTCACCCCCTTAGTGACCTCTGCTGCAGCTCCATGTGCTCTGAACTGCTGCAGATCAAGCTCAAGACTTGGCAAATCACTGAAAATGAGGATTGGAAGGGACCTCAGGAGGTCACATCTAGTCCAACCCCCTACTCAAAGCAGGACCAGCCCCAACTAGATCATCCCAGCCAGGGCTTTGTCGAGCCAGGCCTCAAAAACCTCCAAGGATGGAGAGTCCACCACTGCTAGGTAACGTGTTCCAGTGTTTCAGCACCCTCCTCGTGAGAACATTTTTCCTAATATCCAACCTAAACTTCCCTTGCTGCAACTGGAGACCATTGCTCCTTGTTCTATCATCTGTTATCACTGCGAATAGTCTAGCTCCATCCTCTTTGGAGCCACCCTTCAGGTAGTTGAAGGCTGCTATCAAAACCGTACGTGTCTTAGTTCAGGCACACAGACAAGGAAGAACACACAGCCAGCCGTCACCTGTGGCAGAGGCAGAGACACCCCTGTTCTCCTAGTGCAGCTTTCAACCCCCTTAATACTGAAACCCCTCTTTTCTCTCTTTCCAGTGCCTTGTCTCATGCCTTACCCCATGTCTGCCACAAATAGGCCTATGGCCCTACAGAAAACAGCTTCTTTTGCCAAATACAACTCTGATTAGCCCCCACCAACAGCATAGTCAGTCTTGTAGAAACAGCGTGTGGCCAATCATCTAACAGCAGACTGCGTCATCAGGCTCATGCTCAAGGGGGTTGAATTACAGTTGTGTAGGCCAGAGAACCTTAATTCATACAGGTCCTCGCTGCTGGAGGGACTGACCTTACCATTTTTTTAATCTGGGGGGAGGGGGTTGGGTTTTTTTGCAGGGGAGAGGTGCAATTACAAATAGGCAGGCTAAAGAATAACTTTACCAACAGCTTGGGAGGAAGGAGTATGGGAACCAATAGAAAAAGCATGTGACAAAACTGGAAAAGTTCTCCTCAACCATCCCTCACTTTAGTTTCAGTCACCTCTGTGCTTTGCTGATGAGACGTCTCCTTTCAGTACTAGGGCTGTGGAGTACTGGACTTCCTTGCACACAACATGCACGTTTCCCCAAAAAATCAGTGCCACTCCCAAAATAATAGTCTGTGCATTAAGTGGGGAAGCTGATGTGCTACCTGGGATAAAAACCTGCTTTGGTTCCTGCGCCACAGGGTTGTAGCTACAGCATTACTGTTTAGGCTGTTGAGGGAGTCAAATGCCTTAATGGGTTTTTGTTTATAGCCGTGTTGCTCTAAGGACATAGGCAGGCAAGGTTCTTTGAGTAGATGTGAGATCTTTTATTAGACCAAGTGAGTAGCTGGAAAAAAGTTCATGGCCAGCTTTCGAGTGCAGTCACCCTTCATCAGGCACAAGGAGTCTCTGCTGGTCTAAGACTCCAAAAAATGAGAGAAGCTAAAAGTGTGGCAGGGTGTTGGTGAGAATGTAAATAGGTAGAATGGCTCATTGCTCTTCACTCCACAGGTGTTAATGACCATTTCTCCTTGTTAATTGTCTTGATGGTCCATTCATCAAGCTAGACTTTCATAGGGCAGTTTTGCTGTCTGCTAGCTGCTCCTGATTTCTCCCCTCCTATTTCACAGATGAAGTAGCAAAAGGAGGCTGAGTCAGCTGAAGATTTGCTCTATGCAACCATGACTCTGGAAAAATCTTTTTTCCTTCAGTCTTCCTTTTAAAAATAAGGTATTATATTCCACGGTATGTTGTATGTGAGGAAATATGGCATATCAAAAGTGCAGAAGCATGAATGTGACTCAACAGAAAAACTCCTTTCCTCTAAGCCTGCAGCATTTAAAATCTCCTTCATGTAGAGGCAGGTCATTGGACTGATCAGGGTTGTCCAACTGGAGGCCAACAGGCTGCATATAACTCATGAAGAGTTAACTTGTGGCCCCTGGGCTCTCACCCCACATCATCCCACATCAACTTCTGCTGCTGCTGCTGCCAGGTCTCTGAATTCCTCCCACTCTGCTCCAGCTTTTGCTTCCTGCCCCCTCCTCCAGGCCTGGAGAGGTATGTCCCAGAGGCCCTGTGGCCTATGCAGCATGCAGCCCTGGGAAGTTGGACAGCCCTGGGCTAACTGACCTCCTGAGATCCTGTCTAGCTTCATTTTTCAATAATTATTCTGGTGTCCTTCATTTTGAACCACACTGTGTCCTGCCTTTGGGACCTCACGGGTTAAGAGGTCTTCAGAGATCTTAAAATGAAGCCCTGACTTTTCGCTATGACAAAAGTCCTGTGCAAGCATGAACATCATTCACAATGGGCACATCTACATGTGCAATTAATGCACTTTAATTTTCTGTGCAGAAAATTAAGGCTCATTAAAGCACTCCCCAGCACACATCTATACGTGCACCCTCATTGGAACAAAATTGAGCCTGATTGGCACAGCCCAGTCCGACGAGGAACAATTTGCTCTTGGTCAGCTTCTACATGTACAGTACCGTGCATTAGTTAATGCATTGTTTTCTAGTACTTCTATCTACAGGTACTAGAAAATGGTGCAGTAAACTAATACACTGCACAGTAATTGCTGTGCATGTGTAGACAGCGATGCTTTACTGCGCATTAGATAAGTCTAACGTGCAGTAATTTATGCACCCTATAAATACTGAGCACGACGACCAGGAGGTGATCCCTCAGCCTGTAGGAGAACCTGCACACCTGTCATATCAGCAGACGCTGCTGTCCTCAGCAGACATCTGTTCACTGCACCTTCTGTGGCAGATGTTAACATGAACTTTTTCCTTTGGAGATGCTACCTCCTAAAAGCATGACCTCTTGGGGAACCATGTCTGCTAGGGATTTTAACATTACATCCTGAAAATGTCTTTCTTCACCAGCACTGCTGTGACCCTTGAAAAGTACACCCTGGTAAAGATTTTTCTCCAATTTCTGGGGCAGCTCTTACCAAAGTTGGAACCACCTAAGGATGGCACCACGCACCCCAGGGGGCTAACTTAAGCATGTTCTCTGACCTGTGCTACAAACATTAGCAAGGCCCCACGCCCATAGGAAATGTCTGCTGCAGTACTGTGACCTCCTTAAAGTACCTTTTTCTACCACTACAGATGTAGATACCTTGTCCCTTTGTAATCAAGCACACAACTATTGCCTCCAAGGGGATGCCATTTGGTACAGAAAGTAACTTGGTCCACCATAGCAGCAGGTCTCAAACTGATCTGCAGACCACTGCTGGTCTTTCAAACGCTTGCTGACAATCTGCAAAGAGCTGGCAGGTCAAATGGTGCTGGCTACTAACCCAGGGGTGGGCAAAATGCAGGCCAGGGCCCAGATGCAGCCCACCAGGCCATTTTATCTGGCCTGCGGGGCCCCTAAAAAATTTAGAAAATTAATATTTATGTGCCCTGGCTGCCTATCATGTAGTCCTTGATGGCTTGCCAAAACTCAGTAAGCAGCCCTCCGCCCAAAATAATTGCCTGCCCCTGTACTAATCCCTCAGTTCCATCTACTTCTGCAGATATTGAAGCTTCTTGTCATGGAGATGAAGAGCTGGGATCCTTGTTAAACCAGCTGGAAAGAGGGCACTCACACTACCTGCTCCAAGAGAAAACAGGGGCCTATCATGCACTGAGGCGTTACCACCCAAATAGATCAAATTAACTACTTTATTTTTATTGTACTTCTCCAGATAAGCATTTGCTGTGGTTGCCTCAAGGTGGAAGGGACATGTCTACAGACAGTCTCAACTACCATGTGGCTTATCTCAGGAATCTGGGTTTTCCATTCACTGTGGAAAAACATGGAGAAACACAGATTTTCTCTTTAAAGGAGAAAAACACAGGAAATAGCAGGTTTTCCCTTTCAGGTTGGCAGAGTTCTAGTCTTCAAGGGGCTGCAGGAGTGGGAGGAGAGTGATCAGGCATGTGCATGTGTGCACACATGCATGTGACAGCCACACAGCAGTGGAAAGCAGCTCCTGCAGCTCCCTCCAGGTAAGTCTATGGGGGCAATGAAGCGAGGAGCGGGGCACAGGCCATGTATCGGTTGGGGGGGGCACAGATGATGGAGGGGCACATGCTCACCCAATTTTGTGTGTTCACAGCAGGGCACAGCGCTGCAGCCAGGCTGGAACTGCCTCTGCGGCCCAGCAGGTAGAATCTGGAGTGGGAGGAAGCATCATGCCACCATGGCCACCAAGGTGAGGAGACCCCTGCCTGCCTGGCAACAGCAGGGGCACAACTCTGTGTCACCGCCACTGCTGCACCTCACTATGGCAGTGCAGTGGTCCTTCCCACACCACATCCCACCCACTGGGCCGCAGAGGTGGCTCCTGTCTGGAGCTGGTCCAGCTCGGCTGCAGCCCCACACCCTGCTGCAGGTGCAGAAAACTGGGATGGGGCATGTGGCTCCTCTGCTGCATCACCTGGGGCCCCTGCCCCATGCTGCATCACCTGCTAGGGGTGGGGGGCAGCAGGTCAGGAGTGAGGGGCACTAGCAGGGCTGGGGGGGGCTGTGGGTTGCAAGTGAGGGGCAACAGCATAGGCAGGGGCAGGGCACCAGCATATCAGGGCTGCTCAGTGCTACAAAGCAGCAGGAGGGACAGCCACAGCTGGATCTACATCCTGGTGAGTGAAGGGGGCAGAGGAGATCTGATTTTCCATGATAAAAGGCCCAAAACCAAAATATATAGGTATTTAGAATTTATTTTATTATAATGACTGAGGCACCAGTAGGCTTTCAAATTGCTTTAAAATTGTAAATATATTAGTAAAACATTGCGTTCAACTGATACATATATATATATATACATATATACATACATATATACATATATATACACATACATATATACATACATACATATCTATCTATATCTATCTATATCTATATTATATATAAAATGACGTTTCATTTTAATTGCAGAAAAATGTGGATTTTGTGCGTTTTAATCAGAGAATTTGCAATTTTTAACAGAGAAAACAGGGATCCCTAGTCATCACTATGACAACATCTGAGAGCCACTGCATGTGGTATCTTTTGTCTGCCTTGCTGGACTACAAAATGGTACCTTTAGCTCAAAATGGACAGAGCAAGGACGCAAACTGTGTTATTCTTACACCCTGAAGGTGACTACTGACACACTTGCCTTTTCTTAGTCATCATCTCTGCAGACCAAGTGACAATTTGACATACCAAGGCATACAGTGAACACCAACCCACAGCAACCACAGTTCTCTATGGGATTTTCTATGCATCTGATGAAAAATGTCCTCTTTTCCTTCACTTCCTGAACCCTTCCCCCAGCTGCACTCCTCAGAGTGAAATGCATTCCTCCATAAGCACAGCAGAACAAGCACCATGTTGGGGTAGAAAGGAGACTAGCGTGGGAGGGTGGGAAAGGACCCATGCCTGTAAATGCCTCTCTGGCAGATCAGCTGCCTGGCCCTCACACAATATACAAATGTTAATAAACCTGGCATAAATACTAATATCTGACAGGTAGAAAATGGGAGATACAGGGCAAGTAAACAAGTGACCAAACCAACATGCAACAAAAACCCATTTCAGGGAGACATACCTGTGAAGCCTCTTGAAATACGCTTGAGTGGTAGGGTGCTCCAGAGAGAAAGTATAACAAGTGGTTTCTTGTCTCTTACATCCAGAGCAGATGTGGATGATGAGATTAGAAATGAGACTGAATAGCTGCAGCACTAACGTTGGGTGCCGGTGCTGGCTCTGACCTTTTCCAAGGTGTGAGCCTGCTCTTTGAGGGGTTTGGTTTAGTTCTGTCTCAGATTCAGATCGGCCTTTTGCAAGAGTTACCAAAAGAAACAGCAACCAGACTATCCTTGCTGTCTGTCCAGCCTTGGTGCAGCTCTGCTGGGTGGATGGAGGACTCTGCCAGGCTGGGCCAAACATTCAAGTCACAAATGCCTGATAAGTCTTGCATTAATTTCATGGTCAAGAAGATGCTGAGTTAAGTTGAAGCTGTACTTTTCTGCCTGGGGGTGGAAGGCCTCAGTACAGTACTTACCGGAGGCTGGTACTGGTGAATGGAGAGACAAGACTGTCTGCCAAGGACATAAACAGGACACTCCACAGCTAGTATCTTTACTGAATGAATTTATTGGTTTTTGAACTAAAGTTGCTCACAGTTATTTAACAAGGGATACATCAGATTTTTTTTTTGTCCATTTTAAACTGTTAAATAATGTCAGTTTGTGTCTGTATATGTGTGTGTGTGTGTGTGTGTGTGCGCGCGTGTCATCAGAGTACAAAATAGGAAGGATAACAAGAGGTATTGCTTTCGTTTATTCTTATATCTTGTGTAAGTAATCCCCTTCCTGCTTGTACCACATGGGTTTTGCTGATATAAGTTTTTTAATTATTATTATTATTTTGTATTGAAATCCCAGCCTTTTGTAGAGGTACAATGTAACAGAAGCATCAAAATCTATACACAAGGGAAGAGAAAGGAGGGAAAAGGGGGGGGGAGGCGCATGGGAGGGGAGCTTGGAGGAGAGGTGGAGCGCGGGTGGAGGCAGGAAAGACAACAAAAGCAAAAGAGACTAATTTACAGCAATGTCATGCAATTAAAACTGTCCCCCTCTCCTGCACCCTTGCCTTCCCTCCCATCCCTGGCCATCAGCCCTGGCGCCTGACATGCATACAGCAATACAAGAGAAAAAGTTGGAGAATAGGGAAAAGAAAGAAAGAAAAAAAACCAAAAAAAGAAACCAAATCCCTCCCATTTGGGGGATGGGGGTCAAAGGGCAAGGGTGAAAGGTCATTGCCCTAAATGTGTTGTTAAAAAAATTGCCTCTTTTTTTTCAATCTTCAAACCTATGTACAAGTAAAACTGGTCCAAGAGGGGGGAAATTAAAATAAAGAACAACGACAATCACCAAAAAAAGAAAGAAAAGAAAGGAAGAAAAACAAGAGAGAGAGAGAGAGAGAGAGAGAGAGAGAGAGAGAGAGAGAGAGAGAGAGAGAAACCATCCAACATTATCATCAAAAAGAAAAAAAAATCTTGTGGTACAACATACACCCATAGGAACCCAACAAACAGCAATCAAAGGTCATAAGAGAATTGCACACTAATGCTAAGCCTACATTCTTAAATCTCAGTAAAGAAGTACTTCTCATTTGTTTTTGTCTTCAACGCATAAAAACTGTGTTTGATTTGTTTAATCTTGGAACTTGGGCCACAATAAGTTACCCTTTGTCATGTACCTCAGGGGGGAGGAAAAAAAAGACGAAAAAAAGAGAGAAAATTGTCGAGTTCACAAGATGAACATTTAAGGGCCTTCATGTCTTTTTTTCCCCTCCCCAACATAAATTGGAATCCGTGTCGCCTCTACACAGTAATTAAACAGAACAGAAGATATATCTAACAGCTTATTTTTTAAATATATATATATGTATATATAAATAATCAAGACCTAATAACTTAAACACAAAAAAACAGTCCCCCATCCACCCTACCCCACCCCCTATCCCCCTTTCTAAACAAAAAGAGTTTATAAAAATATCTTGCAGTACTTTTTAAAGTTTACAGTAGCTTTGTGATTAATTCGCCCATAGCACTGACTCTTCTTGTCTTGCTCAGATGAACTAAGTGCCAGTGGTTTACACACGCACACACACGGAAACAACAAAAATAATCCTCATAATAATTCTCTTCTCTTTGTCCTTAAAAAAAAAATTAAACAAAACAACCCAACACATCAAATAAATAAAGTGAAACCAGCAAATAAATAATAATACTGATATTTTGATGCAGCACTAGCAACACGAAGATTGCATCCAATGCGCGATGAGACGGAGGGTCCGGCTGGGGGAGGAAGATCTCAATGCGGTTGCGGCATGGTTGGAGGGAGTCAATAGGCAGGGTGGAAGGTGGAGAAGAAGGAGCAGCAGTAGCAGCAACGGCAACGATGGTTGGCAGCAGGAGAGACTGTCCTTGGCTAGGTAGGATCCTGTCCCTCATCTTTGCGGCCGGACGTTGCCTTTTCCCTAAGTTTCAATGTTCGTTTGTGTTTGTTTGCTATCCCTACCCCCCCAAGTCTATCTTGTCTCCCTCCAGCAGGTTGAAAAGAAAAATTATAGAGTATATAAAAAAACTAAACTCAATTTAAAAAAAACAAAATAAAGAAAGGAAGAAGAAAGGGTGGTGGGGGGAGGAAAAAGACGTCTGAGGATATTCCCCCACTGGAGCTCTCCAGTAACTGTCCTGGTTCAATGCTTTGATTTGACTTGTTCCTTGGTGGTCTCTGAAGAGAGTGCGCCCTAGGCTTCTTGTACCATTTCCTCCCTTTGTTTCGTGCCCCCCTCCCCCTTCACCTCTGAGTTCACCTGCACAGATGAATGTTGTCAAGAACAATGATGTCGCTCCAACAATTGCAACCTGCTTCCAGCCCAGACCGTGAAATCCCATTACTGAGCAGATCTCTCTCGTGGAGCACCAAAAAGAAAAAGAGAAAAAGCGTGTGTTGGGGAGGCGTTTGGGGGGGGAGCGTGGGGGAGAAACCCATTTCCCAGAGGGAGGGGGAGAGGCTGGGAACCTCAAACAGGACTGGTCCTTGGACAGTCTACATCGGTTGCCTTCCGTCAACAAGTGTCCGCAGAGCACAGAAGG
Source organism: Gavialis gangeticus (assembly GCF_001723915.1). Taxonomy (NCBI): domain Eukaryota; kingdom Metazoa; phylum Chordata; order Crocodylia; family Gavialidae; genus Gavialis; species Gavialis gangeticus. Next base: position 149,121,150 of record NW_017729025.1, read on the forward strand.
TGAAGCCGTGGCTGGCATGTTAACTTTTCGGGATAATTCCTGGTAGCAGAGCGGAAACAAGTGGTGTCGTCAGAAACACAGAGAGCATGAACGGAACAAGAAACAAAAACAAAAGAAAAAGAAATCAGGAGGGAAAAATGGGGGAAAAAATAGTCCAAAAATGGGGAGAAGAAAAAAATAACAAAACCAAAAAAGAAAAGAAAAGAAAAAAAAAACCACAACCCAAGATCTGGCGAACTGGGTTTTGTCATCTGTGCTACCTTTTCTTTGCTTTCTTTTTTTGTTTTGTTTTTTGTTTTTGTGTTTGTTTCTGAGATATATATTATATATCATATATAAATATATATATGTATATATATACAGTCATTCCTTCATACAAAATTTGTCTATAGACAGTTTTGTACTGTTGTGGCAAGGTATATACATCCTTCTAGTTTAGAGGCTAGCTTGCTAAGGAATATTCTTTCATTCTTTCTTGCTTTTTTAAAGTTATTTAATTAATTTTTTAAGTATGTTTATTTAAGGTTGGTCTTGTAGGCCGACCGATGAGACCATCTTTGCCTTGTCTTTGCCAGCAGGGTACTTATTGTCTCCTCTAGACCCATAGTCATTAGCATCGGAATCGCTCCGCTTGCTGTTTGCGCTATGCTTGGTTGGCGTGCCGGGGGGGTGGCTCACCTGCCCGTTCTTCTCGTCTGAAAAAAGTTGTTTAATTACGTCAAAGAAGTTACTCAATGGGCTGCCTGGGTACACAAAACAGAGGAGACAAAGAAAAAAAAAAAACAAAGAGGGAGAGAGAAAGAGAGAGAGAGGAGAGAGAGAGAACAAACAAACAAATGAACAATGGGGTTTTTAACGAGAAGAACGTGATGAGAGGTCCAGAGCCACGTGCGTGGGGGTGTGTGGAGGATGAAGACAATGAGCAGGAAGAGGAAGAGTGTTGGAATGGGACACCTATGGAAATAGAGAGGCTGGGACCACAGCCAAAGGGGGATGAGCTAATTTCATACCAAGGGGCAGGGTACTGAGATCTAACCGAGCAGGGAGGGGGCTGCAGCTGCTTGAGCCTGGCACGCAACACCACACTGTTGAAACAGCTATACTTATAGCCTGAAATTACTTGGCAACTTGAAGGGCAAGTGGAAAGTAGCCATTCCTGGAAAACTGCATTGATTAAAATGGGCCATGAATGCATGGTCACCAAATCATGCTTCACTTTGCCTTGCAGCCTTAGTAAGTTCCCAGTCTCTAACTACAACTCCCCTTCCTTCAGTTTGACTGACTGGGCTCTCCCTGAACACCTGCTCATCCAATTCAGCCAGCCCTTGGATCTGATGCATCTGTGCATTATGGGGGCGGGGGGGATCAAAGCACTTGAAAATACTGCAGGGCTGGCACGCAAGGGAGTAAGACTCCATCAGCACATGTAGCTTGTGGTCTGATCCTTCAATGTGCTGGGCATCCTTCGCAGCGGTTGACAAGAGTGAGGGGGGGAGCAGAGAATGCTTAGCACTTTGTGGGAGCAGGCCCCAATGCATATGCTTGTTTCCATTTTACATCTACCCAAAGAACCGTGCCTGCCTACGCTTATTTCCGGCATCTGCCCAGACCAAGAGTTGTGATATGGTGGATGTACTTTAGGTTTTGCCCTCTTTAAAATGCTGTCTTTGTTACACTGAGCTTCACTCCAATGACGCTGGAGGCACTGCAAGGTTATATACTCAGAGAACATGAGGAAGCTCTGGTGAATCTGGACATGAGCTCAGGGGACAACAGTGGCACAGGTTAGGCTCTGTTGCTCTCTCAGGACACAGCTCTTCATGCTTTTCCCAAAATGTCTTTGTCCACCCTTTCACCATTTTGTAAAACATGAGATACATTTGATAGTTGCCAGGTGCCATTCCCAACTGTGCAATGGAAAGACACTAAGGCACATGCTGGACGTAGTGCAGTGGGTCAGTTGAGAAGAAGGGCATGCTGGGAGTTCCTCACTTTACAAGGCATAAATAGTATATAGGGAGTCCAGGGAATGGATCTACTTCCATAACACCCACGTGCCTGCTTTTATTTAATAACTATCATGTATCCTATGGTGGTTTCCTGTGTCAACTGATTGCTTGGCAGTTATACATCCTCAAAAGTTCAGAGGGCAGAAGGAATCAGGGTATTTACCCTGTATGGGTCAGGCACGTCATCATTTTAGCTGTGCTAGCATATGACAAATGTGATGTAACTAAAGGCTTAATTGTGACACTACCATGAGCAAGAGGTGGTACATAAGCTGTACCACTCCAGGAGTCCTCCTTGGAAACTTTGTGACCCCTGTGTAACAGTGTCAGCTAGGCACGAGGCAGATATTTTCTGCTGGCCTATCTCAGCCACAAATTGAGATGCTCTCCAAACTGGCACAGACGTGCTGGCAAATGAACAGCAGGGAGAAGAATCCAAACTCTCCCCATGCCTCAGGCAGGTGCTCTAGAAAAAAGGGAGGGTGTATACTACACCACCCCTGCACGACTTGACAAGAGGTTACAGAAACCTTTGTGGAGACAAAAGTTGGCATCTCAGTTCCTCTTACTGTCTTGTATGAAGCCATGGTCCAAAACTATGTTTGAGTAGTCTGAATCCTTGTTGTCTCCAAACACATCAACCTAAGCCTATGGTCTTCTCAGAGCTAAGAAGATTCAGGCTTGACTGATTCCAGAATTGGTGTCCTCCCAGGAAGGAAGGTGGTCTCTTCCCTTCAGCCAAAAACCCTGGGTATGATGCTGAAGACACTGGTTGTCAGATCAAATCTAAAACAAAGTCCTGACTGTTCTTCGACCAGGATTCAAATCGATCCCTTAGGTCACTAAAGGGGATTAAGGTGGAATTCAGCTGCCTAAGTGCCAAAGAGTATCTCAGAGTGTCCCCCACAGCTCATTAACTCTCTGAATTCATCAGGAAGGCACCTCTATTTTGAACTGCAAAGTTCCTTAGAGGGTAAGCACGGGTAATACAGGGATGTGCGGTTTGTGGGGCCACAAACAGCTTTGTGGCCCCACAAACCACATGTAGAGAACATGAAAAAGTGTGCTGTGCTGCAAAAAAAAAAGTCCTGGGAAAAAAGCAGTGCAGAGCACGCCAGCAGTATGCACCAGAAAAAATGGAGGGTTGGCCATCCAGAACAATGCGCTGGTTGCCTGCAAGGCTCTGTGATGCTGGATCTGAAAACCTGCTGCACCAGGATACAGGTGCAGGTAATAATGCTGTTGGCCATAGCCTCTCCTACCCGGGACAATTTGCTGTGCACCAAATTTGTGCTGCTATTTGTGCCTCTACAGGTGCACACCCCTGCATGGGGGGACCTGCCCTACAGCTTCTGCAAATGCTCTGAAATGATTCAGGTGATATGCCTAACTATCACGTAGACACCTTTAGGATTCAGTTGTCTGCTGGGAGATGTTTAGACTCCACTTATGCCCCGGGAGAGGCTGCTGTCAGGTAACGCACAAAAAAAAAAATAATGTCTGACTTGCCCTGACAGCATGGAGTGCAGCACATGAAAAGACAAGAGCAGTGGCACTGTTGCTCAGCTTTTGGCCAATAACCAAGTAGCAAGAGCACTTGGCTGGGAAGTGAGAGACTTGGCTTTTATGGTACATCACCCTAAGAAGATTTGAAAACACACCTCCCCTTTTCCAGGTGAATGCCCTAAACATCCAATCTCCATCCCTCTCCACCCCCACTGAGTGGATAAGAGAGCAAGAGTCCTCAGGAGGCCAGAAGAAACCTGCCTCTTTAGAGCCAAGTGGTGACAGCCATCCCTTTGGAGGACACGGTCCCAAGTTTTAGTCCCTGCTTGATGCTGCTTTGTTAAAACTCAGAAATAACCCTAGCAACTAGTGCCCCTACTTGACGGGACAGGTATCCTCAACATGCTGCAGAGGTAGGCTCCCACATGCTCCAAAATGTTTATGCATCTGAACTTTGACCAACATGTGCTAAAGAAGCAGAAATAAGCCTGGCAGCAGAACCCAGGATTCACTGTTGCCGCGGGAGAGCTTTATCTTCTTGCCTACCTTTGCAGTATTCATTGTATTTGTTCTGCTGGCCTACAGGACACTCCAGTGCCCTTCCCTAGCCTCTTCCCTAGCCTGGGGGAAGGGCATTTTCTGAAAAGTGGAAGGTACGGGCTCAAACCTCCTAGAGGGAAAAGAGTCTGTCTCCTGCTTCCTGGACAAATGCTTTAACCATGAAGCTAATGGACAAATGGTGGGTGCTACCTTTCCCATGGCATGACCATCTTTTGAAACCGTGAGGTGGCTACCTCTTGAAGTTAGGTTAAGTATTGTGGATTGCAAGTGAATGGAAACACCTAACGGATTTGGGTGAGTTAGAAGCCTAAGCTCCTTAAATGAACGATGGTTAAGAACAGCCCCTGTGCTTTAGCATTTCACTTTGGTAGGTCTAAGAGGAAACTACCACTCCAGGTTCTCAGCACAGGCCCCTAGGTTCCTCTGAAGTCTCTTTCAAGGATCCTAGGCACCTAATCTGGACAAACTGAATCACCCACCAGAGCGAGGAGCTTAACGTGTAGGCACTGCAATGCATAAATGAAGGCATCAAAGGAAACAATGTGAATCCTGGCTCTGGTCACTCTATCAACAGCACATCTTTTCTTTCAAAAGTAGGATTTTTTGGATCTGTTGCCAGAAGCCTAGCTGGGCAGCTCTATGCCCTGGGACAGTGTTGGCTGCCAAAGTTGCAGGCATTTTTGCACCCCCTTCCACAGAGGCAGGACCCAGAGCTACTGCCCTAGGCGCCCCTCTCCCCCCAGTTATGTTACTGTCCACTGCCCCATGAGATAATTACACCCTGCCTATGTACGTTGATCCTGCATCTCCTAATGAATACAGACTGCTTCGATTCCTGCTAGCAGCGCTGCTGTGTGTTACGAAAAGGCTTGTGCCTTCCAGTTCAAACGTGGCTGCATTTCACTATTAGCTGCAGTAAGAAGACATTGGTGGCTGAGATAGTGCAGTGTTTACCAACACTTCAGTAACTCAGATGCCAGTGTAGACAATTTAGGCTTTTTAATGGTGACCATTGTACATAGCCTGTCAAGTGCTTTCAGATCCTTTAATTAAAGGTGCTAGACAGGCATCAATTACTATGATTATCCATAGCTCTTTTGCAAGGAAAGAGGATGTAAACTGCCTTTGTGCCTTGTAAAAGAGTGGTTGCTTTAGTCAACTCCATGGAGCCCAAGCAGCTGCAGTTCTCCCCCTGCATGCTAACAGGCACTGAGAAAATCACCTGGCTGGCACATTTAAGGTGCCAGGCCTGCCAGTCTGTTCTAGAGAAATTTGCCCTCTGTCTCCCTCCATTTGCTGCTTTAAATAAAATGTCATGTTTAACTAGGTGCAGTGTAAGTTCTGCCTGGCTCTGCCTGTACATCCAGCTACACCCCTGCTACATCCAAATAGCCACCAGGTGCTGGATAGGTGTGACTCTGCTGACTGACTCTATTGTACAGATGAGGCCAAACCAAACCCCAGATCACAGCACCGCTAGATCAGGGTGGAGGAGTGAAATCTGGACCTCAGTTTTAGGACTGAGATGGGACAAGCCCTGAACTTCATCGGCGTGTATCCAGGTCAGGACACAGTTATCTCACCACAGAGTGGGAGGGGGAAAGAGGAACAGAAGTTTCCAAGGTAGGGTTTTTATTTGGGCCCTTCTGTAACACTTGTGTCAAAACCTCTGAGCCAGCAAGCTCTGGTCAGGTCAGGTTTGTCTGCTCTGGTCAGGTTTGTCTCTGCTTCTTTCAGACCATCACTCTCTTTCAATGGGAAAAACAAGGAAGGGGAAAGAACACAACACTCAGCTGTGAATGCAAGACTATGGCCAGGTCAGATTCTTATGTGGCTTTGGACTCCCCGTCTTCATATGCAAATGGAATCAGCAGAGAGAAAAAATGGAAGAAAGCACTGAAAAAAATGCTGGAGAGGGAAAGACTGCTGGGGAGGGAAGAAGGGGGGAGGTGTCTCCAGTTATTCAGCTGAGCAGTTTATTTAACAAACTTAGAGGAACAAGGCAGGGCAGAATAAGAAGGATTCTACAGGGATTGGGAAGTTTTAGCTTTTGCAGAGCCAGGTATAGAAGAAAAAAGGTACAATTTGCAAAAATGGACCAATAAAACATTACAACATTTTATATGCAAATGCCCCACATTTGGTGAGCCTTGATACTGGATTTTTAATCCTTATACTAAAATATGCAACCCTTCATACTCCCCCCCTCTGCCTGCCCTATTGGCTTTGAAGTGTTTAGGGATTTACTGGGGGCAACGGCATTTAATAGGCTGCCTTCCCTTTGCCGATATCACTACTGAATTCCTTATAATCAGCATTTTCCACTAAAATTTTAATGGGAGGTAAGAAATCCTCAGGGATATTCAGAGCAAGCTACTGAAAAATAAAAATAGGCCATTTCTCTAACCCTTTCCTTTCTTTGCCTTTTACAGTAGCAGGGGTTGTAATGATATAGTTTGTCTCTACACTGTCTTCTTCTGGCAACCAAGAACCAATCCAACAGCCAGATAATATGGAGACTTAGAGCATCAATGGCATGCACATTTTTGCCTGTTGCACCACCTAGCTCAGACTGTGGCTGTGGACTGGGTGATGGAAGGTAAACCTGAGTCATCGAAATGTCAGAGGTAAAATTTGAAGTGGTGAGCACTGTTGCTCTTAAAGCTAGCTTTTAAATGCCAATCCCCCAGGTTGATGATGCCAGGAAAACAAGCCCCAAAATGTTGTAGCTAGTGGAATGCCAATAGTATGTTTGGAGGCTCTGATTAGTGCCTAGCACAAACTGGGTCGTAATATGCCACAACTGCAAACCAGCTGGGAGTCTCATGGGACTGTTATAATACTCAAGATCTCCTGTTTCACCTGGATGGGGCAAAGACAGTTTCATATTATCAGTGCCTCCGCCCTCTCCAGACCTGCAACTCTGAGCTTCTTTCCCTCACGTGCAAACCCCTGTGGACACAATGTACACACTGGGAGAAGGGCAGCAAGGATGGTTAAGAGCAAGAGGGATCAGAGCAGCACAGAGAGATGCAGAGCATTAGGTCTGTATTCCTTAGGAGGAAGAGACTGAGATGCTATATGATGAAGCACATGTATTTCCATGCCCAGTTCAGGAGGTGAATGTTATAAAGCAGTGGGAGAAGATAAAAGGCTAAAAACAAGTACTGAATCTTACAGAGGTTTGGGTACTTAAAGAGTGCAAGAGAAATATCTTGATTCAGAGGGTAATTTATGTGTGGGCCAGTCACTGCCAGATGCCACAAGAGAGGCTGATGCCTTTAATGTACTGAATTCAACATGCACTTAGAGGTAAGGAGAAGGACTGGGGATAGACACCAGGTCCAGGAGATGGAGAGATGCTGCAGAGACGGGTTGAAAGGACTCCTTCTGTGCCTTATATTTCATTTCCCATTCTTATAAAATCTGCCCCTGCTGGCGATAGTAGGTCATGGGTGCCACAGGCAAAGCTGAGATGCTGCAGAAGTTTGTAGTTAGGAAAGAAGAAGATTAGGTTGGCTGCACCTTAGTCCTCATAAAGGACCTCAAAGTCCTGTGCAGGAAATATAAAAAATGAAGAGAAGATAGAAGGACTTGGGACAGCACCCAAAGTGGTTTGGAAACAGCTGCTGCTGCCAGAAGCCCATCCTTTCATGAATTTCTTAGACAGCTGTACAGATCCGAACTCAGGCTAGGGTTCAAGCATCTCACAGTAGCTGCTTCAACTTAGGTGCTGTTCTGCCTAACTTTTGAGAAATTCAAAGTGACCCAGTTAGGTACTTCAGATCCTTATACACTCAATGAAGAGACTTTAGATTGAGCTTTGCAAAGCTTTGGTAGCTGATTTGATTTGGAGTAGATCTGGCCTGATTCGGGGACTGAATCGTCGAATCCGAATCAAATTGAGAAAACAAATAAAAACAACTGAGTCAATTCTAAGCACCTGAATTGATTTGGAAAAGCTTCAGCCACTTTGGAGATTCAGCCAGAAACTAAACTGCCTCCAACTGGCAAGTCTGTTGGGGTTGGGGGAGTGGGGAGGAAAGGGGTGTTGGGGAGGGAGGGATTGGGGCTGGGACAAGATGCCCAGCCGGGATGCGGGGGCATGTTACTTAGGGAGGGGAGCAGGGGGGCATGGGATGCGGGTGCGGCTCTCTCTAGGCAGAAGGAGGCAAGCAGCAGCAGGGCATAGCCCCTGCTCCCAGTGCTGCCACGCCCACATCCTGCGCTCTCTGTGTCCCCTGCGCCAGCTGGCAAGTGGCAGCAGGGAAGAGCCCCGCTCCCAGTACTGATGCAGGTGTGGCAGTGCTGGGAGTGGGGCCTATGCCCTGCTGCCACCTGGAGCGAGCCGAGCCTACATCACACCCCCCCGTCCAGCCCCCCAGTGCCGGCTGGGCAAGTGACAGCAGGGCACAGCCCCCACAGCTCCCCCCACTGGGGCAGAGGCAGGCATAGCCAGAGGAGCTGCAGGAGACTCCCCTGTGGCTGCCCTGCCCAGCCCCATCACCAGCCCAGCCTCCCAGCACTTAAAAAAAGAAAAGAAAAAAAAGCCCTGCACTTACCAGTCACTGCAGTGGCAATTGGGGCCTCTGGGCACTCATAGCAGAGCCCCCCCTGCAGTGCAGGGCAGAGGGGAGCAGTGGGGATCGCCCCCCTGCCTGGCACCCACGCAGCAGCTGCCCCATGGCACGGGTGCATCACAGCTTGGCAGGGCACTGTGCTCTGTCTAGGAGCTTGGGCAGCTCCAGTGTCAGCTAGAGCCTCGTAGTGTTCAGCCCAAGTGGGTCCAGCTCCCAGAAAGCGTACCGTGCCCTGCTGAGCCATGCTGCACCCGTGCCATGGGGCAGCTGCCATGCAGGTGCCAGGTACGGCGGGTCCCCACTGCTCCCTGCTGCCGTGCACTGCATGGGGTGTGTGTGTGTGTGTGGGGGGGGGCTCTGCAATGAGCTCTCAGAGGCCCCAGTCACCACGGCTGCAGCTGGTGAGTGCGATGCTTTTTTTTTTTTTTTTTTTTTTTTTTTTAAGTGCAGGGACTAGGCTGGGATGGGGCCGGGCAGGGCAGCCATGGGGCCTTCTCCCATGGCTCCCTCCACGCAGAGGGAGGCAGGCACAGCCAGAGGAGAGGCGGGAGAACGTGCACCCACCCAGCTGTGCCTGCCTCTCCCTGGCTGATCTGAATCGCCGAATCTCTCCAAAGCGGCGCCAAATCTTCCAAAGCCACTTCAACTGAATCAATTCAGGACAGTGATCCGAATCTCCAAATTGAATCACTGCCCTCCAAATCAGCCAAATCTGAATCCAAATTGAATACTTCCCTATTTGCACAGGCCTAACATTAGAGATGTCTGTAGGCAATTTAGGCTTCGGCCCTTAATGTCTTACACGGAGAATGGGGAGCAGTACGCACATCTGAAGGGAAATGCCAAAAGCCTGAAAGTGCCATGGGGTAGATAATAGGAAATTCTAAAGCATGGAGGGTTAGGTTAATACCTACCCATCTCAGGAGCTTAGACATTAGAGCTATTTAAACTTTCCATCAGGTATTTCTTTTCACTTGCAATCCACAATGCCTAATGCCTTTTCTGCGACAGCTGTACAGTGTGTTTCATGGCTGATCTCCCTCCCAATAATGGTGGTGGTGGTGCCCACCTTTTGCCCAAAAGTTTAGTAGTTAGAGCTCCAGGTGGTGGAGAATTTGGGTCTTAGTCTCATTTCACCAGGGCAAGATTCAAATTCATATTTTCCAAGAAGACTGTCCTAATCACCTGTCAATGGAACAGGCTAGATGAGGGACGCTCCACCCCTCTTGCTGAAGCTGGTGGCCAGGAGTGCAAGAGTTATGGGGGCTAGAAAGAGGGGATAAGCAAGAGGGAATCTACCCCTGTAGCTTAGTGGATACGGCCCTCTCTTGTGAGGGTAAGGTCCTGGGTATCAGTCTCTGCTACCAGGTTTATTTTTGTTTCTAACCAATGAGTGTCTGTAATAATAACATGCATGAAAGAGTCCTCACAGCCACAAGCACCGGATAAAGAAGGAGACTTTGTCTTGCTGACTCTGCTTTTGGCCCCAGGACTCTGGGACTCTTTGCTGCCAAGTGGCCCAGTTTCAACAGAAGGAGTGGAGAGTGCCCTTGATTAGCTTGTTCCCTAGCCTGACAGTTAAGGCACTCTCCTGGGAAGGGGCGGGGGGGTGCTGAAGTGCTTAGGTAGGATTTAGAAGCCCAGGAATACTATGAATTGTATTCATGCTTAGATAGGACTTAGAAGCTGTGGTGCGCCTGAATGCTGTCCTTGAATCACTCCTGAGCTTGCAGAGAAGCCTACTGTGGATGCCTAGGAGAACTTTGCAGTCCAAAATGGAGGTGCCTGAAAAGTTTTAGATGCCTAATGAGTTTGGTGGCTCCTGGCACAGGGCTATGTCAAATGACTTTTTAAAATGTAGATGCTTGAACTCCACCCAAGACCCACTCAAGCGTTTAAGGAGGCACTTAGGGCTCTGCTTTCAGTCCTGCTGCCATTGAAGCAACCAGCAGAATTCCTACTGACTTTAGTGGAACCAGGTCCTCAGGGCTTTTCTCGGGCATTTTTAAAGCATCCACCCT
>NW_017729025.1:149136826-149154734 GCF_001723915.1 Gavialis gangeticus
ATACACATTTGTTTACAATATATGCCCTTAAGTTACACTTTTTCTAGTGTTAGTAAGAAATGAACCAAATGGCCTATTTTCTGCAAGCAGTCTGAAATCTATCAATGTATTATAGTGCAAGAGTGTTTTGCTTCACCCTAGTGGTGCCTGATCATAAACAAACAGGCTTTTAGCAGAACTATTCTCTCTGTCCTTCCTTCATGTAAAGCTGGATTTTGGTTCCCCACATCTCTTAAGTTGGTTAGTGGAAAAAGATGGGTCTTATATTTCACCGAGAAGGCAAGAAGCCCCCTGTTAATTTTGCCATCTATGTTCTTCCTAACTTCCAAGGGAAGTGGTGCTAGCTCCTACCTTGGGGGTCTTTAAGAGGAGGCTGGATAATTACCTAGCTGGGGTCATATGAGCCCACTATTCACTCCTGCCCAGGGCAGGGGGTGGACTTGATGATCTACTTAGGTCCCTTACGACCCTACAACTATGAAACTATGAAACCTTTGTTGTAGGTGGCCTCTCTGCTTCATGCTTGTCTTGGCTCGTCATGTTTTCTCCCTGTACCGAGTTTCTCTCCCTGGTTCTCCGTATTTTTTCATTCCACCCTCCCCCTGTATCTTGGCAGCAGCTGTGGTTTCAGTGAATCATAGTGAAAACCCAACTCCCAGCTCACAAAAAACTGACATCCTCTTCAATATGCGACAACTCTTTTCTCTTCTGTTCTGAGAAGGCTCTGCCTTTTTTTTTCAGGTAAGAGTTATAGTTGTTTGCTTGTTCTGGGTTGGCAAGCACTGGCCTTTGGAATAAGAAGATCCAAAACAAGAGGACACACTTATAGGACATGGGGCAAGAATTCCCAGCATCAAGGGTGCAGGAAAGGTGAAAGTATCTTGTTCCTCCTCTCACAATTATTATTTGTTTATAATGCAAGCCCACCACAGTCCCTATCAAGGACCAGGGCTCAATTATGTCAGGCACTGTCACAAACTACTCACAATCTCATGATGCATGATGTCAGAGGAAAAATTCCACATGTGAATGCGTTGGATGGATGAAGCTATCATGTGTAGTGGAGGAAAACAGCAGACAGGCCTGACTCTTACCTGTCTTGCTAGAGGTCAAGGGGTACATCAACTGAAAAAGGTTCAGAACTGCTGATGTACAGCATTAGAGACATTTCTAGAGAAATTTCCTACTTGACACTTTTTTAGGTGGTATCAGAATCAGTGCATTTGTCTTACAACCCTAAAAATGATCGTTTATTTTAGTTCAATTTAGTGCCAGCTGATGAAGGTGGGTTGACAGGGTGGGAGACTGAGGTCTATGTTCCCACAGAACAGCTCCAACTTTCCCAGTGATACACCTCCAGCCTGACCCAGAAGGACAACTTCTACAAGTGAAAGGAGTGCTCAGTGTCTAGGGTCCACTCAGTCCCTGACTTCTACACTGTTCCTGACGGTGCTAAATGATGGCTACTTTTAAACAATGGATACCCATCTATCAAGGACTGCACAGAATCCATCATACACACATTTTTTTTTGTCTGCAGGTCTCCACACCAGCATCCCTTGATGGTAATGTTCAGTTTGAACCGGCACCCTACACATGAAATGCTCTACCTATAGCCTGTCTTTATCTTCAGCCCTCCAGATGATACACTCTTCAATGTAGGAGTGAAGTTCTATATTTATGGCAGATCACAGGTATTGGCAGGTAGGGGAGATACCCACCTCTACCTTGTACACTCATGCTTGCTGTCTCTCATACATACACAATGCAGCAGATGGCCTGCTCAGCTTCCAGTGGGTCAGACAATATCATGTAACCGGGCAGCTTTCAGGGAATAGGTGGTGGAAGCTGCAGAGTGGGGGGAATATGGGTTGGGCATACTGAGCTGTCTTGCACATTCCTTTTCTATTACCATTTCAGAAGTGTGCCATAGTGCAAAGACATCAGTTCATCCTTAAAAAACAGAAGCAAAAACACTAGCAAGGCCGGGTCAACAGCACTGAGTAATGTTATAATGAGGGGGCTAGTTGAGTAAATGGAGGGGTTTGTTATCTCTGGTTCACCACTGGGCGTTTTTTCTATCAAAGGTTTCCTCTCTTACATAAAAAGCACCCTGCACATGTGGGGTATGGAAGGAGGAGGCTGGTGGTATTTATACCCATAAGGCCACAGAAATTGGCAGCATCACTAAGACTGCTACTCAGTTTTCTTAAAGGTGCTTGCTTCTCTGTCCTCCCCTTGTATGCAAAGGTAACACTCCCTGTGCTGCCAGCAGAACACCAGCACTTGAAACCAAGATTTGCCCCTTTTCTACCAGATAGATGGGCAGCTGTGACCTCATGAGTTCCCAGTTTCCTGAACTGTTCCCATTGAGACAAACTAGAGCCTTATTTACATGGGGGGAAAGTTCAGTTCCTCCCTCTCAACTCCGGTTTCTTGTGTAGCAATGCCACCGCCACATGATGTTATTAAAAAAAAAAGTCAGTTCAGTTTAGCTCAGCAAGGCAAAGCAAACACTCACGTGGGACCTTCACTGACTGATGCAAATCAAGTATATATTGTATAGCACCTTTCTTATTCAAAGCATACATTTCCAAGTTTTCTTCAGGGAACTGTGCAGTTGCAGTAGAAAAGGCAGGGACCTGAGGCTGGAGATTAGGAAACTGGGCATCAGCATCACAATAAGAGCTGCTGGATGCTGAACACTTGCAAATCTGACCCTTCCTTTTCCTCACAAAATATTTGGAAATTGGGTCCAGACCATGCTGAAAAATTCATCCAACCACATTTCCTGGTTTAAATTTTGACTTGGTTTATCATTTTTTAAGATGGACTTCCCCCTGCTTGGGTCACAATTCATCCCCATATCAGTCAAATTATATCAATAATATTCATTACAGCTAATTGGCATCAGGACACAGAGAAATGTCAGAAATAGCAAATATCTGGAGGAATCCAGAAGGAATAGGATGTCTAGTGCTTACAAGATCAGGACCATTCTAGCTCCAAGTCTGGATACTCTGCTATTCAAGATCTTTACTCTGCTAGTCAAGAGCTTTACATTAGCAACACACAGAGATGCCTCGTTTCAGCTAGAGACCAAATATAGTCTAACCAAGCATAAAGCATACAACCTGTCCCAAATCCTGGCTCAGTATAGAGGTGTCTGGCCACTGACATAGGGTTGTCAGGGGAAATAGAAAGAAGAACCTTTACTGCCCTGCAGTCCTTCCCTGTGTAGCGTTCCTGTTCATTGGAGATGAGGGTCAGGTGACTCCAATTAGGAAGCCATGACAAGTTCTCCAAGATTCAAGGAGCAAGAGACAAGAGCAAGATGAATTGTGGGAATACAAAAGGCAACTGGACACCACTGTGCTTCTGCTATGACCCAAGCATCACCGTAAAAGTCAGTAATTCACCAAGATGGCCAGAATGCTCTTTAACAATTTGGAGTAGGGCCCAAGGCTTTCCAGCACAAGTAGCCAACAAAAGATATAGCAGAGTAGACAGGAAAGCTCCTAAACAGCCTGAGGTCGACAGAACTGGGCAGTGAGTTCTTTGGGGTACATGTCTGTACCCTGGACTCCTGATCTGATGCAGGCCTTGAGCCGCTACCTGTAATACGAATAATATCCCTTTCTTCATGTCATCCCAAGCTGCTGCCATGGAAGTGCTGATGATACAGACTTTGGACTTTGCTATGGATTCATCAGGAAAGAGAAATAAGCAATGTCTGTTTTCCCTGGGGGGGGGATGGAGAACCAGCCCCAAACAGATCTGGTGGGTGGAATGGAAAGTTCCTGTGGTGAATGGCAAGTGTTTCTCAGCATGTAAAATCAAGTTTTAGAATTGGATGGGCTTCTCAGAGCCCCCTGTCAGCAGCCAGCATCTGGATCGGGCTTGTACACTGGGGTACTTGTTTTTTATTACCCCTCTAGTAGCTCACTGGTGAACATTATTTTAATCTCATATGATGAGGCTGCTTGCCTGCCAAGTCATAGTGGAGAGTTTCCCTACTACGGGTAAAATTCTGCCATCACTTGTCCCCACACAAACTGAATGAGAACTCCTCTAAGGATTGAAGGATGACTCTGGATTTACACACTGTCCCTCTACTGTACCCTACAGAATGTTTCCATATACCGGCTGTTACTACTTTCTCCCCCATCCCTTGTCAGTAGTGGGGTTGACACCCTGACAGCTGCTGGGCCTGGCTGAATGGGGAATAAACAGCGATACATTGTCTAGTGAGCCCAGAGCACTGCCTAGCTTTCTGTGTGGGTCTATTAACTTGCAAGCAATCAGCAGAATCAGCATTTCCACATTTTTTGCATGATGTTGATGCCACTTTTAGGCAAGTATTTGAGGCTGGAAGGCAAGGAGAGATTTTCTGTTTGATGCTAAAGGAGAGGTTGGAGGGCTACCTGGGAACTAAATGAACTTCCAGGAGAAATCTGGAAGTAACATAACCTAGGAGCTCAGATGACAAATCAAAATGAGCCCCCCTCAGAGAAGAACAAAAAAATGCTTCTAGCTGATCTGTATTTTAAAGGAAAGACTCATGTAAGTAAAAGGAAATGGACCAAATTCAGCTTTTAGTTCCCTAGTATAAATCTGGCATGTCCTCCACTGCAAAGCCAGAGTAACTCTTCAGACACTAAGGGCATTTATACACATGCTCCTGGGGTGGACACATGCTTTAACTAGAGCAGCACTGAGACCTGCAGGTCCCAGTGCATGATGTTTATCAGCATCCCCACACTGAAAAAATGATGGCAAGGGCACTTTAACTAAAGCTCGCTGAACAAGCTGGGGGCTTCAACTACAGCTCATTGAACAAACTTTCATTAAAGTGCCATTTTTCAGTGAGGGGACACTGATACGTGGGATGCTGGCATCTGCTGGAGTGCGGTAATTACCACGCTCCAGCAGACTTGATTAATCGAGTCTGCTCCCATGTGCTGTAATTACAGTGCGTCAGACCAGCCTTGCTGCATGTGTACAGGAGCCCCAAAGCTGTTACTTTGGATTGCTGGTGGTGTAAGGGAGAGCAGTGTTTGGATCAGCAAAGAGATTCCCCGTGCACTTACAATTTTAGGTTCTTATAAATGTCTGAATGTTTTGGTGCTTTTCATGCCTCTCTGACCTGCAATTCTGGCCTGCAAATTTAAAGAGAGCAGACTCTCTTGTGTTATTTGGGGCATTTCCTGTTTGGGCCAAAAGGATTATGAGAAAGGTCTCTATCACTGTCTTTGGGCATTTCTCCTCTTGCTGTCAAGGGGACTGAGGAAGGGAAGATGGAGTGAAAGACAGGCTTTGCGTGGGAATGGAGCTGAAATCTCTGGAATCCTCAAGCAAGGAGAGAGGTGACTTTAGAGGGAAACTACCTCTCCCATCCCTAGTGCGGAAACTTAAATTAACTGCAGCACACATCCCTCACTCTACTAGTAGAAGTAATATCAGCTGTCAGGATCAGACTGGAATGACGCCAATTTATACAGCTTATGTATTTGCCCATGGCATGGAATTTATTTTAGGAGCTGGACTTCCAGGAGCAAAAGGTCCTTGGACATTTGGTGAGGAGGGGAGCGGGTGCTGACTCTTTAGCAGGTGACACTAGGAAGCAGCAGCTGAGACTATGGTCTCAGCTTCACAGAAGCAGGGGATGTGGACACAAATTCTGACTCAGTAGCAAAACCCCCCACTGAGAGCAGCTGAGAGGGAAGGAACTCACAAGTGGATTGGCACACACCTGTGATAGGCAGGGGTAAATCGTGATGGGTCCTGTGGGCCTGTGTATGGATGGGGAGAAGCAGAATAGGAGTGTGTATATGTGTGTACACAAAGGTGAGGGGCACAGCGCATTGCTAGGGGGTGAATGGGTGTGCCAGGGGCATGGGAAGGGGCAGGGTGGTGAGATGTTATTCAGCAGGGCTTTGGGGAGGGAGAAAAGGTGGAAGGGAAGTTCTTACCACATTTGGAAAGTCTGCCAGTCATCAACTCCATACAGTTAGTGGTGTCTGGATCATAGAACGGAAAGAGGAGGGAGGGAGGGAAAAACATAAAAAGAAGGTTTCCATACCTCTGTGCACAAAGGAGTCACTTAGCACATTATCTTCTGAAGCAGGAAACACACAAAGCTGGGAGCTTACACAGCCCAGGTCAAATTCTGCCCCTGTTTGCATTAGCATAGCCTGAACAGTGTAACTGAAATTGGAGCTTGCCTTGTTCCCTTCCCATTTCTACCCACCCACTTATCTTAATTGATAGGCATTTACCAAAAGCCAAACAGGTTTTTGCAACTCTGTTAATGAACAGAAAGCCTGCAAACGCTGTGTTCTGCCTGGCCATCCCTGAAAACATTCCCACAAAACTGAAGCTATGTCTAGGCCCCTGACTTGTGCATCAACACTGTGAGGAAAACCTATTATGGTGTAAGTGCGCTATTTTATATCTGGTCTAGGTGTGAGCTGTGCTCTTCTGGCATCTCAATGCCTCAAAAAGTCACTCTTTAGACTCCAGGGATAACTTCCCAGCCTCAGAAATTATTCTGCTTCCCCTTCTCATGGGGAGTAGCCCCCTTTATCAAGTACTCACAGACTACAGGACTGCTTAACTAAATGATGGCAGAATCTGGCTCTTAATTACTTCATCTTATCCATCAGAGCTGTCTATAGCTGCCATCACTTTAGTACCTAAGCCTTTCTTAATGGAATGCAGTAAACTGGGATGCAGAGGGAGGAAGAAATATAAGTTTCAATACAGGGAGCACATCTTTATAGAACATGGCACAGAGGAACACTTTTAACACTTTCTTACCCCATTTAAATGGGGGTGAGAAAATATCTTCCCCAGTTACTCTGTCTGGGTTTTGACAGCACTCAGAACCCAAGAGAGTGGTTTTCTGGTGCTGGGTAGTCTGGAGTGTCCACTGGCTGTTCCCACCAGTCCCAAAGCTCCTCGCACTGAGTTTTGTCTCACCATTAAGACTCATGTCCCCAGGCTAGAGGATTCTTGGAAACACATACATCCGTATGTATATGGAACATCCTTGAATGCTAGATGTTTTTAGGTGTTCTCTGTCTGTCAACAGCTCAGCATGGGAGCCAAGAAGGAGGCAGGCCAGAGTAACCAGTCAGTCCTTCTATTGAATTAGTTATTGGGTGAGTCACGCTGGAGAGCAGGCAGATGATAGACTAACTCCTTGGGTCCACTGGCACTTGTCAAAAGCAGCAGAGAAGACCTTCCAGCAGTCCCTACCACCAAGGTTAGAGTCAGGCCAGCAGAGGGAAGAGGGAAATAACACCCACTGGGCACAGGCAGCCTCTAAAAAGGGACAGGGTAGGGGAAAAAGGGAAAAAGAAAAGGGTTGGGGAGCAGAGAGCATAGGATTTGTGAAGGGGGCCTAGAGGAAGGGAAGAAGGAAACCGAAGCGATAAGGCATGTGAGAATGGGCTTAGGTGGAGGACATCAGGGAGCTGGGTGGTAGGGTGTGTCAGGGTATTTAGGGGAGGGAGTGGGGTGTGTAAGAAAGGCCAGGACTTTTAATGGTTTGGCAGCCATTCTGCACCTGACAGAATGAGTGTGGGAATTCCTGGCCATGTACAGGCAAAACAAACTAGGTTCCTCATTGAAGCTGGACACCACATTTCAGCACTTAACTAAAGCTGTTTGAATCTGCAAACAGCCAAGAGCCAAGCTGGCATGGGCATACAGCATACTATTCACTTACAACTTTAGCCTTCTTCATTCCCCCAATAGCCAACACCATTTGGACTGCCTGTTCCTATTCCAAGTGATGCCATGGTATGCTGGTGACATTTCACCAACCACAGAGTCAAGCCAGAGACAGAGCGAGATGGGCATGTACCACAACAGTCCCTATTCTACTAGGTGGCCTGGATTTTCACAGGTTTTCTTGTTAATGTTACTTTATTTTATCTCTTGTAGTTCACATAATATTTAAAACTTGTGTATTGAGTTCCAAAATTTAGATCCACATTTTTAACATCAAGATTAAGGGCCAACTCTATTATAAACAGCTTTGCCAAACTGGGCCGTACAGCAAAATGGACCATGAAATTTATGAGACAGCCACCCTACCTGACAGCTACATGCTCCATTTGTGTTCTCTGGCTGAAGTAAAGCCACCAGCATAAATGCATGTTGGGGCATCAGACTAGAGCAGGACCAGTAATCCAAATGGGTCTGGATGATAACCACTGTCCTTAACAAGGATATGCTATAGCATTGTATTAATTCTGGGAACCATAGTTCTCAGGGCATCTACTGAAAAACTGATATGTTAAAAGCCCTTCATTTTTTATTATAGACATAGGTTTCATACTTAATATCATTTCTTTCATGGCAATAGAAAAAATACAATTTTTATCCATAGAAAATTAACACCCCCCCCCCAGCAAACCATTGAGAGTAATCTTCTGTCCATGGATAATAATATTAAATCTGATGCCTGGGGAATATAGATGTGCTTCTGAGGCAAATAAGACAAATTCCACATGCCTTCAAGGCACCTGAGAACTGTGGGAATGCCATGTCAGTACCCTTTTTAATATGTGGTGTAGACTTTAATTAAAACATGTCTATCCCTGTTCATGACCTATGTGATGACCCAGGTCTCTTTATGTTACAGTGATCTGCACAGTCAATCACATGTTGGCTTATTATCAGGAACCTGGTTATAACTCAGATCCAGTCTGTTTCATGAGGGAGTGGGCAATTGGTTTAGTTAAAATGAAAACTTTGCATATAAACCAAGCCTGGAACATCCTCCACTCTCCCTCTCCCTCCCCACTTTCTTAAAGTGACCCTTCACTTTTCTTTTCTTCTTTGCTTTTTTCTTAACCTTTTCACCTCTTTCACTGCTGTCTAAGTTTGGCTGCAAAAAGGGGTATTCTGGACTTCTGTGAAACTGTAAATTGTGCCAATCCCAGAAATCTCATGCAAATAACTGCGGCAGTGAAATTTCAAGAGCAAAGGACCGATGCTTTGAAGTGCAAAGCCTTTCCTGTGACATGACAAGTGACCTCAATGACCATTATCAGCACCCCGTAGGAGCTGCTCAGTTCCAAGGCAGTTCACATACATTTCCCAGCTTCCAGGTGCTTGTCTAATGTGGACTGGCTTTCCATCAAGACTGAGGATGACTCCTGGGATGTCATTCTCATGGTTCAGGTCTTCATCAGAATTATTTCCTTGAAAAGCCCTACAACTCAGTCACTAGTCATTCCTTATATCCAACTGATGATTACAGCTTCAGTTCTTTTCATGCATTTGGTTGCCACAAGTTTCTTCTCAGTCTTTGGACTACTTAACCAACCTATTGGATTGTTACAGCTCTGGGCTAACATGTGACCATGCAGATGTAAATGCTTATAAACTAATAAAGCTAATTCAGTCATTTAAGCATCTTTTATTCTGTACAGTGAATTTACCACACCAATGCGATAGGAGAGTGGCTCTGTATTATTTTCTGCATGTAGGCTGGTATTAAAGAAGAAAACACCCAGACAGGTTCTGTTTTGAGGTTTATATATCGTTTCTAACCAATTGCTAACTCTAATGCTGGGAGCTGGAATTTCCAGCTGTGACACTGAGAAGCTCTGAAACTGCCAGCTGCCAGAAGGCTAAAACCTGACATAAAGCAGAAAAAAGTATGCAGAGAAGCTGAGAGTCCAGTGCAGAGTTGTTAAGAAAGGCTGCATCAATGCTGCTATTTGCCCAGAAACTGGGACAAAGGGATATGCAGGAGAACTCCCTTCACCAGAAGGAAATGCTAATGTGGGGAAAACTGACATCCAGTGAAGGGTCACTGTTTGCTCTGGCTAACCTCCATTTACCAGCTGTTCCTATTGCTATTGCTTCTATTATCCTATTGCACCAGAGGAAAGTGGAGCACAGTTTAACAGGGATTGTACTTGATTAAAACAAAAGCAAAGATCTGGGATTTCCTCCCTCTACAGAGACTCCTCACCCCCTTATTTGTCCCCCCAGCACAGAACGGTCCTTTTTCTAGGTTAAGTTTGAGGTACATAGAGCCAGGTGTGAACTGGGATCAAGGCTGAATGTCCATAGAGACAATATTCTTTCTTGGCCCAGGAGAAAGTGATTCTTTTAGGGGCAGGGCTGAGCATAATGGATTTTGTGATGTTGGTTTTGTCCCAGTGGTTGTCTTAAGCAAGGGATTAATTGGTGCAGCACTGGAGGAGAAGGTGGGCTGGACTGATCCTGCCCAGCTGGGCTGTGTTTCTGATAGAGACTGGAATTTTTAATGAGTGACTTTTACTTCTAATATGGCTGTCATGGATTTAGACTTTTAATGGTGGCTTCTATTTTATTCATTCTGAGTAGCTGGAAGGGAATAAGCAAAGTGAATTCCTGGACACAGGAAGACGGGTGAATGATACTAACTGGGGAGTGAGACTGTAGAGTGTGACACAGAAACACACCTACCTCTGTCAAAGAGGGAGACATACACATGCACACTCAGATACACACTCAGAAGCGCATACATGCGTGCACGCACACATAGACAACGCAACATCTACAAAGGCTTTTGTGAGCTGGAGGAAATGAGAAACAAAGGAAAGTGAGTCCGGTTCTGAAACCCAGGCAAGCCGGTTTAGTGGGCTGGCATGTTGCTCAAGTGGATCAAAGAGGGCAGGAGAGAGAACGAGCATCAGTATCAGGAGCCAAGAGGTCCTTGCTGATGCTGCTGATGGAAGGGGAGACACTTTCAGGGACGGGCTGCCCTGCTCTAAAGCATGACTGTTGAAACATATCCTTCCACATGCCTAACTTTATATGCAAGGGAGAGGCCTGCATAGCTGGTAGGCCTGTGGCAGTGAGCAGGGGAAGTGAAACCATATATGGCATGCATCCTTCCAGCCTTACTGAGGCTGAGCTGCATCACTAATGCTGTTGGTTTCAGAGAGATTAATACAAAGTCAGGCATTATCTGACATGCAGGAAGGGTGGGAGCACCTGGCTGTGAATGATTTGGGGTGAAAGGCTGGTGGGTTGGCAACCCCTTGCTAACTGACCTGTCTTTACCAGGCTGCAGGGCCAAATGCAATAGACCTCATTAACATGACATAAGGAACAGTTCTGGGATACAGCCATGCTGATGTAGAGGCTCACAGTACCCAGGGTGGGGCTGTTAAAAGTATTTGGAGAGCAGAGCAGAGTTCAACACGTGTTGGCAGGTGCTGAAGCAGCATGAGGTGAACATCCTGATACTGCTGGTTTCAATCCCTTTGAAGTCATGGAAGAGGAAGGTCAAAGAGAACTGCGTATTAACTTTGTTTCCTGGGACGGGGTATGGGGTCCATACTGCTGCCTCCTTCCCTTTCTTCTCCAAGAGAGGCCACCCTGCAGTGTGACATCCTTCAGATGAGAAAGGCTGGGCCTGACTCACCAAAGAACCCACTGCCTCTCCCACGGCTGAGCCCCCTGCCTTCACTTCACCTTCGCACCGTGTTTCCAGGCATTTTGTACACAACCACACACAATTTCGATGTGTCAGGGGAACAGGAAGGAAGCCGAGTTCTCTTTTGCCTCCCCCATGGACAGAGTTAACTGACCTCACTCTAGTTTCTGGGAAATGACTGTCACAACTGCCACCTAATGATGACAAGTCCTTCTGTCCAACTGCAGCCCATCTGGACCAGATGAGGAATTGCTGTTCTCAGTCTCTCAAACCATCCTGTATCCCAGTCGAGCTTGAGAGACGTGGCCTATGGCTTGCCTGATTTGAGATACTGGCTGTCACTTTCACTGTAATAATCTTCTTTTAATTCTTTCCCCCCAACCTGTTGTTTCCCTTGTTTCTCCTGGACCCTGGATTCCAAGCTACATTTTCCAAGTGCATCCATTCTCTCCTCAGGAAACACACACACCTTCTTTAGCAGGGCATTTGATTACAAGGTTCTTTGTTTGAGATGGGCCACCCTATTGCCTGGATATTTCCACATGCTGGGGGAGACTCATTTCAGTTCCAGGAGCCTGGCTGTTCTTTTTCTAGGCACGTGCAAGTTTTATATACACTCCCCACCTTTTCACTGATGGAGGGCTGAACTTTCATTGCTACTGAGAGATACTCTGGTGAAGCTTTAGACAGAAGGGAAGGAGATTCTGAATCTACAATTTGATTTCCCCATTCCAGAAACAGAGCAAAACTGTGTATCAGATGCATTTCCCACAGAATGATTGTCCTGAACACTTTCCTTCACCTGCTAGGCAAGCAAATGTATTTCATTCCATGTCACTGACAGAACTCTCCAAACGGAAATGTTCAGGCAGCATCCCATGTTTAGGAGAAACAAGGTCTAAATCTTTCTAGCCAGTCTCAGCAGATGAAGCAATAAGGGCCTGGGAGTGGTGGGGATTAGAGAAGTTGCAAACTTCTTTAAGGGGGTTTGCTCAGCAAATCTCCAATCCATGTCAATGGCAGGTTTGCACAAAGATCAAAATAGAAATTGGTTCTCAGGTATAATTTTTACTGACCAATGTTTTTTTTTTTATTATGTTAATCATCACAGCCTGAGAAGGTTCTCTGCGCAGTGTCTGACTTCACCTTCTCTTCCTTTCACTGTCTTGATCCCTCTTCCCTGTCTTTGACAGTCTCCTCTTTTCTACTCCCTGCATTTCCACCTCTTAAGGAACCCCTGATGCCCAACCATCCCGAGGAGTTTAACTCTCCCCCTTCTCTCTTTTAAAATGATCGGCATAGAAAGAGGTAATGCTGCTATTTGTCAAATGTCATCTGTCAAATGTCATCATTAGGTTTTAGAGTGAACACGCTGCCATGCTTTGTGGATTGGAGCCAGTCTGCACCTCTGAGTCACTATTTCAGGTTGACCGCAGACTCAGGAAGAGGACACCACAATGGGCTGCACTTGGAAGGCTTTCGTTACAACAGTGAAAGAAACTAAATTCTTCTTTGAAGTGAAAGCTCCAGTTCTGCAGAACCTAAATGCGTTGTGTGGTCTGTGACCTCCTGGCGCTCAGAGAGGTTTTGCTGTTAACTTCTTGCTAATCTGAGACTCTCTGGTGTTGGGATTTTCATGGCATGCTTGCTGGGACTTTAATCTGGTGTCTTTTACACATCTCCCTATGCTGAAGGGTTCTGGAGCTGAAGAAAACCTGGAATGTCGGCTGATGGCACTGCCTTGGAAGAGGGTACAAATGGCTCTTTGGGCAAGAGGAGGGGGAGCTGCTTACTTTGGGAATGTGTGTGGGATGCCGGAGCGGGGATGAGGGAGGGAGGAATGGGGTGGGTGAGAGGGGAGTTCTCGTTCTGTCTGACCAGAGCTAGATTGCAGTTGCAGTCAGAGGGACATGCTCCCTGGCCCTTCGGGCCTGAGAGACGCTTCGCCTTCATGTCCTTGCTGAAGCAAAGCTCTTGACAGCTGAATGACTTACCTGATAACTGCTGCACTGAAGGCTGGTCATGTGTGCTTAACAACTGTGCCTGAATGGTTTCTACTACCCTCTTAAAGCGACGGCTTGGACCTGCAGGGGGAGAACCACAAATGGCTGTGAGAGGAGAGTCCCCGTGCAGTCACACAGGATTTGAGAGGAGACAGAAAAAGCACATCTCTTTCAGTCTTCTCCCCCAGCATCAGACTGGGATAGTATCTGTGACTTAGTGAAGGAGTGCGACCATGAGATGCTACTGCACCACCATGCAGGACTCAATAGGAGGGCCATGCTTAGGAGCTGCTCTTCCTTCTTGGCATCTGAGACCCCATCAGGACTTGTTCTTCTTGAGCTTTCCTCCTCCCTCAAACAGCTCCCCTGCCATCCTGAACTGGGAATTATGGCCATTTTCACTCCCAGAGGTTCTTAATTGACAGATCCATTCCAATTTCCACCTAACGGAGTTTGACCTTAGACTATGCTATCTTACCAAAGGTGAGGCCATTTGCAACCAAGTAGTGCCAGGGCAGGCTAAAATTGACTTGTGGCACCCACAAATTTGCTGGATCTTAGAGCCACCAGGTTTCATAAATAAGAATGACTCCTTCCTCAGACCTGACAGGCAGTCTGTGATGAGCAAGAGGATGCTGGGAAAGGAAGGCCAAGGGCACACACTCAGCTTTTGCAACCAGCAGTGGGATCTGATGAGGGACTGGGATTTATTCCTCTGCCTTTGGTGAAGGGGAATAAGTCAGAAAGAGGAGGGAGATGGGGACAGAGAAGACACAGAAGAGAATCCAGGTTAGTGAGAGGCTCAGTTCTGCAGTCCCTCCCCCTCAGTTTGCTGTCTTAGCTAATCACAGGGCATGCTGTGGGAGAGGTGGGCCAGCTCAGAGTGGCTATTACATGTAACTTATGCTCCTGGTAAGGGAGGGAGCCCTGTGGCCCCCCCAGTGCTGAGAGACAGATGTTTACTGAACTAGCGAGGCACGACAGAATAGAACCGAGCAAGTTCAATGCATGCAACGGCATCCTGCCATGACGCATGGACGAGAGCACAGGACTTGGAAGGAAGAAGGATAAGCCAGCCACAACATTAGAAACTCCGATGCTGATGCTGCCCTTGGGCGTTCCTTTCCTTCCTGGTGTGCACACTGCTGCCCAAGTCATCACAGGTCTATGCTGTCCCTCGTGTTCCTCCGTTTCTACATTTGCCCTCTCCTCATGAGTTCTGGATCTCCATCTTCTTCCCTCCCATTGCTCAGCTCCTGCTCTGGGCTCCCTGGCAGAGGGGTGGACTGTGGCTGGCCATGGTTACCTGATAAGAGTGTGAAAGTGACAGAGTAGATCCCATTCTCCTTCTGGGCCTCGCCCCCTTCTGTGTATGTTATGTCCACCTGGAACTTCACCGGCTTCTGGAAGACAGCGGGACCTCCCGTGGACTTGTATTCTGCACGGAAACTCGTCTGTGAGATGACGCTGTGACTGAGGCTGGGGATCTGAAATGGGGGGGTGGGCAGCAGGAGACAGTACAGTCAGAGGACAAATACCAAGATGACAAAAGCTCTAGTTAAGGAGAACCTTTTTTTTTCTCTGGAGGACTCCAAAGACATCAGAGGAGGAAAGATTTGCTTCTTCTAGGCTCAGACTTACAAAGCCTTGTGTCCAGCACCTCACAAGAATATATAGCACCTTGCTGGATTGAGCCATAGTTACAGAGTGCATGCCAGTCAAGTATCTGACATGCTTCAAACCTCCATTTGCTCCGTAACGTGTACAACCAAGTACGGGTGACACCAATATTTACAACTCAGTGACAGCTGATATCAGGTGAAGGTAGAAAATTTATGGTCCAATTTCAGAGAGACCAGAAATAGGGAGGGATACCTGATAGCTGACCTGGCACATAAAGTGTACCAGAATCTGGACTATGCAAAAGGATCTACCCTGATCAGGAAACACCAGTGCTGGTAAAATCTGGGCAGTGAAAACATTCTGAGTTGTCAGTACTAAGCAGAATACTCCTTGTACCTTCACACTTGAAGAGCTTCACAATTACTCACGGCTCAGTTTGCATTCATGGCTCAGGCCAAAATTTCAAATACACCCAGCTCCTACTTATTCTTCTATGTAAGGGCCAGAATTTCACAAGTGCTGAAAGCTTTAGAAATTTAACCTCTTATCTGGGATCAAAAAAAAGGAGCTGAGTTCTTTGAAATATCTAACCCAAGGGATTTACTTAGCAGGTTGATGCCTTGCTTTTAATTATGAAGCTGGCTAGGAGATAGAACTGGGGTCTTCAGAGTGAATGCACCGCTAGAAGAGACAGGACTGTGAATTGAGACACTCTGCAAACCCTCTGTTCTGAGTTGAATTTGTGGGCCAGACAATGGGACAGACGCAGTTTACATAAGAGTGTGCTGGTTTCCAGAGGGTGACGGACACTATTATGTCCTGCTCTGCTGTGTATGAAAAGGTTAAGGGGTCCTGATTATGGAAAGCAAGTCTTCAGAGGAGGTCTATCATTAGGACTGACACTGACTGAAAAACAATGTTATTTCGGCAAACTATATTAAAAAAACCCCAACCCTTAAATTTGGGGTCTGGGAGGACACTTAAACAACATATGGGTGTTTCCAGTGCTCTTGAAATGAAAACAAGCATTTAAATTAACATCTACCTCATTTATATGTCCTTTGGGCAAGGGGAGAGAAAGAGATCTCTGGATCTGGAAGGGTGAATCTCTTGACACACACACACACACACACACACACACACACAGACACACACACACACACACACACTCTCTCTCTCTCTCTCTCTCTCTCTCTCTCTCTCTCTCTGTAGTAGTGGTCATCTCCAGAGGTGGTCATGATGCCCCTGAAGACCCCCTCAGCTCTTGCCTCCTGTGGGTGATCTCCCCTTCATCTCACTTGCCATGCTTTGATGAAATGATACTTTTAGGAAAGAGACGTTGCCCCAGGGCTCCCCAAGTCAGATCTCTCATGAACACAAATGCCCATGCTCATTGCCTTAAGGGCTAATCACATGGCTCCAACCACCCCTTACAGCCTACCTATACCTAGCAGATGCTACTCCTTCCTTCTTCCTTCCTAAGCAATGGGCTCCAAGCCCTAGTCCTTGTCTCTCTTGGGCTATGGGCTCCTTAGCCCCCTTGGTCTCTGGCTGTGACTCCCCAGTCTTTGGCTCCTCTCTCTGAGCCCTGGCTTCACTCCTAGGCCAGTCAAGATTGCCGGGGCCCCCTGGCTCTGCCAGTCTCTGGCTGTGGCCCTCCTTCCTCCCCTACTGGGCCAGTGAGACCTTTGGGCACTTGCCCCTCATGGGCTACAAGCCTCCAGGTTCTCTGGCCCCTTTTTTCTTTCTTGGCCAGCTGCAACCACCTTACCTCCCTTTAATCCCTTCCACAAACCTCCAGAGTTGCTTACTCCAGCTCAGATGTTGCCCAGGAGTCCTACTGCCCAGGAGCTCCTCTCTCCATGGCTCTCAGGGCTAGACTCCCTCCCCAGCCCAGGCCCTGGGCTTATATACTTCAAGCCCAGCCCCCTTCTGATTAAGTGACTCTCGAATTGGCCCCTGCCACACTTGCAGGCTACTTCTCACTCAGCCTCTTCCCCTCAAAGCGATAGGCATGGTAAGTGCCCTGTCACACATACACATGCACACATGCAGGGGTGCCAGTCCCAGAGATCACATGTGTGAAAGAGAAAAACCTGAGCTGCAGATTGAAATCACCACCCCCTTGCCACTGAGGTTGCAGTCCTTGAAGGAAATGAGCCTGCTCCATTCGTGAGGTGCAGAGAAGGAGGATTAAACTTAAGATGCAGAAGTCTGATGTGACGCAGGTTTACCTGCCTGGTGCAAGGGAAAGAGCACTCTGAGGACTGTCAAGGCACCCGGAGGGAGAAGGGAAGGATAATGTGACATAAATAAAACGGAACCATTGATTAAGGAAATTAACTTTCTACACAGTGCAGTGGCACTTTAAGCTCTGGATGTATTTCAGTTGTGAGTACAGCAAGCCTGGAAGGTGCAATGCTTTTCCACTTAAGAGTTTACCATCTGTTTGGAGAAATCTAGCTCCCCAGTTGGACAGGTTCAAGCACAGAACTAAGGAACAGACTGCAGGAATAGGCACATAAGGGATAAAAGCAAGACAGTATAGGTTTTGCCTGAGCACAGTTGGCTTCATAAAGTCTCTAGAATTGAACAGCAAGAGGAGTGAACAGCACTTGCTGGACTGACTTACCGAAAGGAAAGCGTGGACTATGTCAGCCTTGATGGAGCTTAGCGGTTTGTCCTTAATGACCACAAAGATCTGTTCTTCTTTTTCTAGGTTGATGAAGTTACCAAACCAGGATTTTTTGGCAAGCCTGACAGGAACAGAAAAGAAAAAAAGAAACCAAAAGAAGGAAGCTTTAGAATAGATCAGCATAATTTCATGGGCACC
>NW_017729025.1:149159734-149207063 GCF_001723915.1 Gavialis gangeticus
TTACCAAACCAGGATTTTTTGGCAAGCCTGACAGGAACAGAAAAGAAAAAAAGAAACCAAAAGAAGGAAGCTTTAGAATAGATCAGCATAATTTCATGATCACCTGGCACTTGGAGAAACAACACATGGAACTGTGTGTACTGACTCAAAGGTGATGCTGCTACACTGAGTGGCTGGCGTGATATAATCTGAAGCATCAGAGAACACTGCATTAACTCAGAAAAAAAGCCACCAAACTATGGATTGCATGGTTTTGCTAGAGCAGCATATAGGATCAGCAGTAGAAAACTAGGAGCGAGTGTAGCAGTTTTAGCTGTTTTAACACACCAGTCGGTCCTGTCTTTGGTGCAGGATGCCTTCAACCTGTGTGCAGGTCTCAAAAAGCCCTGCAAGGCTCTCTCTGTTTCTTGTGCCTCTTTGTGGATACTGCTAACACTGGCAACCTGGAATTTGGGGGGGTCACTCCAGCCCAGTTTCAACCTACTTGGTTTTTCAGGAGTTGTAATGCTTCTTCCCTGAAGATGTTGCCCTTTGCTGATGGTATGTATCAAACATACATCCTTCTTTCATGTAAACCGTGCCTCTCACTGTCAGTGGGCAGAATATTCTTCCGTGAAGACAGCCAGCAAGAGGACTAGACCTTACTTTAAGTGCTACCTAGGAAATCTAAGCAAGGCATGGTCCTTGTGCTAACCGCCCCCCTCCGCACGCATGCACACACACACACAGGAATTTCTTGCAGTATCAAGCCACACACATGCACAAAACGCCATGCAGGAATTTTAAAAGTCAGTGACTCCCCTACTGTTACATGTGTCAGGGGTTTTTTAAGCCTTCCTCAGAGGCCCTGGGTGTTGGCTGCAGCCAAAGCTGGGGATTTTGACTAGGTGTGCCAATGCTCCTTCTGGGATTTAAACCTGGAGGTTCCTGGTTATCGGCTCTTGCTCCTCCACGCAGGGTCAGACCAATCACCATACTTGGAGTTAGGAATTTCACCCCATGGTCAGACTGGTATGGACTGTGAGGGCTTTTCTTTCCTTTGTAGTGAGGGGCATGGCCCTCTTCTTGGGATCTCTTGAGCATATATGAACATCCTTTCCAGCAGCAGGATGTTGGCCACCATGGTCCCCCTGCTATACCTGTGACAGGCTAGGATGTTATGCCTTGTGTTGTGTCAGGGTTGACTGTAGTTTTGTTAAATAGTTAGACAATGGATTTGTACAGAATGGTTTGGACAGGGATGATCCTGCCTCAGGCAGGGGGTTGAACTTGATGACCTCCAGAAGTCCCTTCCAGCCCTACTTCTCTATGACTCTATGACCACTCCCCAGTGCTCCATCAAGTATTCAGTCCATAATAAATGAAATTATTTTGTTGTCTGCACACTGGCACTTTCACCAAATGTTTGTTTCCATCCATGTGGTTCCACCAAGACCATTTTTTTAGCATTCATTGATAAAATAAAAGGTCCTATGGGAAAACTGTATGGCCATGCACACATGTTACTAGAGGCTTGAGGGTAATTTATGACCCTTATGGAAAATTAGGGGGGCAGAGAGAAGACACTTGCAGCTGCAGGATGCAAACACAGAACTACCGGTCAAATTAACCCTAAGGGATACTTCATTGAAATCAGACAAGCTGTGCCAGGGATACATTTATTTCATTTATTAGAGATGGAAAGACCTGCCACTTAGTTCACCTTCCTAAGAATGCAAGATTATTCCCTGCAGAGTATTTTATAGCACTGGGTCAAGTCTGATTTGCAGTGCATAAATGTTCTCCTGCTTCTTGTGGGATGCTGCTTCACAACTTAATAGAAGAAAGAGATGCTCCAGGCTACATTTTCTCAGTAAAGGAAGACCATCTGGAGAAGAAATTATTACTGTCCAAAATTCCAACAAAGCGGCATGCAGCCGAAAAAATACGTGAGCAGGATCTGCTTCACACAGTAGATAGAGCTGATTAGACTGACGGTCGCTGAGGACAGGCTGGAGTTCAGGGGGGAGAGAGGAGCAAACTGGAAAGCTCATTTGGACTCCTGACCGCTGGGAGGGAGAACAAAGCTTGTTTCCAGTTTAGCTGGCCTCAGTCCTGACTTACGGATGGCTCTATACATCCTAGCACCATCGCCTTGTTGCTCATTTAATCCACACAGAGGAAAGATCAGAGCTGGAAGATGGCTCAGTGTTAATAAGCTTCTGTTTCCATCTACCCCAAGCGACCAACAGCACAGTGCAAAAGGATACACTTGCAGTTTGGTAAATCACCACTCCCCTCAATTAAAGGAAGCTAGAAAACCATAACTCCCTAAAATATTCATAGGCAGCTGTAACTAAGCCAGTGAGCCAAAGATTAGCATAGGGAGTAGCAAAGAGAAAGGGCCTCTCATTTAAATGGGTCGTTAAGGAGCCAGGGTTAGAGTATGAAAGGAAATTACATACTAATTAGCTCATGTGTCTCACACACACCATAACAACTCTGGAGGCCCCGAGAGAGCTGGGGAAACTGTTCCCTGCATGTTAAGGGGCTTTGCTCATTAGCTGATTTGCACCTGGTTATCCATCTAAACTGTCTGATTGTCCTAGGCCCATATCTATCTTAATCTGAACTGGGAATTGGCTGTACTGACTGCTGAGGCCTAGTGTCTCTCTCACGTATGCTCCTTGCAACCTGGGGCTCGCCAAGATGCGAATGTTTAAACATGGCTCGGCAGTGTGAAATCGCCTTTTATTTTTTTGAAATGACATTGTGAGTCCCTGTATTTATTGGCCCCTTTAATGACTAAAGGTCAAAAGGGCCCAGTTTATAAGGAAAGTAATGAGATTTTCTCCTGCCAGCTCTGCAAACTCAGCCTGGGATCTGAGAGTCCAGATGGGTACTTTTCTTCTGATGCATTACTGCTGGTAATAAAGTCTTAACAGACCAGTTTAGGACCTCAGTGATACCTGTGCCACCCTCCTGCCTCCAGTTTTGCTAATGATACACAAGATGGCATAGACTTCAATTGAACTTCCTGGATCTGCACTGGCTGCACTCTTCCCTTTTTATGCTCGTCTCCTACTCTCTCTGGTCTCCTGGTAACAAACTCCCTCCTCCCGATTCTCTTCAGCTCTCTTGGCTTTCCCACACTTGCTAGCTCCTTTCACTGCCTCTTTCCTAGAAAAACTTCTCAGGAGCTGTTTGAGCAGCAGGAAGATGGGAGGCATGTTGTCCCCATGACCACCAGTCTTTTCAGCCCTCATAAGCTTGGACAGTACATGGTTAAGAATGACTACCTTGTGGACACTGTCCCATTGGGCAGGGTCTCTTTTTCACTGAAATACAGCAGAAGCCTGCAGTATGTAGTCTAGTACCTCATCCTCCGATTTGCTCAGAAGTGGACAAAGCTCCACCGTTGACCTCCAGGGTAAGGAATCTCTTTCCTTTTAGTTACACTGACAATTTCCACTGCTGACCTGGTTTTGCACGGCTCCCTCCTGGTTTTCTCTTGCTCTGAAGGGCAGCAGCAGTTTGGGACTGGCCTGTGCCAAGACCTGGCTGCAATATCCTTTCTGCAGGGCAATGATTTGGGGTGGAGAAGTGAAAAAAAGGGTTCTGCACATTCCCTACTCACCCTAGGATTTGGGGAATCAGGCGACAGGTGAAAGAGCAACTTACACTTCCCTTCACTTCCCCACACAGATCCCTGTGTCTAAGTCATAATCCAGCCTTAAGTAGGTAAAAGAGACAAAGGATGGGAGGAAGAAAGCATTCTTATCCCCAAAACACAGGGGAAGACAATGATGCATACGAGGATTAACTGACTCATCCAGGGACTCATACAGGGAGTCTGGCAGAGCAGAGAATAAAACCTAGGCTTCTCAAGACTCAGTCTGAATCTCAAACACATCAGTATGTATGTCCAGTCCATGTTGTTCTTTCTAATCCCCGTTACTTTGCACTGGTTAACACTGAATTCCAGCTACTAACATGTTGCTTATTCTTCCCATCTTAAGTGGCCACAGGTCCTTCTGGATATCCCCACAATCCTGCCTAGTCCTCACTCATCTTCCTCATTTGCCAGCTTCAATAAGGTTTGCTACCACAAGGCTCACTCCTCTTCCTTCTGGGTGGCACCAGTTTTTGAAGAAGCTGACAAGAGACGATGCATCACCTGCAGAAGGGCTGACCGACTCTGGGAGGGAAGAGTGATGGCCTGAAGAGCCCAAGGCCACCTACCAGTGGGAGGAAGAGACATTGGGCCAAAAACAAAAGGAAGAGTAAAAGAAAACAAAGGAAGTGCATGGTGAGGAGATGCAAGAGGAGGAGGGAAGAATGGAATGAAAAGGGTGGAGAAGAGGAGAGCCAAAAGCAGAAAGGTGTGAGAGTTGGGAGCACAACCACTTCTGGGCTCAAATAAAGAAACAGGCATGCAGCAAAGGATCCTCCTTGAAAGAGGCAGCCACTGTCCAGCCATGGAAGAGAAGGAAAGGGGTATTATGGGGAGTGAAGAGAAAGGATGGGATGTCCCTGACAGATGAAACAATACCCATCTCTTATAGCAAGGGTGTCAAACTCACATTGTGCCCCAGGCCAGATCTTGGCCTGCAGGGCCCCAGATCCAGCCTGGGGCATGAGGAAGCCACGGCGGCAAGGGCAGCTCTGACTCTGACCTGAGCATGAAGCAGCAGCTGCAGTCCCTGCCCCATGTCCCATGCTGAAGCCAGAGCTGTTGTGGCTGTTGTGTAGCAGCTCCAGCTCCAGCACTGGATATGCAGTAGGGACCAGCAGCTGGGAGGTAGGGCTGCAGCAGTGGTGACAAGTGAAGCAGCTGGAGGGCGACCAGGACTATATCAAGCCCTTGCTGGCCTTTCTACTGCTGACCACCACATCCACTGGGGCCCAAGCGTCTCAGGTTCTGTATCAGGCCACTCTTTCCCAGCCACTTCCAGTGGTCCATTGGTACGCTGGCTTGCTGTAAGTTTGATACTTCTGCCTTACAGAAAAGACCTGCAAAAGGATCTAATCATTAGGGATAACCTTTCCAGAGTGTTTTCTCCTTTCGAATAATTATGAAGAAGTTCACAGAGAATTTTATTCCTGGCAAAAAAGTTCCAAAGCTCTACTTTCTCCCATAAATTCTCGAGAACCCTGCTGGCCAGCTCCTCACTTAGACTCAGCATGATATTAAAGCACAAGTATCAGTGTGAGCCAGTGAGCAGTCCTGCTGATACAGAGGGGGCACCTCACATGTTTAATGTTCCACACATGCTGAAGTGCCTTGTCAAACTGGGGATCTCTGGTGTACCTAAGTGCAGCTCTATTCAGGCAAATGTAACAGTACTGCTTTACCCAAAAGACAGAGAAGGTGGCCCTTTAGGAATCGTTACTAAAAGATTGTCTAGGACTTTTTCATAAAAGAAAAAACAGCCATTACTTAGACATGCCAAGGTTCATTACCTAATCATGGGGACTGTTAAATGAATGAAGAGTGTTAAAAGATGTCATAAAGCAAAGCAGCACATTTTTTGAGGTCAACAGAGGTCCTGATGAGGCTGTCTTGTTTCTTATGGGGGGAGGGGGGGCCAG
Organism: Gavialis gangeticus; assembly: GCF_001723915.1. Lineage (NCBI taxonomy): Eukaryota > Metazoa > Chordata > Crocodylia > Gavialidae > Gavialis > Gavialis gangeticus. The sequence continues at coordinate 149,165,306 of NW_017729025.1, forward strand.
GAAGGGGAAGAAAAGAAATGTAGAAGTGGGCACTGAGCAACAAGACATCTTTCGTTCAAATCAAATCCAGTTCATTATTTTTTACGACTTTTATTATGTTTACTGCGGTGTGCAACCCAATTGAACTCATTAATTCGGCAATTATACAGAACAGGGAAAAAGAGCCTTAGGCCTTGACTTGCATCCAAACTGCCTCAAATGACAGGCTCCAGCTCTCTGCACCAGCTCTTAAAAGACAGGAATTGTGTGAAAAAGACAATACATTCAGAGAGGAGCTTCCACTGACACACGTAAATGAGAAAGAAAGGAAGGATTTTGCTCACAGGCCTTTTATGCTTTTACACACAACAGAACATTTGAGGTAAGCCCATCATTTCTTTCTTTCCTGCAAATCTGTCCTCTTTATGAAGTTCCCTTATGCCTCCTCACAGCAGTAAACATTCCCATGCTTTAAATACACAGTGTACTGTATTTTTCCACCTGGATCTCTCCCTGACTCCTCACCCTGCTCCTTAGTGTAGCCTTGAAAATGGGCAGCCCATCTTTCACTGTACAAATCCCTGGGATGAGGAAACCTATTTAGGCAAAGCCACTCTCTCCAATTAGAGATCTTTGGACCCAAAATCTTCATCTAGGGCTCATGAATATTACACGCACGTGGCTAGATAGAGAGCCAAATCGCCTTGGTTGGCAGGGAAATTCTATGGGCATCGGGTGCACAAACACAAGCTGTGAAAATAAAAAGGAATAATTTGGCGTCTGGTGCACGTATGAAGGAACGTTTGGAGCAGCGTTCTCCAGCAGGGCCTTCCAAATGCACTGTGCAGCAACGCGCATTTGTGCAGCAAAATTGTTTCAATTGTGCACCAATGTTTAGCAATGTGCACGGTGAATATGAAACAGCTGCCAGAGCTCCTGGGGCTGCTGCCCTAACCAGTGCTGCATTTGCTACCACTGTCAGTGACTTTTCTGTACTGCTTCAGGAATGACTATTGAAACCTATGCCTAGGATACAAACAGTGGTACTCTAAGATAAAGCTGTGACTGCATGGCCACAGCCAGTTATGTGATATGGATCCTCCTACCAAGGAATGGTCTGTTGGAGAAACACAGGGAAAGAGAAAGAAGCAGGATGGTGTCTCAAAATGGGCAAAGTCAGTGTCCCAAAGAAAGCAAGATGACTATTTGAAGCATGATCTAGCTCCTGCTGACATCATCAGGCATTAGTCTGTATCTGTGAGCCACAGCGGAAGAGCAGCTTCACCCTCCGAGTGCATGCACAAGTGACTGGCTGTATTCACAGCATCTTTTGAGTCTTGGAACACTGTGCAGGTGTACTGCAATAGGCAGCAGGCACAGGAAGAAAATGCATGGGTGGCAAGATAAGCAGTGTATTAATGAATTACTTACTCTGGGGAAGATTCTGGGGTTAAATTGGACATCTCCTCCGGTGTAGGTACTGCATGCACATACACAGCCAAAGACAGGGAGGGAGAAAAAGGACACGGTGAATAAGCAGACCCTTCCCTTCCTACTTCTGTACCAATGAAATCATCTTTGCACCACACTCCCCTTGCATCTCTCCCTTGCAAATAGCAGGCAAATCCAAAAGTCTCAACACAGGCCTTTTGTCTCTAGATTCCTGCACTGACTCTCCTTTAATTTAGTGATATACTTGGGGTCTGACCCAGAGATCACTGAGGTCAAAGGAATGTTTAAATGGCTCCAGTGGCTCTGGGTCAGGTTATTCCTGTGGTCTCTGATCATCACTTTCCATTGTTCCCTGCCTCCTCCCACCTTCCCCTTGCAATTAGTAAATAAATAAAAGCCCATGGTTAATTTTCACACTTTAATCAAGCTTTTTGTCCAGAGATTGTCCATATCCATTGAAAATAGGGAGGTAAACCTTGTGAACTCTCCTAGGTGTAGACAAGGTGTGAAAGCCCATCACATCATCACCTTATCCCAAATCCAGCAGGCTCCAGCCAGAGGCTCAGGCTGGTGCCTAAGTCAGGTCACAGTCATGATGTTCAGTCCTTCTCTGGATGGATCCACCACCATGGATACAGAGACTCTGACAACCAGGGCCTATGCCTCAGCTCTTCCACACTATAACTCAGGTAGTCCTCCTCCCGTAAAGGACTCAAACCCACACCTTAGCTATACAATCATAAGCAACCAGATTAGATTCAGAGAGCATCTGGGGTTATCCAGGTGACTTCAGGTGTCCTATGCCAGACAGGAAATAGCCACCTGGGTCCTGTAGCAAATAAACTTGTCTCTCTCAGGACTCCCAGGTCTCCAGCAATGGAAACACCGCACACAGACCTGGAAGCACTGATTATATTCAGGGGAAGTTTATACTGAATGTACAAGGGAAAGAAAGAGTTAAACAGAATTATAAAATGACCTGTACCATGGGTAGACAATTTCACTCTGTTTTCATCAACTGAGCACCTGCCTTGGGAAATAACAAGGCCCAGTCTAGCAAAGGTGCTGTGGATCATGACTAAAGGTCAAATTTAGCTAAGATGTAGGCAGAATTGAGGTGCATGGGGAGATCTGAAAAGGGTCTACAGGATGGGGATAGCAGGAAGCATTGCAAGTCCTAACTCAAGTATATTGGCAGAGATGTGTGGGGACTCAGGGGATGCTTCAGGCTGGGATCATACTTCAGCAGCAGAGTTGTGCTGTTGGAACTCATACAGAGCCTGCTCCTACTTTTCTGGGACTGGCAATGACCAGAGCCACTATTCTCTTGTTCTGCCAGCACTAATCTCAGCAAATGAGATTTACACGGTCACTCTGGGGTATGAGAATGCCCGTGGGTGTTTGGATAATGGACTCACCTTGCAGTTTCCGGCGATGGAAGCGAGGAGACCCCAGGAAGCTGTTCTTGATGGAGTTGAGTCGTGTCCTCCAGGGCATTCCTCCAATGCTGGGGCTGGATGGTGGCGTTGGGTTGGGTGTGCCTGCTGGGCTCTCCTTTGGCGTATGGACAGGTGTCCCCTTAGGGGTAGGGAGGGGACTTCCCCTTGGAGAGGGGTGAGGGGTGACCTGTATGATGGGGATAGATTTGGTGCTTGGGTCAGTACTAGAAGGGAGTAATCTAACAGGAGACATAGGGTTGGTCTGCATTGTAGGAATGGCCAGCTGTGGGTTAAAGCCAGTGGCAGGCGGGCGACTTGGAGTGTTCTGCACAGGGGGATTCTGGGAAGAGGGGGGGTTGGCATTGCTAGTAGGGAGTGGGTTGGATTTGGTAGACTGGAGTGGTTTTTCAGCCAATTTGCTCTTGGATGGCAAAGTCTGCGTCTTTGGGTTGGGCTGCAGTGCTGGCTTTGGTTGGAGAACATGTCCAGGCCTGGAGGCGTTCCTACAAGCATCGGGTTCCAAGGAGACTTGGGGTCGGGGGGAGAAAGGGAGGTCAGGGTTTTGAGGAGGGATGAAAAACTTTCTGATAGGCTACAAAGACAGACGCAGAGTGTCCATGCACATTGAGAGCAGTGAGACACCCACACGGTGGGTGAACAGACAAAGGAAAGTCAGAATAAAATCCATTCGAGGCACAAAGAGGCAGCATGGCAGAAGGAGATGGGAGAGATGGAGGTGAAGGGGTGTTGGGAGGGGGTTTGCAAAGAAACAAAAAACAAACAAACAAACACACACAAAACAAAACAAAAAAAAAACATGCAGTTAGCTGGGAACGCAGCATAATCAACAACAGCAGCAGCAGCGGCGGCGGCAGCGGCAGCAGCAGCAGCAAGAACAACAGTGTCATAGCAGGCGTTATTATATTAACCAACCATGTGTCAGCCAAGGAAAACCACAGAGAGCAACACAAATTAAAAAAAAAGGGTGGGAGGAAAATTAAAATAACTGAGAAAAAAGCAGAAGGACAGAGACGCTACTTCCCTGGGAGTGCTCTGAGTGCCCCGTGGTGAGGGAAGCACGAGGTGAGGAAGGGGGAAAAAGAGCCATTCCAACCATACAGAAACTGAGACGTGCTTAGGTTGGGCATATCTCCTGGAGCTCAAAGTGCCCATCATCGAGCCCAGGAGAGAGATGCAAGTCCAAAAGAAAAAAGGGAGCGAGGCGCATGTGAAGTAGCAGGAGCAGCACACAGGTTACTGCAGGCACCAAACAGAACCTTTCCCTGCCTTTCCCCTTCCTTCCTCCCCCCACTCAGATTGGCACGTGGGCTCCAGAACCCATCAGTAAAGGACCGAGAAAAGGGAGAGCTTCATCCACCTTCCTCCCCTGGCCAGGTTGGGATAACCTGCTTGGCATTAGCAAGAAGAATATGAAGCACAGCAGGGAGGGGAGGGTCCTAAACCAGGGTTTAACTTGGTGCTGGTTTGCAAACAGCTGAAGAATGAGAATCCCCAAAGATCCTGGCTAGACTATCTCCCAAGGAAGGAAGGAGACCTCCCATGAGCCCCATGGTCTCCTTCCTGGCTTCCATTCCCCACCCCCCAGCTTCTCATTCCCTTCGTCAACCATTCTTGACGAATTCTTGGGGCATTCTTGTTGTACCACATTAGCAAGGAGAATATGAAGCACAGCAGGGAGGGGAGGGTCCTAATATTAACCACCTATGTGCAAAATTGGCTATGAAGTCCCAGTAGCGCATGCTGGGCATGATGGTGGTGACTGTCACAGAACATAGTTAAAAAGAGGCAAGCAAAATCTCATAATCCAGTACTGAGTGATCAAGACAAGGGATCATGCCTCTTTTTTTTTTGGGTGGGGGGGAAATATTCACACATGTTAGTTACATGGGTGTTCTGGGAAAGTAGTTTAAATGAGCTCAGCAAACAGCAATGCACAAACACAAGGAGTAAAAAGTCTTTTAAAAAAGGACACTGGTGGTCTAAAATTCATGTATTTGAAACAAAACTATTTTCTTAGATGTTGCTACTAATGACGGGTATAGTGTGTGCTGAAAACATTGTAAAAAATCACTTCTTTGGCTCTTTATTTTTAACCCAGCACTCAGCTTCTTCTCTGGGTCTCTAATGATTTTCATTCATATTGCTGTTAACACCTAAAGGCTCTAATTAAGAGCCATACAGACATATGACCAGGCCCCAAGTTTTAGTGAGCGGACCAATGGTTTTCATGTCCTAGTTCTCATGGACTAGCACAGGACTTCAACATTTGAACAAATATGGAGGAATAGTTAAAGCAAACAAACAAGACTGTTTGCATTGAGGCAGACTTACTCCAAAGACCCCTGAAAGCAATGGGAGGCTTTTTATTGACTTTAGTGGGCTTTAATTCAGGCCCTGAACACCAAAAGAAAACTACTACATTAAAACATTTCTATTAACCTTAGGTTCCACAAATCTATTTCAAAATTAGAACATCTGATCTTTTTTGATAAGCTCCAATTACCACTGGGAACAGAAAGGCAAACAGATTAGGAATGCGGCTGGCTTGTGCAAGTCACTAGCAGGAATTGGTCACTAACCGTTTGCAAACCGTTCCAGTGGAAAAGCATGGGAATGTAATAATGAGAAAGATTCTCCTGCAATTTTTGCAGTTCATGCACCAGATAATGTTTGGCAGCTCAGGATTCAGTTTTATTAAAAATCAAACCAAACTGCTCTCAGTTAAATCAGCATAAATTTGAAGCCATTAATTTTACTGGGTTTACAGCTGTGTAACAAGAATACAATTTGGCCCATGCCTTATTGGTGCAACTAGGATACTAAAAGATGCACTAAGTTCCTGATCTTCTGAGATTCAAGCTCTTTCAACTACCGCTGAACTCAGCATCTCATGGAATTTTGCCCAAGTAGCGTAAATACATGTTTTATTGTTAAAATACTTTCCTACCTGCAATAATCTCAATGGTGCCTATACATGTGTTATTTAGCATTCTAATTGGAATGCTAATTAATTACTCAATTAATTGAGTCTGCTCCATATTCTAATTAGAATCCTCCAGCATTCCCACAGCGACAAGTGTATTAAGCCTCCAGGTTTCAAAATGGCTGCAGGGGCGCTTCAATTAAAGCTCATTCACAATGAGCTTTAGTTGAAGCGCCCTCATGGCCATTTTGAAATGCTTAATACATGTGATGGTGAGCTGTTTTAATTAGAATGGCTCTCTGGGAACTGCTTTAATTAACACATCCCCAAGCACATGTTTAGGTGTTAGTATAAGCATCACTTAGGCCTTTTTAAATTAAATGATTTTTTTACCCCAAGTATGCCCCTGTAAGTCCAAAATGTACCCCACTTACAATAGTTATGGCCTGTTGAGAATGCCATCTGGGTGTGAAACAGCTTTTCAAAATTATTTAATCAAATGGGCCTAAGTATTAATCTTAACGCACAGTCACAGTAGACAAGACACAGGAAATCTTATTTATGAAAGCATTTCTTATGCAATCAAGCAGTCCCACTGAGGACAAGGGAAGTAAGTGCCCCTGTGAGAAAATATTGCTCACATGATTTAGGCTGGCAGGACTGGCTGCCTATTTTTGTGCACAAAACTATTCTGGGGGCTCTTTTTCCATTTATTCCAGAGCAACAGTTAATGCCAGTCTCGGAAGCCTACCCATTCCTGCTAATATCAATCATGTCAATGCACAGACAATACCAGTGCATGAAATGGAGCTTTGTTGGCTCCTGGTGTACTAAATTCATAGAAGGAAGGGACCTAAGATGTTTGTTTGGTGCCAAACAGGAGAAATACTGATGGAAAAAGCTTCAGAACTCAAATACTTCTAAGAAAATGTTTAAAACAATGCTGAAGCTGGAAAAGTCAGTGAAGCTTGTATGTGATGGTGGCTCTGAGAATGGGAACTACACACAACTGTTTTACTGGGAGTGGCAATTTTAAGCATGTGGGATGCTGGTATTATTTATACATGTATTAAGGCATGAATTTTCATAGGATGGGGTCGTACCTTCTCACAGAAAGACTGGGGATTTGGAAAGCGCTATGAAGACCCTCAAAACTATGTGAGACAAGTCCTCAGCTGGTGCAAGTCACCACAGACTAGGCTCAAGGATAAGGACATGAGCCTTCTGTTGTGGCTCTGGGCTGGGAGCTGCACTGACAAAACTTTAGTTGCCAGATGCTATTCCTGGAATCCTTCTCTCTGCCCCAAAAGAGGCTCCCCACCAAAACACGGCCTCTGTCCAACAGCAACTGCATCCTGGCTCTGTTATGGCTTGGCATTAGGTTCACTGATCATTGCTGAAGGTTGTGCACGACTTAAGTCCCCCAAGACTTTCCACCTTTTCCCCCAGGCACACCTTCTCCACCAGATCAAGCTTGATCCCCGGCTGGCGGTGATGATGTTTCTCCTGCCCCAGCTCTTCCCCCCCCCCCCACACACAAAAAAAGGATAGCTCCAGGTGGATAAGATAGTCTGTGCACTGATACTCAGGGAATTATTCTCTTATGTTTAATTTGATTTTCACTCAGCTAAGAGCCTACTAGGACTAAAGGGAAGTTTGCCTTGGCAGGGTTTGACTAGACAAAATTTGGTTCACTGATGGGATACAGAAGTGAGTGCCTCGGTTTCCCCAGACTTTCAGTGCACCAACCTTAGGTTTCCGTCAGGCTTCTGCTCCACCCTCAGCTACCTATAATTTCTTTTCCCAGAAGCAGTAACTACAGCAGACAGATGAAGCATGGTGCTTACTCCCATGCTCCATCTGAGTCCCCTGTGCTAGCCAGACTGACTTTTTGTCAAGCATGGTTCTGTTGTAGCAAGCAACTCTTCCTAACATGGCTTGCTGCTCCAGCATGGCTTTGTAATAATCAGAACATTAGCTGAAACCACGCCGCACAGTCTTCAGCCGGGCATTACAGGCCCCAGCCATGCTTAATCATAAGGGCGGCTTTAAACATTATTATGATGCAAACGATGAGGAGGGCTACAGCAAAATTACTGCATCACCACAGGCAACACAGGAAACATGTATGGCAAGAGAGACTGCCCTTGGATCCAAAAAACATCTCCCTGACCCACACAAACTGATGGCAAGCCAAGGAAAATAAAAAGCATTGCACACAGAACCACAGCTCTACCAGAACAGCTGCTGAGAAGCAATAAGCATGGCTAAGGGTATTGTACAAAGAAAGCCTAAAGCAATGTCACTTACCCTTGGACTGCTGAGGGGGCTGGTGGAGAGGCCAGATGAAGCTCCGCTGATCGACCGAGACCTGAGTGGACACAACAAGTAGAGATGGCCCTCAGAACCCCCGGGTGAGCAACAGCCCCTGAACACCAGCCGCCCCATGCACAGGCATGAGGCGAGGGGCAGGAGGAATGCTGCCACTCAGAAAAGCACATAGCTCTTTCCTCATCCTCTCATTACTGTGACGCATCTGACATATCTTCCGATTCCCTGGCCCCCACATCAAGTCTTAGGGAAAGGACCCTATTAACTCCCAGATACTCTCTTTCTGAGTGGAGCTGGGCACTATCACCTGCTTTTGGGTCTGGGTATTCACACATGGACAGCTACTGCTTCCTGCCATTGGAAACTAGCACAGCTCAAGGCAAAAGGCCTTATCAGAAGCTCAGTGCGTGTGTTGAAAATTATTTTTGGCCCAAGTTATCTATGTATAGAAAGAAAAATCCTTTGTATGCTATAGGTGAAGCCCTCCACAACATAGAAAACCATTCCATGGGTAATTTGCAGGAGCAGGATATTGTTTCAGGTACTAAGAAAAGACTGACTCTACCATAAGCATGGTATGCTATCTTCTCACATCGGAGGACCATCCCAGTGACCCCAAAACTCAGACCTGTTGCGCATGTTTGTTTAAAGCTAAGCCACCATTTCCAGCTCCTTGCTGGCAGGATTTGCCACATCATGGGCTCTCCAGATAGGTTTCTATATAAAATCACTGTTCCCTTCTGCTCGCTAGGAAACTTCATGTAGGGGACCACGGGCTTCTTGGAGGGCCCCCCCTGTATGAAACCACCTATTCTTCTGTTCACCAGAATGGCTCAAAGACCAATCTGCTAAGAGCTCAGCCCTGCTGTGCACACACCAGGATAACCTCTCTTTCAGATCATGAGCTCTTCACCTCTAAGGGGTTACCTGTAGGTGGGATTACTGCCTCTTCTGCCTGTTGATGAGTTCTACAAAGCAGCAATTTCACACCAACCTGTCACTGTAGGGGCCCATGGGGGATAACAGGCCCTTCTAAACACTGACAATATTTATTATTGGTTGGCCTGCTGCTCTGTCAATGAGCATGTTGTACTTTATGGGAGCGCTAACATTCATATGGAATCACCTGCCCTTGTGTTCTCAAGCAAAGGTCCCTGCCAAAACCTTTGGCACCTAGCAATCTAAACACATCAACACTGTACCAAGACAAGCAGTCCTAAACTGAAAGGACATGCAGGCCAAACGGGGGATGTAATGCTTGAGCAGGGACAAAATTATGTGCTAGAGCAGAAAGCACTTCCTGTCATCCTACACAGATCCAGAAGTAGGACTTAAAAGTTTCAGAGGCCACTACTTTCAATCCTCCTCAACTAGAAGGGTCAATCTTGAAAAACAACTTTGGAAGGAGATTACACTGGAGAAACAACCCAGCTCAAAGCTAACATAGAAACTGTCAGTTGCCCAGTGTTGCAAACGTCTCACCAATATATGAATATAGCACCTCCTTTTGGAAATACAAAACAATTATTCACCTTCAGCTAACATGATAAAGAAATGATGAAATCGTCTAAGTGTTTGTAAAACAGAATATACATGTGTAAACATGCACACACACAAACGTGTGTTTTAGGTGTATACATATAAGCATAAATAGATTTAAATAGGTATTCATTACAAATGAGTGTGTGTGTGTGTGTGTGTGTGTGTGTACAGATATATCCATATATATATATGGATTTGTAAGAATATGCAGCCCTTAAGAAAACCCAAAATACATTAAGTCAACGTCCCCTGTCGATCAGTCTTATTCAGAGCTCAGCAGCTTAGGCCTATGGGCTGGATCTGGCCCATGGAAGCACTAGATACAGCTCACGAAGCTGGGACTTTGATGCTGCTGCTCCACAGCCAGGCAGTGGAGAGAAACGGCACCAGGGAGAAATGGAATCCAGGTCCAAGCGCCTCAGAGCTGACCTGGGCTATTCCAGCCCACCACCAGAAAATGCTGCTGACCACTGGTTTCATTGATTTCCTCTATAAGAATAAGATCATAAATGTAGTTGCAGGATGGTTTCACATCTACATTTTCTAAAAAAGAAAAGATACAATAGCATTTTAAAATTCTATGTGAAGCAGGAGAAATATTTCCACTGAGGGCTTCAGCTAATATGAAACACAGTGGTAAGTCCCATCCTCATAGTTCATATCAAACGCAGAAACCCTCTGTGGAATTCCTTCCTTGTATCTCAGTGTTGCCGGGCCATTATTCTGCACCTCTATAAAATCTACAGGCCTAAACTCTGCATTTGCATCCCTGTGGGGTTCCCAAGAGTAGACAGCCGTGTAGATTCAAGCAGAGTATGGATTGTTTTGTAAATATGCTCTACTTTCACTGGATTTTTAGGAAGTTTTCTTTTACTTCTCACTCTTAATTGAACCAGCTAAATGCAAACACAGCTGTGGCCCTGTGTACTGAATGTCCAGTTAGTTACCATCACCTCTGTGTGTATGAGAGTCATCAGGGAAAGATCCCTCCAAACCAGAAGTACCAACAAGTAACACATCACCTTGCAGAATGTTTTTACAGGTAATTCCTGTAAATACCTTCAAAGCACTCAGGCCCCTAACTTCCACTGGGAGCTGTTCCCATTAACACTCCAGCATGGCTGGAAGTGGATCTTTAGCACTCACCTGAATTTTACAACCGTTTGATTAAAGCCTTCAATCCCCCAATTTCTCTCTCCAATCGGGTCTGCTCCCAGGTATCCCGACTACCCCCCCACACACACCTCCACCTCCCTCTCCCCGCATTTAATAAAGCAAATAGTCACAAAGATGGGGGCACAACATAGCAAGGCCCCACCTCCTACACCACAATTCTTTATGAAAGGAGTGGTCATGTTGTGAGTTTTCATCCAGTTTAGAAGTCTGTGGCAGGGGACAGAACAAAGGGTTCGTGTAAACTCCACTGGGAAAAACATTCAGCATCTATATCACTGCTTACATGCACTCAGCCGTACTTATACTCAGTGGCTTCTGCTGTTCTTTATACAAATGAGGTAAGAGGTAGCATCAACCCTGTAATCTTGCTTAGCTTTACAACACTAGAAATTGTGTGTTGGGGACACTGGGCAGAGTTTAGGAGGTTCATGATTGATTTTAAATGCTTCTGAGGAAAGAGCACTCCCAATTTGAAACATTTTCTATCTCCTGGAAAGCAAAGGAGGGGCAAGAGGGGGACTGATTCTTTGAGTTCTCCTTTGTACTTTCCTATTTTTAAGTAGTCCCAGTATTTGCAATGACCAGTGGGAGAAAGTTCCCAAATTGGTTGGGGGGAACTCACACATGACAGGCTCTTCAGCTTCCCCAAAGAAAAGCCATCAAGCAAAAATCAAAGCTTTTTCTTCTTCCCAGCAAGATCACCTTCGCTTGGATATACGTGAGTCTTGGCTGCAAAAAAACTACCTCAGGAAGACTTTATGTTGCTCCTGCATCTGTCATTCCAGTGCAGGGGACAAAGGGAAAGGGCGAAAAGCAGTTGAGAAAAGGTGCCCTAGTCATGGCATGATGAGACAAAAGAACAGAGATAATTTAAATATATATATGTATCTCCTGGACAGTGGAAGTGGAGGCGGTATAGTGTGCCCGCAGACAGTACATTGGCACAGCAGAACCTGAATGATCTTGCCGAGTGCGGAAAAAGAAAGATGAATGTGGGAAACCACAATGGAAAAAGTACCTTTCATCTATGACTATGAAATAAGTTTATTTAGATGAAAATATTTCTTAGTGTGTAACCTTCTCAGAGTCTCTAAGGGTGCTGAACATCATTGGAAGTTAAGTAATAAATCTATAATTATTCAAATTTAAAAACCCATGTGAGACTTTGGGTACCTATTGGTATGCCTTTCATGAAACTTGTGTGAGACTTGTTGGCTGTACTCTGTGTTGCTCCCTGCACCTAATGGATGGAGTTAAATTGAAGGAGGCTAAAGGGCTTGTTAAAGAAAGCAGGCAGGGAGGGACAACAATGGTCTGGCTAAGGAGCATCCTCTCAAAGATGATGGGCAGGACTTCTCGCCCCCAACCCTATTACAATTTATCAACCATTTATTAAAAATCTCTCTTAATAATTTGTCCTCCTGATGCTTCATATTATAAAGGAAAGTTTAACTTAAATTAGACACAAGTAGATAGATGATTAGAGATTCTGATCTACTAAAAGCTCAGCTGTACGGGGGATAGGGGTGCTGTGAGTTGCCAAGGGTAGGTCAGTGAAGAAGCGGACAGGCTGGGAAGGCTCCCTGAGACAGAGATACCTCTCATATGCTAAGAGCAGTGCATGTTATTCCTCCTCACAAAGAGATGGGGAATAAACTAGATTTGCCTGAGCTATGCTAAATTTAGAGAAGGGGTTGTGCATGTAGGACTCTTTTTTGTTGTATTCCTTGGCATGGGGTGGCTTGTTCCTTTTGGTGTGGGAATAAGTAGTGCTTTTTTTTTTCTGAAGAGGGTTTTGAGTCACTTTAATTAGCTACCTCCAAATGCAAACCCTTGCAGGGTCCAGTCCCATTTGGACCTGATGAGGTAGTCACTGTGAGGACCCACCCAAGGGGCTGCCCTCAGATCTAAGACATCTGGGCTGCCTACACACGTGCAGCTTTGCCTTCCAATTAGAACGCTTTAGCATGGCCTTACCACGACATGTATAAGCCCTCATGCATTTAAAAATGGCTGTGAGGGCGCTTTAACTAAACCTTGTTGAATGAAGTTTAGATAAAGCATCTTGCAACCATTTTTAAATGTGCAGGGGCTTAATACACATGGTGGTGATGTGTTTTAATTAGAGTGGCTCTCCGGGAACCACTCTAAATAAAATGCACCTGCAACCTTGCGCATATGTATAAGCAGCCCTGGTGAGGAGAGATAAAGAGATGAGACCCAGGATCTGCGTGTATGGAAGAGTACTCGATGGCACCCTGAGAAGGCAGCTAAGCTGATATCTCCTTATAATTAATAATATAGCACACCTCATTTGGCCTTATGTGACAATGCTTCAGATAGTACATGTCCCAGTACTGTGTACTGTGCACCACTACTCATCAATCTTTTTAGCGGTCACACATGACTGTCTGGTCTAGGAGAAAGGCTTTATCACCATACTAAATGGGTGTAAATAAAGCTATTGGGGTTTTCAAAAGCTCTTATATCACTTATGAGCATAAGCCCTTTTAGTTTTCAAGAGGATTTTGGCTCCTAAGTCACTTCAGTGCTACTGAAAAACTCATCCTCCTCCCATGCCGTTACGCACCCTGTATAGGCTATGTATTTTCAGAAACAAAACATTTTAGAAATGTTTTGTAAAGGTGATTGGTGCTATTTCTCATACCCTTCTACCAGTGAAACCAAGTTTCTTAGAACCATAAGTTCAAATCAGGGATAAATTCTGTAGGTTACCATTTTACCCTTGGGTCTAATTAACGCTCTTTGATAAACTGCAGACATATTGCTTTTTCTCAGCTCCTCAACAGCCTCTAGGACACTAGAAATCATTTGTTCAAACAATTCTAAACCCATACAGTTACGAAAAGATTAAAGGCTTGTTTTGTCTCCTCTCTGGCAGCAATCTTAGCAAAGAACAACCAAAAATGTTTCACTTCTGCCAAAAAATTAGAATCCAGTGACAAATCTACACTGGACTTACTTTACCTTTGTTTTCTGTTTAAATAAAACTCTTACAAGTTTTTACAGTGTCTCATGAAATTCAGTGCTTTGTAGGAGACATGAATTCAACCACTTTCAGAATTTTCTTTTCTAATAAATGGTACTGTTTAGTACCAGGTCCTTGTATAGAGGTCTTCACATAGGCTTGTTGGTCCCAGGCTTGTTTGTCACCGTGTGTTGGATACAACCCTGTCATCAGCATTTTAGCTATGCACATCTGGGAGCTTGCATCCAAGAATGGGAGCTCGAAGCATGGATGTACGACACAGTATGTGCACTGAATTTGCATCCCTGGAGGGTGATCACTGAAACCAGGACTTTGGATTTCTCCAGTCCTACCAGTGGCAGTGAAAATTTCAGCCAAAGGATCCAGCTAGCCACTTGCTCATTTTTTTAAAGCACAAATCCTTTGGAATCAAACATAAACTAAATACCTTTATGCTTGCTAAGATCAAGATTCCTAAACTGCAACACTGAGTCCAAGTTCTCCAGAAAGCTGATTGGAGAGCAGTCCAATTGGTCTCTCAGCATTTCAAGCTGGGGCTGGCTCCCCAATCCATCTAAACCTTTGGTCTTAAGCACTAACCAGAAAACTTGTTTTGTCCCTTTGAAAAATTGTGCATAAGACTGGAAGATTGAGAGGCTAATGCAAGTTCAGCACCATGGAGAGTTAGGCCTCATACTCCTAGGGCTCCACTCTGCAACTGCTTCCTACTGTAAATAGTTATGTTAAAGTCCACAGACCTAATCATAGGAGTTAATTGTACCCCTAGTAGAAAATGGAGGCAAAATCTTTTAGAATCTCATACACATGGCAAAATGAGCAGGTGTGAGGGATAACTTGCTCCATTCTGCTCTGGTTTCATTAAGAGTAATCTTTCTCACACTGGGCACATCTACACATTCATTAATGTACCGTAATTATGGTGCGTTAAGTTTAGTACCTGTAATAACATGTACTAACTTAATGCACCGTAATTGGTGCTACTATGCAGTAGCACTGTTACACACCTTTTTGTGATGCTAATGTGCAGTACACTAATTCTACTGCACATTAGTGCATTAGCACAGTTTTTGCCTGCTGCACGAATGCACATTAGAATTAGTCTACTGCACTTCTAGTGTCTCGGGTAGACCCTTCTAGTGCAGGGTGCCCATTGCATATTAAAATTAACAGTTTATAAAGAATTAATAAATAATTAGTATGTGTTATAAACTTGAGGTAACATGAACAATATGTTACGAGTCATAATCTCTATATCAGTACAAGATGCTTTCACTGACGGTATTCCACAGTTCAAAGTGCCTGTTGACTTTTTGGACACTGTAACATCCTACTGCAATTTATTAATAAATATAATATTTTAATAAATATTAAAAACCACCTTAAAATTATTTGTCATCCTGATGTTACACATTTATAAAGGAACATTTATCCTAAAGTGTGACCATATTCCTAGGTATACCTAGAGTCTATTTACAGTATAGAAAAACAAAGAATTTGTGTCTATTTCTAGGGCCAACTGCTTATTTCCCTACAGAAAAAGAATTTGTGCTAAGTGGAGAGAAAATACCCCAAAATTATTTCAAATCAAGCATGGGACTGAGTTTTGTTGTAAAAAGCAAAGCAAAAAAACCCATGAGGATCAATAATAACTGGAGTGTGCCAGATAGACAGGAGAAGTGCGCTGAGTGGGGAAGGGGTTCCCATTCTCAAGGTGTCCAGGTATCTGCAGTGTCTGGGATTAACTCTATGCCCCCATAAACATTGAACCCCCCCCCCCAAACAATCAAAAAAGAAAACAAAACTAAAAGAAGAAAAGTATATGGAGTGTGACCCCAACACAAAAACACACAAACTCACACAAAGGCACCCAAAAATGCTTCTTCCCACATCTCTCTCCTTGCTAGAAAGTCTCATTCAATAAAGGATAGAAATCAATATTTGTAAACTGTGCAAATGAAAGAGTCCTTGTACAGGATATAACAGGTCCCACAACAGGTATAATCCAAAACTGGAGCTTACCCCAATAGATCAGCACTCGCCATCCTCGGAAGAGGGGAATAAGAGGAGAGAGAGAAAGACAGAGTGGGACGTGGGAGCAAGTGGAGAGAAGAGTATGAAAAGCAGAGTGAAATACTGTTCAGAGAACTGAAAGGTCATCATTATTGCTATGGGATTCTCCCCTTTGGGGGACAGGGGATACTAGGGGAACAGTTTAATTTACTATACAATGGTTTTTGTACTGCACATAAACACTGCAGACATGCCAGACTTCTGTATGGGGGGAGCTTGGGGGAGAGACATACCAAGGCATTAGGGACCCCAACCACACCCAACTAACTCGATCAGCAGAGTGAGTAGTTCAGGTTCCTTGCTCAGTTTCCATGCAGTCTCTTAGCTGAAGCACAGTCAGATCAGTATAGCATCCCTCTGTTCCCCAAAATGTTTCCCTTGTACAAACTGTGAAAAGCATTGGTCATTAAAATGTGCATTTCTGAGCTAGCCTGGGAGCCCAGTAAGTGAGACTGTAGGCCACATAGCAATCCTGCTTTGACACTGGCTTAACAGTGAAGTGGGAACACTTACTGTGTTAAACTCAGGGATTCAGACTGGCTTGGCCATGCCAGCTCAGCAATCCAGTGTTTATCCCTGCAGGTGAGTTACATGCTCCAGAATCTCACTTTCCATTTAAAATAAATTAAGTCTCTGGGCCTTAGAAATTGCAAAGATAACAGTTCCAATGTGAATGGAGTGTAAATCAATGCAGTGCTGAAGACAGCCTGAAAGAACAGCCCTGGAAAAGGGGTGCGGGCAGTCAATTTATCTCCCTGGAGTGTTGACTCTGAAGCCTAATGGTGACAATTCAGATATATAATATTCCTAATTTTTTACTGAAGATCAGAGCACCCAAGAAGAAAGGAGCTGGTCAAATTACTAAGCTCTCAGGACACATCTGGCCCATGACTAACCTTCAGAGAGTATCACTACTTCTTATTTTCCCGATCTGGCCTTCGGCTTATGTAAAATCTCTGGTTTGACATTCAACCAAAATCTTTTCAAATAGGGTGGGATAGGACTGTTTTCTCTCTCTTCCTCTCTCTCACTCTCCGGTTCCTGGAATGGGCTCCCAAGTTGCCAGTGTTTCCCATATGATGGGATCCATTCTCCATGGGACGGTCACCATGAGAAATGCCAAAATGAGTATTTGCCAAGTAGATTTCACAGTTTACATATAAACGAAGGCAGGCATGCATCTCATGGCATGAACATTCCAAACACTGTATAGGGAGGTTTTAAGACAGTTTAAGACTAAGACTCAATTTGAATAGAAAGAAAGAAATCATTATGTTATACATTGACAGAGAAGTGGAAAGAAGCATTAGAGTAAGCGCTTTTCCATGTGCTTGAATGATGCTCCACTTGTACTTTGGTTTGGAGTTACAATTTAGATAAGTATAGGGCCAAATGTTGTTCTCAGCTGCATCTGGCAACTGAGATTAGCATTTGGCACCCAGGCTATGCATACATGATACACCCACATTCACACTCAGCGTATTTAAAAATGCATATAATGGATATGTATTGATTTATCGATTTTCCTTTCAAGGTATTTTCCCCAAAGGCAAAGGCACTGAGGATTTTAACAGAGAATGGAAAGCAAATCAACAATGGGGGAAAAGGAGAAGGGAAATGAGATTAAAAACAATAACAATCCCAGGACACAATACACCCAGCAGTGCAGACATGTGCATTCCCTACAATACTGAAGCAAGTGAACTACGGAGCTGTAGCAACCCAGATACAGAAGAGAAAAAAGCATTGAGGGGAGAGAAAGAGAGAGAGAGAAATACAGAAGAGAGAAAGTAAAAGAAATAGAAGAGAGAAAAAGAGAGAGAGTGAGAGACAGAGAAGAAGAAAGTGACAGTGGCCTCAGCTACTAAGACAACCATGTGCATCTAGAGGGATGGGACCCTTAAAGATGCAGTATTCCTTTTAGAAGAATCAACCAAAATATTGGATAATGAAATGTTGGCCAAAGATTTAGTGGCCACCATGACTAGTTAGAAGAGTCATTTTGCTGGGGTTCTCTTTGCTGCCCCTTCTTCCCCACTCCATCAGCGGACCTGGAGTAAATTTCTATTCCCTGTAGCATCCCTCTCCTTCAAGAATGGGTATCCGTGGAGGCTCTCAGGCAGTAACCTGGCCCTCTGTCTTCAGCCCTCTGAAAATATCTCCCCTAGAATGGAGTTCAAAGTGAGGCTATGCTTTTAGTGGACTGCCCCAGCAGCCTCTGTGAATTCATTTCTCCATGCTTTCCCCAGATGCAGCAGCTACAGAAGAAATGCAAGAAGAAATGCATGGAGCCAGAAGTCCTGGCAGACATTTATTGGGTCACAAACAAGATAGAAAGGCCTCTCTCTGCCTGTGAGGGAGGTCTAGATGCTGTTGAAAAGCTATACTTTTTGGTAGGCCTAAAATGAAATGCCCACACCTTTCGGAACTCAGCTCTCTCACCTTCTGCTTCAGGAAGGGGATTATAGTGGGAAACACACCATATCTTTGTCTCATGATAACAGCAGTGGGAAGCTCAGTGACCGGATGGACACTGTGTAGTGACATGTCATGACCACTTCCTGGCCATAAGCTTTTATGAATTTCTAGTATCTTGGGTGCCATGCTAATTTCTTTGAGGACCTCCTAAGCGCGAGTGATTCTGGAGCTGTCCCTTCGTCTGCAGGCAAACCTGGTGCTTTCTGTCTGGTTTTTTGTTGTTGTTTTTTGTTTGTTTTTTACCGTGGCACCCTTGCATATTTAAACAGTATGCACGCTGGATTGTCTCAGCCTGCAGAAGGCTGATAGTCTCAGCCTCAAATGCCGAATGTCTCCAAAAAAGGTCCCTAGCTATAGTTCAAGGGTGCTGGTGAGGAGACTTCTCCAGTTCTCCTGTGGGGACTTGAGGAAATCTTGAGTCCCCCTTATATGGGTGATATGGGGAAGCCTCTGTCCCTCTGGCTGTGGACTCAGGCACTGGCTAACCTGGCCCTTTAACTGGGTGAATTTCAGGGTTAATACCTGCATACGTTAAAACATACAGCACAATATAAATATTTGGTATGACTCTGATGGTGATTAACATATGGGATGAATAACTAGAATGGATTTCTTGCTTCTTCTCTCCCTCCACTTTTCCTATGAGACATGCACATGTGGGAAAGCAATCCCTTAAAGACAGATCACCACACTAGTTCAGGGAATAAGTAGGCAGGACAGGGGAAAAGGCCCATAGCACATGAGGGCTAGTGTGGTGGGGAGCTACCCATTAGGTGTAGCCAGCCACTACACATAGGAAAGAGTTTATGAACAGATCACCATAAACCCAAAGAGTTTAAACTGACCCAAGAATGTCCTCTTATACCCTCTAATTTGGCTGACTCTTTGCTCCCCCTCCCTGCCTCTCTTGAGAGGTGAGAGTCACTATTTCATTTTCTCTTCCCCGCTTACACACAACTACTTACCCTGCCACTGAGTCTGATATGTCTTCATTATACCTTGCCTGCAACTGTTCTTTTCTGTATTTTGCTTTCTAGTGAGCACTAGCCTTATAGAGCCAGCCTCTTTCCTGAAGGCACATAGCATTTTACCTCTGACTCGAGAAACACTGATCTGAACATTTCTTACCATTCCTACCACTGGTTGGGCCACACTCTTATTGGTAATGGCAAGGAACACAGTCTAGACCAGGCACCAGGCAGCTCCTGACTTTCTAAGCACAGTGCAACTCACACTTGATAAAGCAGGTTGAGTCAACACAGTGATTAAAACACAAGTGCCCTTTCTACGCTGGTCCATGTATCAGTGTGAGCACGAGTGCTGAACCAGAGATAGCAATCACATAAAATTTTATGGGGAAATCCCACTACAGGAACAGCCTGTCCATGATGCATTTGGTGATTGACCTGGATGAATGGTCTGCATGAAAAGATACAGCACTGTACCCTAAAAGAGTAAAAATAAAATGGTGCCCACCCTCCCTGGCTCTCCCTAGCGCATGAGCAGCAGTTGTCCCCGTGTGAAGAAGGTAAGTACTGCATCTTTAAGGTCTCAGCAGTGAGGTAGAGGAGAGGAACAGATTGTCAGTGTTTATACCTTTCTTCTTTGTTGAATTTGGGATTGGCTTCAGAGATATCCAGGCTTTTACTGAACATTGTTTTACTATGGCAGGAACAAAGTGAGAAAACAGAGTTACTAATGTGGACATTCATCAATGAGAGTCACCTGAAGCAGTCCCTGACTCCCAGCCCTCCCAACCCACCCTTTCTTTTGTAAGCACAGCTCCAGGACACCTTTTCTGTCTGCTCCTGATCGCTGGGCCAATCCTGCATGGTGCTGACCATTTCTTGAAGATCTCATTGACTTTAACAAGAATTGAGGCCTTAAGCACACAGCAGGATCAGACCCCTACAGAATAAGTATTCTCTAGTACTAAAGGCTACCAGCACATGTGGTCTGTGACCTCCTCAGTGTGCGTATGCACACACACATGTGCACACACACACAAATCCTCTTTGTTGGACTAAGGACCTCAGGTGGAGATCACTTGCTTATATTTCCTAGGGGAGATGGACAATGCCCGAATGTGAAAATAGCAAAACCTTCTTTATTCCAGCTGGGAATCTGAAAGCCTTTCCTGGAAGTCATTAACACTAAGCATAGCCTGGGCAAAGATTCAAAACATGCAGGTCTACTTAAAAAGAAAGGGCTCTCTTATTTTTGCCTCTTCATAGCTCACCCCTGCCAGTGCCAATCCCATTCATCTCTCCAGCAAGACATGTTCTGCTTCTCAAGCTTGGGTCCTGGTTCATGAAGCTGAGAAGCAGGATTCCACGCATCTCTGTATCATGGGTAACTCTGCTCTACAAAACACTGTCTTCCAACACTGGCAGTAGTGTTGGAAGACAATGTTTCTACCGCTATTTTTGGTGGAAACTATCCACTTCAGTAACTCACAAAAAAAAGAATGGAAGGGAAACGAATAGTCAATGGAGCCCTCATAGGAAGTTTGATGTGTTCTTCCCACCTCAGAACCCTGCAGCTGCAAACTCTTGGCAATCTCAGCAGAGATTCTAGCTGCTGAACTAGCGGAAGATGCCATCTCTCCAGTTTACAGGACTCTTAGGGCTGTGCAAAACCAGCTAGCTTTAAACAGCTCCATGTGCCTATCCTCTCTCTCCAAACATCTCTAGGAAATATCATGGAACCTGACTGGTGGGGGAGGCAAGAACATACATAGTGGAGAAGCTCAGGGCTACCCAATATACTTGAGCTGGCACACAGCATGTTGAGCAACAACCAACCCAACCTCATTACCAGATGTAGATGGAGTCAGTGTTTGTGTCTCTTTAGTGGGCATTTACTGTCAGAGACACAGTGGAAAGGACTTGGAGAGGCCAAAACAAATGTTTCAAGGATGTGGAGGGCCAGCTAGAGGATAAGCTGGAAGCCACTTGTTGCACAGGACTCCTCTCTATCCACTATCCCTTAGTCCACTAAGTTGCTGTAGGGCTATGCCTTTTCTTAAGAGCAGAAAGCCCCATCCCAGCCTGTTGCATTCAAGTTCTCTATTCCAAGCTTTAATGGCTTCTGCAGCAGGACATAAAAGCCATATTTTCAAAATGAGAACTTCCTGGGACCTCGAGCTGGATGAAAGACGTGCAGTTCTCCAAACAGACGCATGCAACTGGAGGTTATCACACACGTCCCCTATCTGCAAATAAGCAACTGTTCACTACAGGGGGAGGAGGGAGTAGGATTAAAACACAACTCACAAGGAGAGCAGTGAAAGGACCATTTCTGCTACCTTGTGAAGGAAGCAGTGGCTAGAGATTTTCTAATGATTATATAGTCTCTAATTTCTAACAAAGGAAACTGTCTCCTGTTCTCCTCTCTCCACCTTCCTAGTACGGTACCAACCCCCTGGCATGAAGTCATGATTATCCACCCTCCTAGATTGTGAGTGTCATTTTCCAGGACAGCATCACTCTCTGAAAGTCACAGACCTAAAACGCAATGCTGCAAAATCCACTCTCAGTGGGTCACTTGCTGCTGAATACTACAGATCTAGCCTTGAAAAGCCTGACCCTTGGTGCAAGGCACTCGTTGCTTTGTTGCTGACTGTCCTGACAGATGGTGTCCCAACAGCAGTGCCTCATCCCCAGACACTCCCCATGTGGTGGCGTTTGTTAATGAAGCCAGTTCATGTTATAAATGATCATGCTGCCAGCAACGCATGCTGTGCCATTGTCATCTGTGGATGCAGACTGTGTATGAGTAATGAAAGCTCAAGTCTGAAATCTAATAGCACCTTCCTTTTAACCCCTTCCAAAACAAGCACCACTGAGCTGGGTCTCATTCCTCATAATGTCAGTGTGTCCATGTTCCCTGCCCTTGATCCAAACTGTACATCCCACTTCAGCTGACACTGTTTGGCACACATGCCCCCAGTGTAACCCTCTTGATTGTCCCTGATGCTCCCTTTGGCATGTGTCCCATCTCCCTTTAACCTAGAGTCATCCCTCACTGACATAAAGCCAAGGCTTCCCTCTCTTCTTTCTCTGGGATTGCCTGAGACATTCTCTTTGCATCCTTTGCAGCTGACCAGCTGCTACTGCAACTTTTTTTTTTCATTTGCAGGGCTGAATGGGACATTCAAAACAAAATAAAGGACTCAGGGTAACAAAAAACTGGTTCAGCTTCCTGGCAGCTTGCTATGGAATAACAAGGCAAAGGTGAGAGGTGGGAGGGAGTGTTCCAGCTATCAGAACTCATCAGGATCAAAACAGGAAGCTCTAGGCTGGCCAAACAACTTGCTCAGTTGGTCGGTGTCACCAGGCTATTTCTGTTTGTTTCACCTAGTTAAATGCTCTCCAAAAGCCAATGCAGTTACCTCTAACTCAAACTGTCTACTTGCTATGGTCCACACATTGCACCTCATCCCTTACAAGCAAAACTCCTCAGTAGCATGACTGGATACTACAGGAGCAGTAGAGAGAGAATAGCATTTGATTTGTGTGTTGCCATAAATGTTCAGTCTTGTTCTCCATCTTACATCCTTTGATCTCAATGGCCTCTGTGAAATCACCATTTCCCCTACATACTCTACAAATAGAAAAGAATATTTTTGACTAATTGGCATTCATCCTGTCCTAAACAGGGGAACTTTTTAGATACTGCATCTCAAAGATACCTTGCCAAAGACTCTGCGAATAAGTCCTAGCAGGTCTTGGGAAATTGTTCTCCTCACCCTAGCAAATACTGGAACAGCTATCTAGCAAATCAGAGGTAGTTCTAAGGACCCCTATACTTCTTTATTTCATGCTCTTCACCCATGCATCAGACAACAAAAGCATTTCTAGAAGTAGAAGACTTTTCCCAGAAGATCTAAACAGCTGAGGGACAAGTCCATGGCACAAAATGTCAAATTACAACTTAAAGCACTGACCATTTTCATGTACGACTAGTGTTCATTAATAAAAAGTGATGTACCTGTGTGTCCTTTCCCAAAGCACATATCTTCCTTCTGCCTATCACTAATGCGGCCCTGACGTAATGACGGTGGAAGCCTCATCCACGAGACATTACAACTAGAAGACCCCAAACATGCATGTTACAGGGACCCCAGTTCCCCTACAGCTCCCTTAACACCACATGGCGGCATTTTCCCTACATCTGAGAGATCTAGAATCATACCTGCCCACTGTCCTCAAAACATCTGGTAAACAATACATGACAGAGAAAGCTGGATACCACTTGTATCTGTCTGGGATCCTGAGTGAAAAGCAGGAACAGACAGGACCCCTCCAGCTACAAGAAGAATTTTACTGCCATGTGAGTAGCCATGGCACTGGTGGTCAACTACCTCTTGAGTGTTGTTGGGTGTTGCTGTGATTGTTGCTGTGGACAGAAAGGCTTCTGCAATTCCTCTGTGTATAGGGGACATAGGGGAGTTAAGGGAGGCAATAGGACAGGGCTCATCACTCCTAGCTATGGGGACCACCAACCTCTGTCCATGTTGTGCCATTTCAATAGCTCTGCGAGCTGGGACTGGGGAGCCGCCATCTGTCACGCTGAGAACCTC
Organism: Gavialis gangeticus; assembly: GCF_001723915.1. Taxonomy (NCBI): domain Eukaryota; kingdom Metazoa; phylum Chordata; order Crocodylia; family Gavialidae; genus Gavialis; species Gavialis gangeticus. The sequence goes on from NW_017729025.1 coordinate 149,189,311, forward strand.
CATCGACTTCCTCTCTGGCCGCCGCTTCCCATGTCTGTTCAGCATCGGGGAGTCCACACGTTTCCTGGGGGGATCTTTATGAAGAGAAAGTGCAGTCAGCTAGATTTGACTGTGACCTGAAGCACATGTCAGTCTGGCAAAATCCAACACTTCCCTTGAGCAATCTACTCTCACATGTCTGTAATATCCTCACTACTCTGTGCCTGAAGCACATGGGAAGATGCATGATTTTAGTATGTGCTCGTAAAGAAAGTTCAAGCCTTCCAGGAGCCCTGTGTATATACGCTGGCTGCTATTGCATACTAAAGCCTTTACTGCTGTAATTACCTGGGCCACCTAAAATTATACCTTAACTTTGCTCTGTAACATGCCCTCTCGATGCTTCTTTATTAATGTATGGAAAAGGCCTAAAACACACCTTCAAAAATAAAATTTAAGATTCCCCTCATCTTGTCCCATTAGAAGTATCAGTCTTGTTTATTCTAGATGATAACTGGAGAGGTCATGAAATGCATCTCTCTGGGCATGTCTACATGTGCAATTAATGTGACTGAGTATACTCCAGCGTAAGCTGAGCAGGAGTAAACTAATTCCAACATCACCATCTACATGTGCATTTCAGCACAGTAATTTACTGCACTGCTGGATACCACTTGTATCTGACAAGACTATCTGGCAGTGCAGTAAATTAATCTACTATATCCTAATTGCCATGTATGTGTAGCAGGTGACACTTCACTGTGCAGCAAATTAGTCTGCTGTGCAGTAAAGTGTAGACATGTAGGCTCTATTACTATAGTAACTGAGCCTTCACATAATACTTCTGCAAGGTAAAAGGGTGCTATTATCTTTATTTTACAAAAGGAAAAACAGGGTACTAAGGGCTAGTTTTTTAAAGGCTTTTGGGCTTCTAATGATACATACAAAGGCCCAGTGAGTTTTTCAAAAGGACCTAAATCCCACTGACATCAGCATCTTTAGGCACCTGAATACCCTTAAGAATTTGCCTTTAGATGACCTGTCAGAGCACACAGGAAATCCATAGTGGAAAGAGAGCTGCAGTCAGGTCTACTGAACTCCAGACTAGTGGCCTCTACCATTAGACCATCCCTCTGCTGATGGTATCACACCAGCAAAAAGAAGGAAAGCTGACGAAAGGGGAAGCAATTTTCTCAATGTTAGGCTATTTAAAGCCCCTTGTAATGGACACCTTCAAGAAAGGGCATCTTTTTTCTGAGCTCCACACTGTATTTTTGTGGACAATAGTGATATTCCTATTCTTTCTGCTACTTCATTCTTCCCTTGGGCTCCTACCCACTTGTTTCACCTCTCTATTATGTCTGGTCTCTTAGGCTACTGACAGACATTAAAAAGAAGGCATGATGGGATCTGATGTGCTATTGTGGGATTCAGCTTCAGATCCCATCATGCCACACTGCCAGTGCAGGGGGAGCCTGGGATCATCATCCTGCGCTCTCCCTGCACCAGCAATTTTTCCTCTTGTGGCTGGGAGTCCTCTCACTTGGTCAGAGCGCCCAGCCCTGGGGGAGAAGTGGGGGGACAGGACCATGCACTCCCATGGCTGATAGCTCTAATCAGCTGACAGCTCTAATTAGCTCTCCTGCTACCGGGAGCTCTGATCACTGATGGGGCTCCCAGCTGTGGGGATGCATGGTGCCCCTCTCAGATCAATGACTGGAGCACTCAGGTATGGCAGGAGGATGGGGGGATGCCCTGCACTTCTGCAGCTGGGAGCTCCATCAACTGATCAGGGCTCCCAGTCAGAGACGCTCATTGTGTTCCCCGAGCTGGGAACCCCGATCAGCTGACCAGTGCTCCCAGCTTCCAGAGTACATGGGAGTATGGTCTGGAGGCTGGAAGCACTGTCCATACCTTCAAATAAAGACATGACAGAAACCAGCAACAAAGTTATTACACATATTTTCTGTAAGAACATTGCTGCTTATTCTTGGTTTTAGCACAGTGTTAACTGAATGAACATGTGGTACTTATGATGTATCCCAGGGGTCAGCAACTCCCGGCACATGTGCCGAGCATGGCACATGAGGCCATTTGGCTCAGCATGCCACGGCCAGCCCTGGCTCTGGGCAGCTGCTGCCAGCGATGGAGCCCGGGCTGCCCCCAGTAGGGCTTGCAGCATCCCAGCTGCCTGCTGGGAGCAGCCCGGGCTCCCGGCTGGCAGCAGCTGCCCAGAGCCGGGACCAGCTACAGCTGGGAGGCTCCAGACAGCTGCATCAGGCTCTGGAGCCCAGGCATCAGCTCTGTTCTGGCATGTGCAGGGGCGCCTTGGAGCAGGCGGTGGGGGAGGGGCCTGAGGCAGCACAACCCTGGTCTCTCCCCCTGCTCCCAGCACAGAGCTGTGACTGAGCTCTGGAGCCCGGTACAGCTGTTTGCAGCCTTCTGGCCAGATCCCGGAAAAGTGCTTTTCAAACTTTTTTTCATATGTAACAAAAGAAGCAGAAAATACTAGCAGGGTTACATTATGGACCTCCACATCAGAAGAAATATAGTCTGTCTGTGTAGTGTTAAGGGAAATAAAAGCAGCAGCCAAATCCAATAATGCAGTAATAATGGAGGACTTCAAGTGTAGGCATATAAAATGGTCAAATGTCACATCAGGAAAAGGTTCAGGGACATAAATTCTTGACCCTTTAAATGACTGCTCCTTCAAACAGCTAACACGAGATGAGAGGCTGTTCTGAACTTAGTCCTGTGTAACACACAGCTGCTGGTTCAAGTCGTAACTGGAGCGGAGTCACTTGGTGCATCTACATGTGCCCAGGACTGTGTACCGTGCAGTCCCGGCAGCGCATGGTTATTTTTAGACTCAATGTTGCCATAGTGATAAGCTACTGCGACACAGCTCATTGCTATGGTGACGTAGCATCAGCGTCACAGTTTGTGCCTGCTGACACTATGCTGCCATAGCGACAAGCAACATCACTGTAACTTGTCGCTACAGTGACTTATCAGCTTGTGTAGATGCGCCCACTGAGTAATAGTGACCTGAAGATAATTAAGTTTGATGTTCTCACTAGGGGGTTGGCACCGGGGGCTCTTATGGGGACACCAAACTCTAGAAAGAGGGATTTAAAACTGAGAGTTAGAAAGAATCGAAGGTCAAAAGGTAGGAAATGAAAACCTTAAGAGTCAGCATCAAGATTACTTAGGCCTGAAAACATGAGTTCTGCTAGGTATGAAATAACCCTCCAGAAAAAGAAAGTCAGAAGAGAAGGAAAATCACTGTATGATTAAATGGCAAGGGTGAAGGGGGTGATTTGAACCAAACTGGATCAAAACAGAAGGCATCAGAGAATGGAAATCCAGCTGGAGTGACACTTATAAAATGGGGCATTAAGCAGTACAAGTTAAATGCAATCTAGGCATTAGAAATGAGCTCTGGAGAATGTTGAAGCACAATTAGCCAATGACAGAAACATTAATAACGTGGCATTTTGCAAGTCTGTAAGGAGGAAACTTGTGAGAGGAGAATGGGTCAGCCTAGGCTTACAGCTTGCACCCAGTCTTTCTAAACACTATTACACAAAGAAAGAGCGAGCGCTCACTATATGATTGTGTAATTTTGTTTGGCAAAAGCTCAGGCAACATGCATCTCTGAGGAATGCAATCTCTTAAAGCAACTATTATTAAATCCATTACCATTTCCCTGCTCTTCTATCGTTACGCAAGGCCATTGCTAATGGCTAATGATGAGATATTCATCAGAAGCATGATTGCTCTTAATTAAACCTTGCCCCATGTTCCCAGAGATATGGCTGGGAGCAGAGGAGGTAGAAACCTCCAGTGGGAAAGGAAGTACAACTTACTAACACTTGAATAATAATGCTCAGGGATTCTAAAATGTGCTGATGTGGCATAATGATATCTTCAGCCCAGAGTTAATCTAACCCTACTAGGGAACACTTTCTTTCCCTGTGCTGAAGATTCCAGCACAGGTGAACAATAGTTTGAATGAAACTATTCAAACTATTTCATAGCACATGAAAATAATTTGGGATATGGGAGAAGAGATAGATGATATATCTGGGGCACGGCTTTGCATTCACTTGTGCATATGAAGCTGAAGATTCAGCTACTATAGTTAGAGTTTTGGACAGTAAAAGCATCTGAGTTGCAAAATCATCTGTCAGAGATACCTGATGTATTACATATCTTTGATCACGTGGTCTGCACTCTGCCCACTAACCCGTTCCACTGAGGTCACTGCTAGCATTGTCTCAATTTTAACAACTAACCTGTCAGAAAAGCATTACCTATTCTCCTCCAAATACAATATTTTATTTTTGCAATATTGCCAGTGGCCCAGAACTCAAGTCCTGGAGCAGCAGCAGGTGTAAAGTTCAACATTTTATGTCCCTGAAGGGCAGAGGAGACTCCAGGCTTGCCAATCAAACAGAAAGCAGGGCCCATCTTTTCAGTTTGTTTTTGTACGGTGAATAACGGTGATGAATAACAGTGTCCTGGTTTATAGCTAATTTTCATGAGACTTAGAGTGTTACAGAGATACATGACTTAAAAAAATCAGTATTTTATAAAACTGTACAAAACTTTCTCAACTAGCTTTAATATACAATAGTAAGGTGTGTAGGAGAAACATTTGGGTGCCACTACATATATGCGTGTTTGTCTATATATCTACCTATGCAACAATGCCTACTTAATGATACTTACTCTATTTTTCATAGAAATAAATAGAGGAAAAAATTAGTAAGAATTTTTCTCCCCCTTTTTTTCCAACCTTTTAGACACCTGGTTGAAATGTAAGATATTTTAAGATTGTCTGTTATGACATTTCAAGTTTTGCTGATACATTAAAAAAAATGTCGGTTTCATAATCTTCCCAATTTCATCACTGGCTATGTAGCTAAGAGTAAGCTTCCATTTTTTAAAGATTTTTATTTGTCTTACCTTCTTTTAATTTTCATATTTTTTTCCTGATATCAATTGATGTAATTTCCTCCAAAGGCCTATATGCTGCAAAGACTTAGGTACTCGTTTAGCTGTAGATACGCAAGCAATCCAAGGACTTCACTAAAAATACTTGCATATCTAAAACTCATTGTGATTGTGCCCTTGAGCCTTTGCAAGACTGGGGTCTAAGAGACCTATTAAAGAGTGAAAAACATATGTCTTACTGATTATCTCCTGGTCCTGCTGTGTTTGACCTTGAACAGTGGAGATGGCCAGACTTAGTTATTAAGGTTACCATGCTGGCAGCATAAAGGGGCCCTAGGGCTGGTATAACACCAGTGTAAGAGATCCTTAGTGTAACTGAGAGCCTTTAGGATTGGCACAGCAGCTGCTGGAGCCGTACTGAACCTCAGCGCTGTCATTTTCCATTTCAGTGGGGGGAATGAGGGGCGGGTGGGAGGCCGAATGCCAAAGGGAGGACAGTGCTAGGAAGGATAGACTGAAACATGTCAACGGTGCCTGGAGTCAACTTTAAAGTACCTATTTCATTCCTGGGGGGTAGGTCCTCATCCTCATGACTGGGATACCTCTCTTTACGATCCAGGAGAAGAAAATAAATCATTTTCTCTTGGTTTTCTCTGAAAGAAAAAGAAACAAAGCAAGGACACTTCAAATTTGTTGCAGCCAAGAAAGAAGAAAAAAAATGCTGTAACCCCAAAGCTAATGATCTGTCTCACTCTGATCACCACAGCATAGGAGTGGTTGTAGTGGATCTTATCCTCATAAAATCCTTGTGAGAAAAGGAGGCATTATCCCTTCATCCCTTCGTGGCACAGGATAGACTGAATGACTTGGTCACCCAGGTGCCTATCTGAGCCAGGGATTCAAGGTGGTCCCCTGGTTCCCAGTCTGGTGCCTTGGGCCTGCCAGACCCTTGAGAAAGCTGTCAAGACTCAGAGCTTGGGAGACTAAAACTCTTTATTTACCCATGAATCCAGACACAGCACAATATGGCTGTAGACACCCCATGCTGCCCTGCTAACATTTGCCAGTCCTCACTTAAAAGCAAGACAGAGAATTCATCACTCCTTGGACTTTCAGCCTCTGAGCTCTATAGTACAGGGGGTGCCAGATGATGGTAATTTATGCGATGGGGAAGACCTATGCTCTAAGAAGTGTGCAGAGACCTCATCCTCCACCTATTTCTCCCTCCCCATTATTCATTTCCGAATGAACACTGGAAACTGGAACTGATCATTGGGACAGGGTCTCACCACTGATTTCACGTGGAAGGAGTGGGTAACCCATTATTTATTTTCTTTTTTTAGTTACATAACTTTATATTTAAGTGGAAGAAGAAATCAACTGTTGTTCAATCAGGGCAGAAACTGTGGATGGTTCATACTTCCAGTTGCGTGGCGGTACTCTCTTGGTCTTGTAGTAGTGATATAGCTTGTGAATTCTGCTCACAGTCAGAATCAGATGGAATTTGGTCACCCATTTCTAACCCCATGAGCATAAAAACCCTCAGACACCAACCAGTGTCACAGCTCAGTGAGCACTTACTCTTCTGACAACAAGTCTTGTAAGAGTTTATTTCGGTCACGGAAGCAGCCTAACGAGTGCATGCTATCTAACACGTCTGGATCAATATCTTCCAGGGAAGGGAGAGATCGAATCTGGACCTTTCGAGGAATTGGTTGCTCTGGTTCTGGCTCGTTCTTGCCCCCTCTGCAAGTGAGATGAAAGAAGAAGTGGTAGTGGGGAAAGAGAAGAATTAAATTACAAACATACCCATTGCTTTGGGACATGCTGTGCAGCAAGAGTGTCAGAACCTGATAAGAGGCTTTCTTTTGCAAACCAGACAAGTATTTTCTTCAGGCCAAATTCAGTGGGAGCTGAGAGCAATTAGCACCATCCTGGATTGGCCCCTTAATGAGAAACTTCCATGCTTGGTCAGAAATTCAGTCAGATTCTCATCCAGCAATAGACCTAATAACCTACCTGCTGTTCAATGCTCTAATGCTGTAAACTTATAAATCATTTCAGGATTCTAGAGATGCTGCCTCACAGACAGATCAGGCCTTGGGCTATGCAGCTACAATGGACATTTGAATAATCATCTCAGGCTATCAACTATGAACACGCTGACACCACACTCTGCTAATTATAACAGAAAGGGGCTTCTGTGCAGTTTACATACAAGGAGCTTGAACTTATGAAAGGTGTCACAGGTTTGGGGTGCCCAATGTGAAATACTTTACAAGGGTCAGATTTTAGGAGAAGATGACTTTGGAAAAGAAGACCCCTAATTTGACTGCCTAGATATGCACTTAGCAGCCCCTCTTCAGACATCCAACTTGGAAAATTCTGACCTGGGCATCTTGCCCAAGGTCACACAACGGGTCTGTGGCAAGGCTGGGAGTACAAAACCAATCAGCAGTAGAAGCACATTACTTTTTAAAAGGTGGTTAGCACAAACTGCCTGCATAATTATCTCATTTCATTCACTGAAAGCAGGAAATATTGATTAGTCATTACAATGAAAAACTCTGGCGATAAATAACATGTCAAGATTTCAGTCTAGATATACTGGTAGCAGGCTGAATAATACAAAGTACAAAACACGCCAAATATCCTTCAAGTTCATTCACTGGGACCCAAACCCTGTAGCCTGCATCACACTCAAACAGTAGGCTTCTTGGCAGGAGATGGATAAGCAACAACCTTGAACCACCCCAGGAGATGGTATGGATGCCTCAGGATGGATTGGCAGCGTCTGGACAACTGTAGCTTCTAGATGTGTGACTCCCCTATCCCTTTACACTGCATGAGGGCCTGGAAGTTGCATCATGACTAATGGCACCAGAATGCTGAGTCTGAAGATACTGGCCCCCTTGCTTGTCTGTGGTAACACCTTACTCCTCCCTTATTACAATGGTACTTTATCCCAGAAATCAGTTACTACTCAATGGGAGTAAAGATTATTAAGATGTAAACCTATGGTAGTCATGGATAAGCTCTGATGCTGGTCCCACAGTCAACGGGAGCTTTGCCACTGATTTCAAAGGCTGTATGATCAAGTCTGATGTCCCATGGTCACCCCTTGTAGGTTTGGGCTCTTAGGTGAGTGTGGCTTGTAGCCTTTTTACATGAAATTCATTATTGTCAGGTGTTGGCTGAGTTGAACTTCATCATTACATGGTGAGCAAGTGACCCCAGAGTTATTAAAATTATTATTTTTAATGAATGTTTTTGAAAATCCTCTGAGTCTTCGTGGCTCTCCTTTTAGGACCCCTGCTCTGAGGCAGTGCAGCATCATGACACTTGCTTTACATCAGCAATGGGCTATTTCTAAAGAGTATTGCTTGCTATCTTTCATGCACCAAAATGGGCCCTTTTTTTGCACTTCACATTCAAATACCCTCAGTCACCATCAGGCTACACATGTATGGTCAGACTTTCATGCTTCTTCATCAAGTACAAGGGAAGGCTTCAAAAAAAAAAATCAATCACCACCAGCAAGGCACTCGTTGCTTCAGGTAATAAAAATCACCAGCTCTGTGCTACAACTGGTATCGCTGTATTGCCTGTTCTACTCCACGTCTGAACCAAATTGCAGATCGCTTGCATTTCAGCCTACAGGCTCATCAAGCAACATCAGTTGATGAATACTGCAGATCATGTATGAGAGTGCCATAAGAACAAGGCCTTCTTTGTAAATGATGCTGCCTGCAATGGACTCGATACCTGCGTATGTTGGGTTTCTTAAACCTTGTCATGAACTTCCAGCATGAACCTCACTGATGCCAACAATAAGTACCTCAATTCCCAGCAGTGTGCATAAAATCAGAACTAGTACCATTATGTTCCCAATGGTTTAGTACAGCTGGGGTCAACCTTCTTGGCAGACATACCACAAATTAAGCCCCATGCCTTCCTGAGTGCCATTCCAATCCCCTTCTACATGATTTTCTGCTCTGCTTTCTGTGCCCTGCCCAATCTGCTGTTCTGCTTTCTGCGCCATTCCCTACTGGCCACTGTGCTGTGTGTCCCCTCCCTGATCTGCTGTGTGCCATGCACATAGGCTGCCTGTGCCACTTGTAGTACATGTGCCACAGTTTGACCGCCCCTGCTTTAGTAAATGCTGTGCCACCTCTAGCAGGGCACTGACCAAAAAGTGTTAGAAGATTTTGCACCTCTGAGTTCACCATAATATTTCACTTCATTTGTCTACTTGTTTTATCAGTAAAGGCAAAAAGCACTGAGTTATGGCAACTTATGTTCTGGGTCATCTTCCAGCATAAGGTTTAGTAGCATTGTGGAAAATTTATCTCACTTAAAAAAGGTCTAAAACCTATCCTTAAATTAGCTACCATATTAACATGTAGTGAATTGGAGCACTGAGGCAGGAATAATCCTGTCCTGAGAGGTTGGGTGAGGTGACCTCCCAAGGTCCCTTTCAGCCCTACTTTTCTATGACTGTATGACACAGTAATTTTTCTGGGGAAGTGCTTGTGCCTTGAGGTCTAAATTTTCATGGATTCTCTAAATCTCTCTCTGATTAGTCACAATTAAATCCTTCCCAGAGATTAGTATGACCCTAATTATCTATTTCAAGAGTTAAGTGAAATCACTTAATAAGTACTGAGTACAAATTCCAAGTCACTAATCTGCCATTTTATGATCCAAGGGCATGAATAAAGGTTTTATGGGAAGCTGGATGACAGCATTACATTAAAACAAAAAGAGTGAAACCAAAAGGGCTTCCCCAAATTTTGCATGTAGCTTATCACCGATGCTGCCTTTTGCTACTCTTCCCTTGTCAGCCTCAATATACCTGTGCAAAGCAGACAGAAAGCTATTAGAGATTTATACCTGGTTTTCACAAGGATAAACAACTCTACACAGGCTAATAAGTGGGGAGTCAGGCCCTTCTTCAGAAAATAAGTTTAGCTCTCCTGTCTTCAAAGACAAAACCTCCATGTTGTAAACCCAGTGTAAAGTAATGCAGCGATATCTGCCTAAATCTGCAAATGGTCTGAAATAATAACTCATGGAGGTGCGAATTGATCATTTAAAATATAATCACAATTTCGATTTTTTAACATTTATTTCTCTCCTGATCACAGTGTGATAAGTCAAAAGGAACGAGAAAGTCAATCAGCTGGTGTCACCCCATGGATAGCAGGCGAAAACTAAGTAGAATGACTGCATCACAAAGAGTTGTGCTGTCCATTGTGGGCAGCATTTAGGGTTGGGATTCCAGGGGATGACCTCTTGTTTGTGATGTAAGGCTTGGAAGGGTTTTACCAGGGGTTCTTTCTTTCTTTTTTATTTCTGTTTGCGCTGGCTCATTGGGAGATTAAAAAAAAAAAAATCTCTACTATAAAATTCAAGGCTTTCTCTGGTACTGAAAGCTGCCACATTTCCTGGGTGTAGGTCTACCAGCACAGCACAGTGCAAAGCAGTGCAGAGATATTGCCTACTTCTCAGCAGGGTTAATTGGCCTGGCCAGTGATTCATATTAATACAGCCATATTGCTTTGAGAGCCTAAGCTAATTTGTTTAGAACTAGTGTGTGTTCCCTTGATGCGATGCTACTACCGTTACAGGATAACAGAAAACAAACCAGGCAATCCTGTGAGATGCTGAACGCCCTCCTTTGCCACTGAAATCACCGGAGGCATAGGGAATGCCCCCCTCCAATAAAACCACAAGGAAAATGCACACACACGTGGGCGCACATGCACACATATGCCCCCGCCCCCAGGGGTTGTTTCCTGGTGAGGTTTGAAAGAAAAAACAATGGGTGAGGAGAACATGCAACTATTTCTAAAACTTCCTGAGAGCAGTGACAGAAAAGCTGTCAAAGCCTGACTTTCTGTGGCACACATCCAAGTGCTACTAGGTGTATTGACCTCTCAGGGGCATGTGTCAAAGCATCATTTTCTTGTGTATCAGTGATACTTTTTAGTCTCACTAGGTTACCATCCACATAAACTAAAGAGCCTATTTATTCATGGTTCATGAAGTGCTACCAGAGCTATACAAAGCGCAAAGCCACTTTAGAAAAGCCACACAGCCTTCCATTCACCCAAACCACCAGAGCAGAATTGTCTTTTCTTACAGACTTCATGTTCCATGACATGAGGCTGCTGCTGTCAGTCAAGCCACGGGACCATGCATACATCAACAGGTCATGAGCCAGCCTCTTAGTTTACTGTGAAGAAAGGGGAAGAGGGACCGGGTGGTCCTTCATTATCATGCAATGCAGTTTATTTTCTAAAAGTATCTCTTATTATTCCCCATCTTTGGAGGAAACCCGTGAAAGTCAGAAAGAAAGCAAAAAAATGCTGGCAGTCAAGAGGCTTTTTCTAGGGATTCCCTGTAAGCCAAGTAATCATAGATGCTCATCTCTTGTTATCACACTGAAGTATCTTCCTAGTTGCGGTGTATTCAGAAAGCAATTTCATAGTTTGGAAAGATGACCTGTGGTTAAATGGAGCTGTTGCCACACAGATGTTCCTATACATATGAAAGTCCCTGAGCTGAATCTACATAAAGGCACTTGTATTCACAGCAAGGAAAGTCATCATCATAGGCTGTTCCACCATTTTCTTTGTAACGTGAAGAAACAGAATTCAAAACCCACTCTATCCCTTTCATAGATTTCTAGAGAACCAGCTCCCCTTTCAACAGCAATAACACTAAAGATAATATATAAGATTAAAAAAATGTTACTTACATATACCATATGTGTTTCTGAATGTGTTCTAGCTAAAAAGAAAGAGAAAACAAGGAGTTAGTACAGAAAAAAAGAACAGGTAAGTGTATTTTATGACTTATAACACTGGCAGATGACACCAAGCTGCCAGAATGTTACCAGAACTATGAAGGATAGAATCAGGATCTGAAATGACCTGGACAAATAAGAGCAATGGTCTGAAACCAAAAAGAAATTCAACAGATGCAAGTGTAAAGTGCTAAACTTAGTAAGTGGAAATCAAATGCATAAATAGAAAATGGGGGATACTAGAGTAGACAACAGTATGGCAGAGAAGAATCTATGATTACAGTGGATCAGAAACTAAATACTACTTAACATAGTGATGCGGTTACAGAAAAGGTACAGCTCATACCAAGTTGTATTAATTTAGGAGTGCTGTGGTTACAACACAGGAGATAAACATTCTGCTCTGCTCTGTGCTCGTTGAGCCTAGAGCAGGAGTACTATGTCAAGTTTGGGGCACCACACTTGAAGAAAGACACAGACAAACTGGAAGCAATCAGGAGGACGGCAATAACAATGCTAACAGGTTATGTAAACATCATGTATATGGAAAGGTTGAGGGAAAGGAAGACTAATCTAGAACGAAAGACTAAGGGGAGCCCTGATAACAGTCTTCCAATGTACACAAGGTTGTTATAAAGTAGTCTTGGAGAAAGACCAGAAGAAAGTCAGCTTAATTTGCAGCAAAGAAGTCTGAGGTTGGACTTTAGGAAATATTGTTGGGGTAGTGAAACACTGCAAGAAGAGATGTAGCAAGCTTCACTGGAGGTTTTTAAGAACAGGTTAGACCTGTGGTTCTCAGGTTCTCTTAAACCTGTGGTGTGATGCAAAGCACACCTTGGAAAATGCCAGCTCTTAGCTTTCAGGGGTGTAGGTTTCAGGTAGGTTTACTTATTAGACCAACTATTTGAGTTGGTCCAATAAAAGATATCGGATTTACCCAAAGAACCATGTCTGCCTACCCCTTAGCTTTTGCTTCTAGCTTTCACTTATTTTTTGACTGTGGAAAAATACTAGAGCAACTCTTCCATTGCAAAGAACTCAGAAAGACCACAGTAGGTCAGCGATATATTTTTGGTGCTATGGATTCCTATTTGAAATCTCTGGGTTTATCTTGTGAATCATGTGGAGGTGTTTGCACACTTATCAGTGCTAACATTGTGAATCAACCCACAGCACCCGTAGATGGATCTCATGACACCTTGACTGAGAATCACTAGGTTAGATACACATCTCTCAAGGAAAGCTGAAGTATACTTGATACTGTCTCAGTGCAGGATGTTGAACTGGACGATCTCTTGAGGTCCCTTCCAGCTGTATAATTCCTATACAGTGACACATACAAGGTCTCTTGACCTTCTGATGCTCCCACTTCAATAGCAAGTCTGATATTCTTAATAGGAGTTTTTTTAATGAGAGAAAAATGGAGAGGAGGGACAAGTTCAGAAAGATGAAGTAAGTGATGACAACATGAGGCTGATCTTCTACCATGAATCACTCCTGATGGACCACATCAGATCTTAGTAGCTTCACAGAGGCAAAGTGAAGTGAGATTGCATGCTCTGGTAATAATATTTAATACCCTGGCACCTATGGTGCATACACCAGTTTTCTCAGTGGGCCTGCACCATCTCCACTCCAGTCCTACATTCCTTATAGAAGGATGATGGAACAATGCTGCTATGACTGAGTGCTAAATGGACAGTTATGTGTACAGAGAAGAATGGGACAATGAGCAAAGTTTGACAGTAGCAATGTCTGCCTACAGTAGGCAAGACCCAGAAACTGTTTCATGGTGGGAACACATTTCTACAAGGATGGGGAAAAACAAAGACAAAAAATGTCCATACAGAACTCTTTTCCCTGATGTAGAGAGAGAACAACTCCAGCTCATATAAACCCTTGCAGTAAATCCTTTCTAAACTTGTGTGTCTGCAGCAGGATCCCAGAAGAAAAGGACCATTCCTGTGTGATAAGACAGGAACCTTTGTGCATGTGTTGTGCAACGTGTGCACTTGCTGTGTGCACACATGGGCTGGTACAGCACGATAGCGAAAGGCTGGAGGGAGAGCTGGAAGGAAACTCAAGTGCTAACGGCTGTAAGAGGAAATCTGAGGCCCATTAAACCGGTCAGCAAGAACGGAGACAGCTGTCCCACTCTTATTGCTTTCCACTTCATTTCCAGACTAATGGGAACTGGCAAGCCAAAACCAGAGAGGGACAGACAGACGCTCAGAGGCAGAGACCAATGTAAAGAGAGAGAGGAATCAAATGTGTCTGTCCATTATATAACAACAGCTTGCCCTGGAAACCTCAGCATAGCTGCGGCTGATTCTTTATGAGATCATTTGTTAAGCACGACAGGGTTTTTTCTGGAATAAAAGAAACAAGGAAATGTGACTTAGAAAAGCATGGCAGGAGGGCAGCAGGGGAAGGATGAGATATGACCAATCTCCTTCAGAACTGGGGCCATATTCACACTGCAGTCATGGGAGCATATGGAGGTACACCTGAGCGTGCTTTCATCTGGCCAGCTGGGGTACCATTAGCATCACAGCTGCCCAGGTGTCTACTCAGGGCAGTCTGGTACAAATGGATTCAAAGCTTATGCCACCAGGTGGCTTTCCTGCTCCTGGTTCTTGAGCTGGCCAGATTAAAGTTAATTCAGGTACGTCTACGCTTCTGCAATCATTCCTCCAACTGCAATGTAGACAAAACCTCAGAAAGCAAAGGTTAAGCCTGCTGTTGTAATATTCCCACTCATGCAAAAGCCCCAACTGGATTTCCCAGGCTCCACTTCATAATCATGAAGCAGAAGCAGCAGCCATGTCTGTATGCAGGTAAGAAGAGTGCATATGCAGGCCTGCTGTATTACCCTGTGTTGTTCAGTCTCTGGAGCTTAGGTGTTTGGGCTTAAAAAGAGCAGAATCGTTCATGTCCTTCTGAGCTTTTCATTCTGAAAAGCCTGGCCGAGGGTGGCATGTAGCCACCTTTCCATGCTGTGCCCCCCTTCTATTCACCACCAAAAATACCCACTCACTTAGCCATGATCCATTCCCAGTTTAGCAATATGGTAAGGGAAAGTAATCATGACCTTGGGACCAATGGGTGAATTCCACCTGCCCTGAGAACCTGCGCCCAAGAAGCATTAATATTATGCATTAGTATTATATATTACACATACTGTGGTTAAACCTAGGAACCCCAGCCTTGGTCCAGGAACCCAATGTGCAAGGTACTGTACAAACAGATTAAAGAGTCAGTCCAGCTTGTCTCTCTTCTCTTTTTCCCCCTTTTCTCTGGGACAGGATTCTAACATAGCCAATCACCAGTTCTACCAAATAGTAAGACCCTAGGGTATGGTTTTTGAGGAGGTCCCCTTACATTGTGGTAACTACTTCCATCTCACACAGGAAAGCCACCCCAAAGAGCACAAGTACTCGACCTGGTATATAGTGCACACGATGTGGAGGGATGAAGCCGTTAATGATTTCAGACAAGGCATAGATGATACAGCTAAGCTATGTCCAAATCTTTTTCACATGTGCCTCTTCCACACTCTTCTCTGCCTCTCAGTGGGCGTGTCTACACGTGATTTTAAGTGGGCTTAAATTTAATGTGTGTTAAGCTAATGAGCATTAAGCATTTTTTGGCAGGTGTCTACACGTGGTGGGACTTGGGACTAACTTTAGTCCCAGGTCAGTACAGCCCTGCCATGTGCCCCTGTGGCCACTGGGGGGGAACTCCAGACTCCGGACACATGGCTGCCAGCACTTAGCAGCTATGTTGAAGCTGGAGCCAGCTGCCAACACCCAGAAGCCATCTTGAAAGCACACCCTCCGTTCTGTGACCTCTGGGGTGATGCTTCCTGTGTCAGAGAAGCAGCGTGGCAGACACAGGCAGAAAGTATCTGCTCTGCTCCTGCTGCAGCTGCACTTCCCAACCCTGCCTGCCCCAGATCCTGGCCCTAGAGCCCAGGGACAGGGTCCCCGGATCCTCAGGGCTGCCGCAGCTGTCTTGCTTACCCACCGCCATTCCATGCACCTGCCACTCAGCCACTCAGTGCAGCCTGACTTCCACATCTGCTCCAGCCACCTGCTGGACAGTTGGTACATGGCGTTCCAGGGCCTCTGCTGCTGCACAGCTGCTATTGCCAGCCCCAGCAACCATGGGATTCAGGACACTACCGCCCTCCTGTTCCACCAGCCCCACCACCTCTGGGCCCACTGCATCAGCCAGCACTGTTGATAGTGCATCCTGCTGCAGGAATGGGATGATGACCGGGGGGTGACGCATTCCAGACAACCCAGGCCACCTCTGAAGACCTGCTGCAACAGCTCTGGCCCCACCTGGAGCACTAGGACACAGAGACGTGCCTGCCTGTCTCTGCCAACAGCCGTCTACCATGCCATCCACACACTCCCTACCCCCTGCACACCCCCAAGCACCATTCCAGGACACACTCATATTTGTAATGAAAACCTTTATTCCCCTTGCACCCCCCACCCCTATGCCCCAAACCTTACTCCTCAGCCAACAGAGCCCCCTCCTCCTCCCTCCCTGACACACAGAGCCTCTCCACCATCCTCCCTGCCTACCAACAATAAAATACCTCCTCCCAAGCACTGAAAACTATATACACCAGTCTTAGTCTTTGTCTGAGTACCAGAGTGGGGACCTGTGGGGTGGGGGTGTTCAGAGCACAAAACCCAGCAGCAGGTGGCCAACACCTGGCTGTGGACAGTTCCCTTGTGGGTCCGGGGTCTGTGGCGAATGCCAGGGACTCCTGCAGGTGGGAGGTGGTGGAAGCCCTCCTCCCAGGCTCAGATGGGGGGCTGCTGTGGGGCAGCAGGCAGGACCCAGGGGCCCTGACTGGCCAGTTGCTACAGGGCCCAGTGCCCCTGCTGTACCAGGTCCCGTGCCTCCTTGCAGGCAATCTCCTGGCCAATGTCCTCATCCTGCCAGGCCAGCTCCTGTGCCTGCTGCCATGCCTGCTCTCACACCACCTAGTTCTCAACTGCTGCCACCAGCTGCTGGAGCCAGAGGGTTCAGTCCCTGGTGTGCTGCTAGAACAGTTGGCATGTCTGGGCAACTCCAGCAGTGGGTGGCAGCAACCCTGATGTGGCACTACCTCAGTGCCCTGCAGACTCTCTCCTGCATCCAGATGTTGACCCTGCAGAGGCAAGAGAAAGAAAGCTTTTATGTGAGCTTGCAACATTACAGAGATAGGATGCTCTGCACCAGAGGTGCTGCACTGCCCGGCCTCAGATTGTAGGTTGGCTTTGTGTGGGTGCCCAGGGACCATGGTAAGCTGTCTGGGTAGGGCTGGGCCCAGGCAGCTGCCAGCTGAGTCCTCCAGCCCCACTTGCTTTCACGGGGCCAGCAGGCCACTGGCCAGAGGCAGCCTGCCTCCCCTGCTCCTACCCAGGGCGGGCCAGACTAGGCTGCTGGCAACTCCAGACAGGGGCCAAACACTCTGTTGCACTGCTGCCCAGCCCATGGTGCCCGGGCTCAGGGTGTGTGGGGCTCCCAGACAACTGGGGTGAAGGGCCTCTCCAGGGAGGTGCCCCAGGGCCAACCCTCTCCCCTGCACTGCCAGTGCACCCTGAGTGTGCCACTGCTGTGTGTGTCCTAGGCAGTTCATGATGAGCTGTTTGTACAGGTGAAGGGCTGCATAAGCCATTACGTCCTGCTGATGATAATTCTGCTGGTGCCCTGGGCACACCAGCACTCCTGGTTTGGGACCCTGAGCTATGACAGTGCAGGGGGCAAGCCCAAGCTGCCCTGCAACCTCCACTACTTCCTGGAGGGCTACCTGTCGCAGTGCTATACATCCCTCCCCCTGCTGCTGAGGACATCGCCATGGGGATTGCTGCCTTCCTTGCTGTGTGAGAGGCCTGTGCCCACCCAGTTGTGGGGACACAGGCGGCTCAATAAAGTTTTGAACTGTGTCCTACCTCTCTGTGTGCTGTGGAGGGGGAACCTGGGGCCAGGGGAGTATGGGTGG
>NW_017729025.1:149207216-149229854 GCF_001723915.1 Gavialis gangeticus
GGCCAGGGGCAGGGGCAGGGGTGGGGGCAGAGCAGGGCCAGGGACTGGGAGGGCCCTCAGTACAGGACTTACCATGTGTTCAGAGCTGGTGATGCTGGCAGCTTGGCGTGGGGCTCTCTATCAGTGACAGTGTCTGGCTGCACCCTGTGTCCACAGCCTGTGATGATCAGCAGGCCAGCACGCAGCCAGGGCCCCCACAAAGGAAAGGTACAGCTGCTGGTGACCGGTGGTGTGGCCGGCTGCTCCTTGTGGTGATGTGTGGGGCTGGGCTGAGGGTGAGGCAGCTGCTGGGCATGGCTCCACGAGTTGCCAGTGGATACAGCAGCCAGGGAGGTGGGCAGGGTGGGGTGCTGAAGGCCCAAGGTCCCGTCCTCCAGTGACACATCACTGGAGGCATCAGAGTGGGGTGTGGGCGAGAGCAGGCTGTCCCTGCTCATGGGACCCTCTCTTCCAGGGTACCAAATGCAGGTCAGCTCCTGTATAAAGGGCATGGTCTTATGGGCATGACTGGACCGACGATTGAAGTCAGTCATGGCCATCCACTGTGCCTGCAAGACCTTGGTCTTCACGCAGCACTGCTGTGCCATCCAGGAGTGGCCTCGTGCAAACATTCTGGCTGAAATGGCCTCATAAATGTGAGTGTTCAAGCACCCACCCCACACAAACTGTTTCTGGATGTTGGTCTTGCCCCAGAGCTCTACATGGTTGTGTACCTCGTCTTAAGTCCAATTAGAGCTCCAGGCACTTGGAATGGGCGTGGGCACATGGGCAGGGCCAGGACTTGATGGGCAGGATGTGCTGGACCCCTGCATGACTGTCTGGGCCCCTGTGTGGCTGTCCCCGTGATGCCACCCTGGAGGGCTGCCAGCAGCACCCAGGACTGGGGCATGACCAGGGAAAGGGACCCTTGCTGCACAGGTGCTTCACCACAGTGCCTGCAAAGAGACAGAGCTGGGGGTGAGCAGGAGCAGGTGCTGGCCCTGCTGCCATGGAGAGCAGGGGCAGCAGCCCTGGGAGGAATCTCAGGCATGGGCAAGGGACGCAGCAGACTGCAGTCCTTTACAACATTCCCCTGTGGCCAACGAGCAGCTCTAGCTAGGGGACAGGACTGGCAGAGGCTGTCTGGGTCCTGCCCAGTGGGGCACATGGGGCCTGATGGGCTCCTGAACACAACAACATGCATGTCTAAGCTCTTGGTATGTATGCCCTAAGGCACACAATGGCTGGAGGCCTTTACAGACTGCAGCTAGGGGCTGCCAGAGAACAGCCCAGCCCTGGACCAGGAGAGGCGGCCAGCCAGGAGCAGACCCAGCACTAAAGGCCCTGCATTAATGTTCATTAACATGCCTATATGTGCGTTAATGCACTTTAACTAATTGAGCCTAAATTTGATCCTTGCTTTATGCAAGGATCAAATTTAGGCATGATTAGCCTAAAATCACCATTTTTAGGCACATTAAGGACACACACGTGTAGACATGTACCTTTAATGTGCCTTAAATCGGGCAAATGCACTTTAAATGCCCACATGTAGACACACCCAGTGTGTTGGCTGTCCTCTTGTGTCTGTGATATGCAAAAATATCAGCATGGTTCAGGCGACAGCATGTCAGTCTCCAAGACAGAGCAGGGGGTCACAAGTTCATGTCCTAGTCAAAGCATCTTCAGGCTCCTTCAGTTGAGCCATTAAATTGAAGACCCTTCTGCCCATCTCTGTTAGCCATTCCAGATTATGTGAAAGATCCTGGAGCCTTTACAAAAAGTGGACTGCCCCATAAAAATATATACAAGAGTGTGTGACAGCTCTTGCTGACTGCACAATGACTACTGTTTGCCTACACAACAGCAGCACTACCTGTATTAAAATAATTAAAATCATTAGTGGAAAGCCCTTTGGGATACCTCAGGTATGAAGAGTACTCTGCAAAACCAATGTCTATACTGATTTAAATGTAATTGCATTGAAATGTTAATATAATACTGTGCAAGTGTGCTTGCTGCTGCCAACTTCTTCACTGCTTTTTTTCAGGTAATTAATTAATGCTTTGTTGCTTTTCATCCGCATTAAAGTGACAGGAGGGGTTATGGAAGGGCGATTGGTTTTGACAAGAAGTCTGTAGCTTTTTTACTATGCAGCGTAAAGGAGGGTGATCCATTGTGGAAGCCAGTCTCACTCCTCCTGTCTTCCTTTAAACACAAGGTTTAAATGCATTTAAGCGATGAAGGCCATTTAACAGCCTTTCCCAGAGGGTTTTCTCACTGTTTGCACAGAGGTTTGCCAAATTTAATGCCATTTTATAGAGGCTGTAAAAGTTCTGCTTCCTTCTATCTCTTAACCACTGCAGGCAATGGCCACATGATGCTGTCTTTGAAACAACAAAAAGCAGGCACAGATACAGTGCACATGCACAGAGACAGTGGAGGCTTCCTGAAGCTCAAATGATGGCCCTGGAAGGAGAGGGGGCTAATTTCCAGTGTGAAAGCTTTGGGAAAAAATTAATCCAATGGATATTATTTATTTGAACTCAAGCAGTGCCTAGAAGCCTTGCTCCTGGGCCAGAATCCCATTGTGCTAGGCACTGTACAAACTCAGAACAAAAAAGACTGAAAGCTCCCCCACAGAGCTTTCAGTCTAAGTATGAGTCAGGAAACAACAGATGGCTGTAGACAGGCAGATGGGGGACCACAAGGAAACAATGGGACAATATTGGCAGCATGACAAGCAGTGGCCTCAACAGAGCAGCTGCCTTGGCGTAGTGATGGGCCAAGCTAAAAAGCTCTGCTCCAGATACAAACTCTCCATGATATTTGTGGGCATTCATACAGAGGCTGTTGGTTTGACTCATCTCTACGCTGTGCTATTTTGAGTGTGGTCTGTTTACCCTAAGTCAACCCATTTGTTAGGCCAGTTCATTTATCGAGAGCCATCTTCATTCAAGAACAGGTCTATGTTCAATCCTTACACCTGGTGTGTCATACTGAGAGATTTTCATAGCCAAACAGAAGGCAAAGTGAAAGTAGAAGAAAGAACTGCTGACATACTATAGTTATTGTAATTAATAATTATTAATACGAATTAATATTATTTGTGATACAGGATCATCTAGAGAACCCAACACAAATCAGAGCCATACTTTGCTTGGTACTGTACAAACCCACAGAAAGAGGCACTCTGTGCTCTAAAGAACTTATATTTTAAATAAACCAGTGAGATAGTTACACCCACATTAGAAATGGAGAACTGAGGCTGAGAGAAATTAAACCTTTGCTTAAGAGCTTACCCTCAAGACCATCTATGAAAGGGAGGGGGACAGCAGAAGGATGAACTTTTCCTGATCAATTTTTCAGCCCTCACAGTAATGAGAGCAGGAGCATTAACATAAACAAGTACTACAAACAAAATATTTAAAAAAATTGAAATAATAGCTTTACTTTCTGATCAGACTTAGGAGAGAGTCACTCTGGAAAGACATGGGCCTCCCTTCTCCTCCTCTTGGGCATGCACTTTGCTGCAGTAAACGATCCCAAACATCCAGTCAGCCCCAACTACAGAAGCCCAGAATTATAGGAAAGCAGGGCTGGAGTGGATCTCAGGAGGTCACCTAAGCCAACCTCTGCCTGTCCTCTCTACCATTTGAAGCAGTGCTATTCAGCATTTTGGTACCTTGGGCTCAACGAATGGCATGGTACCAGTCCATGGGCCATATTGGGCCCCATGTGCTGGGATTGGGTCTGCATGCCAAGATCGGGCACCACATGGCTTTGGCTGGCCCCTCTGTGCTGGGATTGGGCCCTGGGATATTGGTCTGCCTCTGTCTGGCGTAACATGCCAGGATTGGGTCCCAGAGCCTCTGCCTGGCCCCACTCCAGGAACAAGTCCCAGGATCCTGTGCTGCCTCTATTTGGCCCCTCTGCTGTCCCACTGCCTGCCCCCTTTGCTGTCTGAACCAGTGGTGCTCAAGCTTCTGGCCCTGCAGGCTGGATTTTACTCTAGACACCAGGATTAGGCCTGCTTGCCTGAACTGGGTCTGAGCACTGGGATCAGGCTACAGGATCCCACATTGATGTCACCTGCCCCCATGCACCAGGACTGGGACCTGGGGCCCCGGGCCACTCCACCTGGCCCCATGTACCAGAAAGTAGATCATGCAAGTCCAATCTAGTGTGTAGGGCCACAGCCCATGTTGCTCCCCATCTTGCCGGCCAGAAGACAGTGTCAGGGGCTGGACCTGGACTGCAGGCCAGGGGTTAAGCACCCCTGGTCCAAACTGTCTCAACCAAGTGTTTTTCTATCCTGCTCTTAGAAACTATCCATGTCTGTAGGTAATCTGTTCCAAAGCTTAACCAATTCATAATGAAAAAGTTCTTCCTAATACTTGACCTAATTTTCCCTTGCTGCAATTTAAGCCTATTATTTCTTGTCCTGTCCCTTGCAGCCACAGACAATAGACGTTTCCTAGCCCTTTCATCATTTTTGCTGCTCTCCGCTGAACTCTTTCTATTTTGTCCCTGTCTTTCTTGAAATATGGTGCTCAAACTGGACTCAGGACTCCAGGTGAGATTTTCCCAGTGCCTCAGAGACTGAAAGAGTCACTTCTGTTCGTTTGCTAGAAATGTTCCTATTAATACAGCCCAGTACAATACGGGTTCTTTTTGCAAAAACCACATGCTGTTGGCTCAGG
The DNA here is from genome assembly GCF_001723915.1 of Gavialis gangeticus. Classification (NCBI taxonomy): domain Eukaryota; kingdom Metazoa; phylum Chordata; order Crocodylia; family Gavialidae; genus Gavialis; species Gavialis gangeticus. The sequence continues at coordinate 149,211,899 of NW_017729025.1, forward strand.
TTACAGTCCACTATAACCCCCCAGGTCCAAGCCAGTCATTTTACAGTCTGTATTTATGGATATGTTTATTCCACCTTAAGTACAGGACTATGTGCTTGTCTTTACTGAATTTCATTCCATTGATTTTTGGATCATATCTTCAGTTTATCCAGGTCATTCTGAATCCTTGTCCTATCCTCTAAATTGTGTGCAACTCCACCCAGCTTAGTGTCACCTTCAAATTTGTTAACTGTGTGCTGAATACCCCCCTCCAAATCATAACTGATTCTTTCTAATTTGTCTATGTCTTACTTGAATTATGTTCCCTAAAACTAACCTTTTACAGTAAGCAAAGTGCTAATTTATTGTCCTCAATGGGTCCGGGTCTTTGTGAGTAAAATAAGAACATCTGAATTGCTCAGATCTGTGTGGATGTCCATGACATTCTCATTAACAAGTTAAGGAAATATAGACTAAAGTACTGTAAGGTGGATACGTAACTAGTTGGATCAGTGTACTCAAAAAGTAGGTATCAGTAGCTCAATGTCTAGTTGGGAGGAAGTATCAAGTGAGGTTCCCTAGGGTTTGTCCTGTGTCAGGTATTGTTTACTATTTTTAGTAATGATTTGGACTGTGGGATTGAGTGCACATTTAGCAATTTGTGGATGACACCAATCTGGGTGGAGTTGTAGACACTTTGGAGGACAGGGCTGGGACCCAGAGTGACCTGGGTAAACTGGAAAAAATGGTTCACAATAAAGCAGATGAAATTCAACAGGGATAAGTGCAAAGTCCTGCACTTGGGACAGAATAACCGCACGTAGAAATACATACTGACTAAGCTGCAGTACTGCAGAAAAAGACCTGTGGGTTAGAATAGACCATAAGCTGAATATGAACCAATGGTGCTGAATATAAACCAACAGTAATATGATCTATTCTGCACTTGTGAGGCCTCACCTGGAGTACTGTGTCCAGTTTTGGACCCGACACTTCAAGAAAGATGTGGATAGTTTGGAAAGAGTCCAATGCTGAGCGACAAAAATTATTAGAAGCATGGGAAACATGACTTATGAGAAAAAGTAGAAGGAGCCAGGGTTATTTAGTCAGAGGAGAAGACTGAGGAGGGATTCAATAATAGTCTTGAAATACCTGCCAGACAACTACAGAGAGGATGCAGATAGGCTTTTCTTTATGGCTGTAGGGGATAGGAGTAGGAGCAATGGCCTCAAAGAGCAGCAGAGGAAATTTAGGATGGAAATTAGGAGGACATTTCTGACTGTGAGGATGGCTAAGCTTTGGAACAGGCTCCTAGAGACTTTGTGGAATCTTCATCCCTAGAAATTTTCAAGATCAGTTTGGACAGACACTTGGTTGGCATGATTTAGTTCTGGTTAGGACGGGATAATCCTGCCTTAGGCAAGGGGCTTGTAAGGTCCCTTCCAGCCCTACTTGCTTATTCTACAGCTGCTAAACAAGCTGAAGATTTCTATAAGTAGAAAACAAGATAGCATGCTGTTCACTATTAAGGTTGAATTGGTGTTGCACTGGGTATTTGTCAAAATCAGGGATTCTGGTTTTCTCTGATAAAAAAATCCCCAATTTTCAAATTAAAAAGTAACCCAAAATCCCCATTTTTCTGTGATTAAAATGAAACACCACAATATATATATATCTACATATCTATATATAAGTGGTGTTTCACTTTAAGCACAGAAAAATGGGGATTTTGGGTTACTTTCTTTTATCCAAAAATTGGGGATAATTTTTTATGAGAGAAAACAAGGATCCTTGCTCATAATTATGTATATGGCTCCCAGTACATCAATCCATGTATGTTTCACCATCTTTAGAATATTTTTCCTCCAAATAGCCCAGTAAAGTAGGGAAGTAGTGTTAACTATGTTATAGGCAGGGAACTGAGGCACAGAGAAGCAAAGCGATGTGCCCAGGTTCATTAAGAAAGTCTGTGGCAAAACAGGGAATGGAAGCTAGGACTGCCAAATCTAAGTCAGTACTTTTGCTAATGAAAGCATCTTCCTCTGGGTCCCTCTAAATTCGGTGGGACAGAACCAGTCTCATAGAGTAGGGCTATGAATAATTTGTGCAAAAATTCAATATTTTTAAATTGGTCTTCTTTCAAGATAGTTTGGAACCCATTTTTTTCCTTTAAAATACTGTATTTTCCATTTTTTCCATATTTTTGTTGAAAACCTCAGAAACATTAGCAAAATTTTGTACATGGAGGACCAAATTTCAGTAAATAAAAAGCTTTGATTACCGTTTAGAAAACACTCATAATTAAAGTCTCAAACATATGGAATTTCATGAAAAACTTGAAAAAGTTAAAAAGATATTCTTCAAAAAAAAGTGTGGGGAAAACAGCTTTTCAACGAATATTTTTTATTTGATAAAATTTTCTCTTCTACTAGAATGCAACTTCCTTGGAAAATTCCTGATTTGGGTTATTAAAAATGACACTGGACTTTTCACCTCTGAGTCATTAATTAGAATGGGACCTGGTATGGTAATGAGTGGCTACATGTACACAAGACGCTGACTGCACAATTGCTACTGCTCAGACATTTAGTACTTATATACGCAAGTACTAAATGACTGTGCAGTAAGTGGTGTTACTGCATAGTACTGTCCCCAAATGACTTTCTGGTGATGCTGACTGTGCAGTAGCTTGTTGCTACTGCACAGTAGTATCACAAATTCACAGAAGTTTAGGGCTGGAAGGGACCTCGTGAGATCATCAGGTCCAACCCCCCAGCTCTGGGCAGGAAAGACTGCTGGGGTCAAATAACCCCAGCAAGGTGTGTGTCCACTCTCCTTTTGAAGATCTCCAGGGTAGGTGCTGCACCACCTCCACTGGGAGTCTATCTCAGAGTCTGGTCACATGAACCATCAAGACATTTTTCCTTATATCCAGTCTAAAATCTTCTAGGAGTTTGACTGCTGCTCCTGGTTTTCTTCTGGGGTGCTTTGGTGAATAGTTGTTCGCCTAGCCCCTGATGCTCTCCCCTGATATACCTGTAAGCTGCCACCAAATCCCACCAAAGTCTTCTCTTTTCTAGGCTGAACAGTCCCATATCTGTCAGCCTCTCCTTGTACTGGCTTGCTCTTCAAGCCTCTAATCTTATGAGTGGCTCTTCTCTGCACATTTCATGCCACATGATGCTACTGTGCAGTAGTAACGAGCTACTGCACAGTCAGCGTCTTGTGTAGATGCAGCTGGTGAGAATCAAAGCCCACAGTGCCAGCACTGGGCAGCATTCAGAAGCAAGGCAGGGAGGAAGGTTCACTTCACTTCCTGGAAGACTGGTATCTGCATCACCAAATCACCACCATCTAGTGCAGACTCATGCTGCTGTTAGCAGTCTCAACAGAGATGCCAAGTGCTGATCTGTGAGTTAATTTAGAAATATTTTTGCAGAATGAAGAACCAGGAGGAATTTTAAATTTACATTTTTTTATACTCCCACTCATCTGCAAGCGTAAGTTCATATAAAATCATCATCAGATCCTGATGAAATGATTTACAAGGGCAAAAATGCCCATCAAGTCAGAAACCTCCCCTGAATAGCGGGCAATCTTGCTTTTTAAAATTATTTTGACTGTTACATTTTCAAATTACCCAAGAAGCTTTAAGATGATGTCAGTGAAGGATATCATCGCTGCAGTGCACTCAAGCTGTAGGGTCTCAGATGGTGGTGGGATTAATCTTAGATGGAGTATTTTGGGGGACTCAGCATGAGGTACCTAGGGCACAAAGTGCACAAAGATACAACACAAAGTCTAAAGAGTCTGGAAAACACAGTTCCAAACATTTGTTATTCATGCTGGCAGAGGACAGCATGCAGGGTCCAGGACAGAAGGCAGTGTATCCTGAAAGAAAGGAGACTACTTAACATAGGGTCCAGAGGGTAACAGGGTTGAGAGGGTCCAGAGGAGGGCCACTCGCATGGTCAAGGGGCAGCAGGCCAGGCCCTACAAAGACAGGCTGAAGGGCTTGAATCTATTCAGCCTCCACAAGAGATGGCTGAGAGGGGATCTGGTGGCCCTTTACAAACTCACCATGGGGGACCAGTGGGAATTGGGGGAGGCTCTGCTCCCCCGGGCACCACCCAGGTTATTAGGAATAACTGCCACAAATTGTTAGAAAGCAGGTTCAGGCTGGACATCAGGAGACATTACTTTACAGTTAGGGCTGCCAGGCTCTGAAATGGGCTCCTAAGTGAGGTGGTGCTCTCTCCTACCTTGGGGGTCTTCAAGAGGAGGCTGGACAGATATTTGGCAGGTGTGTTATGACCCTGCACTCGTTCCTGCCCGGGGCAGGGGGTTGAACCTGATGATCTGTTTAGATCCCTTCTGACCCTAAGCACTATGAAACTTTAGAGCATATCTTCAGTCAGAAATGCAAAAGATGGGGACACCTAGGAAAGGAAGGGGGTGGGGGGAGAGCATCTTGGCACAAAACCCTCTGCCAGTTTGGGGTACCAGAGTGTACAGGCTGACTCCAAAATGTACCCCATCTATGAAGGGTTGTTATTGCAAAGAGGAATCCATTTCTACATGAAGGACCAGAGTGGAAACAAAACATAAACTGCCTGCAACATTTTTTTAAAAGAAAGTCAGATTATCCTATAAACCTTTATCTACCTCCCTTTATTCATGCTCCAGGGAGAGATGCCTGTCAGCAGCAGTGGAGAAGAGAGCTACCTGAACTGTGCAAAAATAAACACAAGGAGGGGGAAGATCTGGAGGAAACTCAAACATACATATGGAGATGGAAAGTCCTGCTAATGCTCTAGTCACCTGATGGAAGCAAATGCCCCCTTACCGTGAGCCGTTTCGAGGCATCCACTTCAATCATCCCCCGCAAGAGGTTCTGACAGTCCGGGGGGATAAAATGTGGCATGTGGAACACTCCGCGCTTCACCTTTTCCAATAGCTGCCGCAAATTGTCATCGTCAAATGGCAGGGCACCCTGCAGGGACACAACAGGGGGAACGGTAAGGGGGAGAGGAAGGAAAGGAAAATAGGAGAAGGAAAAATGAGAAAAATTGAGCCAAATGTCAAGAAAGAGAGGAAGAAAGAAAGATGTAATACTTCACACTGTACTATAACAAGCGAAGCATATTCTTCCTCACCAAAAGAAGATAATTTCTTAGTGTTGCTTAATTTTCTGCAACATGGAAAACAAAGCATGAGACAAACCTTTTTCTATTACATTTTTTATTAGCAAATAAGTAACTGAATAAAAGATAATACAAAATGTGATGTTGCCTTCTCAGGCAAATTTACCAAAGATACAGTGATCCACTTAAATTCAGCTCAATGTTTGGTAACAGTCTCAAGCCTTTGATCTCTCAGCAGTCCTCTTGGGCATACTCTGACTACAGCAATGTTTATCAGCTCCTTAATTCTAATTTTCCTTGGACATATTTATTCCAAACATCACAAGCAAGGCAAGGGGCATATGAGAGACTTTTAAAGGGGAAAAAGAACCCATCTAAATGGAGCAATGGAATGAAATAGCTGGAAAAAATGCAGACCAGTAGCATCCGTGTGCATGTCCCAAAGAAACAAGGACATTCAACCTCTCTGACTTGGACTGTCCAGCTTCCACACTAAGGCTATTATCTCATACTGTCCACCAAATGCTATTGCTCACTACCCTCTTCCATGCTATTTCTTAGAGCTTTTTTAGATGAAATTTCCATGTCCAGTGGAACACAATCTTGTCAGAAAAAGAAGCAAAAGATCTATCCCTTATTGCAAGTTCAAAATCAACCACCTTAAATTCAAAGGAAGGCCCAGCTGGATAAACCTATGATATTTTTTATTATAACCTTATTTCTCACCAGAGGATGTCTCTCATGAAAGACATTCTCTCCCAATTAAAGGCTGTATCTTGCTAGGCACTGAGTTTCCTTATATCGCATTAAAGTCTGTGGGAGTGGCAGGTCCTCAGTTACTGCCACAGTTTCAACATTTTCAGTGTTTGCATTGTATTTATTTCAGTCAATGTAGTCCTTGTGTATGTTAATACTTTGTATCTAATATCCAGAAACTACTGACTTTATTTACAGAATCCACCAAAGCCAAACTAATGGTAAAAGCAATGGATGCTATCACCCTACATTTGTTCCAACTAGTGGTCTAGAAGCAAAAGGCCCCATATTACATTACCAGTCTCATAATTCATCCAGTTCTTTGTGTCCTGGACTTTAAGTAAAAACTATACTGACAGTTTGGTACTTTGGCTAATATACAATAATTCACAATAAAGTTAGTGAGACTGCTTTGCAACATTTCCTGGAGGTAAAAAAATTAAGGGCCTTTTATTAACAACTGTTATTATGATCCAACATTTTTTGAGAGTATTAGTTCTGATATAATTCATTGAGTGCTCTGTTCTCAGCATAAAAGATGGGCTTCTTGCAATTGTTTTGCAGAGTCAGGTTTATTTCCAAATATAAACCAAGGCATTTTTTAAAGACAGTGGAGTACAAGAGAAGAGAATCCTCCAGGAAAAGGAGAATTTACTTTTACAGTGCATGGCCAGTTATCCTTCCTGCTTTAGATTTTCCTATAGATTCAAAACATGAAATCATGAGTTCCTTACTCCTTCATAAGTCCTGGTATAACTCTTCAAATGTCTTCTTAAGAACTCAGTAACAGGGCAGGGCAAGACTTGGTTTTTGAGCTATCTAAAACTTTTCCTATCCTAAGTTAGGGTGGCTATTTGAAAGCTTAAAAAATCATCTGAATAAAAATAATAGGAAAAATAGTTCAAGTCACTCCAAACACTTCATTTAAATTATTTGAGAAAGCTTTCTTCTGAAACAGTAACTGAACAAGGATGTCAGAATTTGGGTCAAAAAATTTGACCTAATACAAATAAAATATTTGAACTAATACAAATAAAAATGTAATTACACATGCATATTAAATCTATCCAATTTCTTGCATACGACAGCCTACTTCTTCCTTGTATGAGTGTAAACTACCTGTCCCTTAGAGACCCCATAGGGACACTTTCATAACCAAACCAAAAGCAAGTGATTTCCTGTGTAGCTACATTTTTTCCCTGGTTTGGGGGATTCATATCATCTTGGGAGCTCAGAGCAAGTTAGAAATAATGAGCCTTTATCTGAGCCAGAGATGAGCTTTAATGTAGTACATTTGAGCAGCCTGGAAAGAATTAGAGTGTAATATTCCCCTTTATGTACCCAAATGGCAGTTTTCCAACTGCATAAGGCACTTACACAGTTTGCAACTCTAGTGCCTACGCAGTGCGGACGCACCAGAGCCAGGCAACTACTGAGCATGTACAGGAGGCTGCACGCTGGCTGGGCAAGTACATAGCTATGCTGGGTAGGATGGGCAGGCTTAAGTCACAAAATTCTACCCAGCAAAAAGCCATGTATTGTGGGTGTTCCAACCTAGCCCCTTGCTTTCAACAGGGCAGAAACTTCTTTACTGTTCCCCATCCCTTTTATCCATTGAATATTAAATAAAAGGTGCAGTGGCCCAACTTGAAAAGGAGGATTGAAGAAGGGACTCAATAATATCTCACCTGTGGCCTTGGGATTAGAGCCCTATGCTAGAATATCAGAGAGATACAGGTTCAAAGCCCCCCGAGTGAAAGGCACCTGGAACCAAGGTCTCCTAGGGCAGTGTTTTTCAACCTTTTAAGTAGCAAGTAGCCCCTAACTTCTGAAAATTGTAATAAGTACCCCAACACTCAATTTTCCAGGGGATTTTATATTTACACAATAATGTGTGCCATATGTTGGAAGAAGGGCTGCGTATATAAGACCGTGATATGACAGATGTCTGATCTGGTGTGGGTAGGATTGCTACCTTTTACACCAGGGGTGCTCAAGAAGTACCTGAGCTAGAGGTGATGTTGACCAAAGCTAGGAGGGCTGAATCCAGTGTTGCACAAAGCGTGGCACGCCAAATTATTGCTGGGGAATTTAAAGTGCTGCACAATGCGCAGTGTGCCAAATTTTTTGCCATAGTTTTGAGAGGAGGAAGCAGTAAGAGAGACAGGAAAAGAGGGTGAGAGAGAGAGAGAGAGAGAGGAAAAGAGGGCAAGAGAGAGAGACAGACAATGATATAGGATGAGAGAGAGAGAGCGAGACAGGGAAGTGGGGAGGGTGAAGAGAGAGAGGGAAGGGGGGAGAAAGAGGGGACAGGTAGCAACTGCAATTGTGGTGCAGGCAGGTGGTGTCGGCTGCTTCTGGGGCTGCTGCAGCAAGGGTTGGGGTGATGAGGAGAAGCAAAGGCCTGCGGCATGGCGAAGTAAGTCTTTAGGGCAGGGGTCAGCAACCCCCAGGGCACACGTGCCAAGCATGGCACACAAGGCCATTTTGCCTGGCACTCCACGGCCAGCCCAGGCTCTAGGCAGGTGCTGCCAGCCATGGAGCCTGAGCTGTTCCCAGAAGGCGGCTGGGAGGCTGCAAGCCCTACTGCAAGCAGCCCAGGCTCTGAGGCTGGCAGCAGCTACCCAGAGCCTGGGCTGGCTGCAGCCAGGAGACTGCAAAGGAGCTTCTCCAGGCTTCAGCATCCCATGGCTCTGAGCAGACAGTAGCGGGGTGAGCCCTGAGGCACCACAGCCCAGAAAAGCCCTGTGTCGCTGCCAGCACTGCCTGTATCCAGCCTGGGCTCTGGGCAGCTGCAGCAGGGAGGCTGCAAACAGCTGCACCAGGCTCCACAGCCCCGGCATCAGCTCTGTGCTGGCAGCGACTGCATGGGCGCCTCAGAGCAGAGAGTGGGGATAAATGCATTCTCTGCTTTGGGGCACACGTGCAGTCGCCGCCAGCATGGAGCTGCTGCTGGGGCTGCAGAGCCCAGTGCAGCTGTTTGCAGCCTGACTGCTGCCTGCTGCAGCTGCCCCTGAGCCCAGGCTGGCTACAGGCAGGGGCTGACAGCAGCACAGGGCTTTTCCCTGTGTTCAGCAGCAGCAGCGCTTGGGCGGGCAGGCAGCAGCCCCCCTCCCATCACCACAGCCTGCCCCGAGTGCTGGGAAGAACCTGGTGCCACTGCCGGCCCTCCCGCCCACAGTGAACTGGGCCCTGGGAAGGCTGGATCATGAGGCAATTCCCACAGTGCAGGAGGGAGTGGGGCAGCACCCTGCCCCTCCCCTCCCACACTGTCAGGGTCTCAGTCTGCCCCCCTCCCCCCGCAAAGCCCAGGCAGGATAAACAAGAAAGAAAACTTACCTGTCTGTCGATGGGGAGTGCACGGGTATCTGTGTGCCCGCCCTTCACCTCCTGCAGCAGCCTTTAGCTGGCTTGGGGGCGGGGGCGAGTGACCGGACGTGAACTCAGCAGCGGCAGGGGGAGCGGCGGTGCCCCCTTGCTGCAGGGGTTTTCCATGCCCGCGTATCCCCTGCTTGTGTCTCGTGTACCCCCTGGGGTACCCGTACCATGGGTTGAGAAACTATGGCCTAGGGTGCCTATAGATGTGCTTGGGGGTGAGGCATTTTAAATAGAGCAGGTCCCAGAGAGCCACTCTAATTAAAATGCCTCATCATCACATATATTAAATATCCCATGTTTCAGAATGACTATTTCACCTTACATGCACATGCAGTAAGAAACACCAAACCAAATCAAACCACACCAAGAAAACTGCAAAAAACTGGAACTTCCTCACACAGTTAAACAAAGAGAAAACAGAAACAAAAGCAAAAACCCAAGATGTTTTGGTGATCTGGTGAAGATCAGCTTTCCTAGTGCCCCAGAAATTACAACCTTGACCATCTTGCCCCTTTGAGACCAATTGACTTCAATGAGTTTTGAATCAGGCTAAAGTGCTGCACTATCATAACAGAGCAAAGAGCATTTAGGGAAGCAAGTTCTCCCACAATCCTCTCTGCTGTGCTGTACAGGGGCAGCAGCACTTCAAAGAAGCAGTGAAACATTTTCCATGTGCTTCCTATGGGACTCACGCAGAGAGAAAGATAGTACACGCAGCAGACAGTTATAGAAATATAGAGAACTCAGGAGAAATATACGCCATGTCAATACATTTAACATTAAATACAGCAGCCTTGTTGATTTTTATTGTGTTTTTCTTTTAAAGGATGTAGCAAAGATGATGACTCACCACTAACAATGCAAACAAAATGACTCCACAGCTCCAGACATCTGCTTTCCTTCCATCGTATTTTTCTCCCTGTGCAACATGAAGATAGGAGCTTAAATTAGATGTCCTTGAAGAACAGGGCAGGAAGACTGAAGGACTGGAAGTGGTGACCAAAGCAGCTGCCTTCCAAGGAAATGTTCCTAACTAGCAGGCAAGGGTGTTCATACATTGGCTTCTCATGAAAGTCAGGATATGCCCTTGTCTGTGATTTGGGGAATGTGAGAGAATGGGGCCTACAATATGGGAAGGCTGGGAATGGCCTTACACCAGTAAAATGACTGGATTCAGCTCTTCATCAGAGATCCCTTAATGATATCAAGAGTTTTTTTCTCTCCTGGTTGGTTCTTAATGGGGCTTGAAATTAGTCATATTATTTGCTAACTTGTAATGTTTTCTGGCCATTCTCATTTATTTTTTCTAACTTCACGGTTGTGGTACTCATCAGTGGGGGCTGGAGGGGAAAGGGAATTGGGTCTTTTCTGGATGCCTACAGGTTGCATGCACTCAGTCTTCGGGGAGGAAGGGATACAGGGAAAATGGGAATTTCCTATTGCTCAACAGCAAGCCAAGGAAGTGCCAACTGTCCAGTTCCACTTTCCTCAGCTGGAAGCTAAGGATTGTAATGGCAGGGTAATGTTTTTAGGGATGTCACAGCTGGCCCCACTGGATGAAAACAATCAAGCAAAACAAGATTACGTGTATCTAGCTCAGGGGTGGGCAAAATATGGCTGGTGGGCTGGATCCAGCTCATGGTATGATTTTGCCCGGACTGTGGTGGGTCCCTTGGCCCTGCTGACCCAGGCATGGGGGCAGCCCGGGCCATGGTGCATGTGGCTGGACCCACCCTACCTGTGTGCTCCCAGCTGGCTTCCATGGAGACTGACCCCCAGCCCTGGATGCAGCTCCCCACCTGGCCGCACACCTGGCCACAAAGCTCCTGGCCAGTATCCACGGAGGCTGGCCCCTGGCCCTGGCTGCAGCATCTTCACTGGGGCTCCTACCACTTCCGCTACCCCTGCACTGCTTTGCTCCATGCCACTATGTCACAAACCAAGCCAGCAGGCCGGCACAGGATGCAGGAGGGGGGACTCCCTGCCTCACTTGGGTGCTGCTTACAAGGGTATGGCAGGGTAAGCACCATCACCATCCCAAGTGATGTGGAGTTGACACTGAGTCTACCCCTCTCCCTCCCCCGCTTGCGGGCCATGCACCTAGGGCCAGGGGAGGGAAAGGAGGCTAAGTTCCCCCCATTTGGTGGGGTTCGCAGTGCCCCGTGGCCATTCCCTGCCCCTGCCTCCCCTCCTTGGCCTCCCAAGCCCCCTCCATGGGGCTCGCAGCCCTCCTCTCCCCCTTGTGGGTGTTGCAGCCCCTCAGCAAGGCCCGGTGCCACCTTCTAGCTCTGCCCCAGTGCTATGCTGTCACCGCCCCAAGATCCTTGCCATGGCTCCAGAAGCAGCTCCCCACCTGGCTGTGCGCTGCATCCAGGGTCGCTCTCCATGGACAGGTGAGGGCAGGATCACAGGGCCAGATTATGGAGCGGTGACAGTGTGGGGCTGGGCGGAGCAGAGCTGCTATCTGCTCCTTGCATGCTCCTGCCTGAAGAACCAGAGCCTGTCATAGGGGCACACTGGCAGCAGATTGTGGCTCTGACCCAGCCCCAGCCCTGCACTGTCACCACCCCATGACTACATCCTGCGACCCTGGCCTCACGTGCCCATCCTGCTCCTGAACACCACTGCCTAGGGCCCCATCCCACATAGGGAGTTTTGGTGAGCTGTTTCACAGGGGGTATGGTGGGGAGGGCGTGCTGACCCAGCTTGTGACAGCTCACCAAAATTGCCTATGTGGACCTCAGGCCCAAAAAACTGCTCACTGCAGATCCAGCTGTTCATCTGATTGTGATGGATGGGTCCCTCAGTGAACTGTGCCCTCTGACACTGACATATTGTCACCTCTTTCCACTACTAGCAGGACATACTTCCAGGCCTCACTACATGAGAGAAAATGTTTGCCATATTAAGTATTTCCAATTCAATGTTGACTGGCTTAAGAGTCCTTTGCTGTGGAGACTGACTTTCTGTGCATTTAATGAGTGACACATTTTTACACAGGTGTTTATGTTTCAAAGTAACTTACCCGGATTACTTCGGGGCAGGCATAATGTGGTGATCTGTAAAGCAAAAAACAATTAGATAAGTATACAACAATATTCAGTATGTCCATGTCTTCTTTGTCTGCTATGGTGGTATCTGGGTACTGTTTACATAAACTGAGTTGGAAGGAACAGAACAACACCCCCCTTCCTTCATTCTGCCAAAATCTCTTTCTGAGATGGATTTATATTCAGGATGTCGAATAATCCTAAAGCATATTTTAGACAAAACCTTCAGAGACAGATGCAACATCAATCCAGTCTCTGATCCACCTCTTTCAGAATACAGTTATTGCCCCAATTAAGCAAATCCTACCAAAATCAGTGGAAAGACACTGACTTCTGCAGGCTTTGGAACAGTTCCAAAGTGACCAAGGTCTTGTTCTGAGGATCATCATGTTCTTGGGACCTTGTTTGGAGTTTACAGATCCATTTTGGTGGTCCTGTAGCTGTATATACTTATTGGGAAGCTCTCCTCTATCTCTCTCTCTCATTTGGTAATACACTCCTAAAAAAATTACCCTCTCCACTTCCCCCTGCCCCCAAACATGGTAATTTATAAGTCAGACCAGGATTCTTTTGCTGCCACCACCAGAGATAACATCTCTCCCTACTCCATACCAGATTAGGAGAAAAGGCTTTGGGCTGGAATAAAGGGGTGAAGAGTGATACACCACTGCTGCATAACTCCAGCCCAATTGCCTTCACTCAGATATTTCTACTTCACCCTGTGTGAGAAACTGAAGGCAGTCCAGACACACAAGTCGCTCAGCTTTTAAAAAATGTCCCCCCAGACTAATCAAACCCAGACATCTAACACATGACCCTGCTTTCCTGCAACCATCATTAAAGATAATGTAATCTCATACTTGCTCCTGGCATCTCAAGTGGGCAGAAAAGTCACTAACCCATAAGATTAAAATGCAACGTCTTGTTTAAAAGAGGAAAGGATGGGCAGTGTCAGCTTTACCTAATGAGGTGAGCTGTGCTCATAGCAACCTGCACCCTACACCACTGGTTTGGTTCCTGACTGAGAAACCGTCCCCCAGAAGGGTCAGTTACTCGAGTGTGCAAGGCAGTAATTTTACTTACTAAACAGTACAGCAATGGTTATTTATTTTATAGGCTTCATTAAAGGCAGCTTGACAAAAGAGAAAGGACAAAACTATAATAAGCACATATGCAAACCTGTACAAAGCATCTAACTGATATCTCCCTGTAGGTAGTAAGCTGTCTCCTTCATATATTTGTCTTATATGCTTGGTGTGCCTGTTTTGTGTCATAGTGTTTGTATCATTGTTTCAGGATGCTGCATTAATGTACAATGATATCTCTATGTGTACAGTACTTCAATCATGATAAAATGTCTTTGTGTGTAGATGGAATGCCCTAATGTGAGGATTCAATACTGTGTTTCTAGGAAGACCATCACAACAAACTCACGATAGGTTTGGGACTATAACTGTCCTGCAAGTTAAGCTCAACCAATGTGATATATACTTGTAAGGTCAAACACATCAAGTTGGGGAAAGGTAAAAACTGGGCATATCTACATAAAATGCTTTACATGAGATTAGAGCAAATTACTGCACAGTAAGCATCACCATGTACAAATGCAGACATTTACTGCACAGCAATTTACTCTAGTCGTGAGTAAATTTGCTACCTGTAAATACAAGTAGCAAATTTACTTGCAAATAATTAAAACAAGTTCCCAGCCCCTATTTGGCAATCATAGAGGAAGCGCTGGGAAAAAGCTCCCAGCCCCCACTCTGTGATTGCGGAACTGGGGCTCAGAGCTCCCTGCATGAGATTTTCCCACCTAACCTGGAGCTGGCTGGGACCTGCCCAACTGGGACAGTTCTCAGCCAGCCCTGGGTTGCCTGGTGAAGTCTGTATATGGCCTGGAGGCGGCTGGAGACAATTCCATTTCAGGCAGTCCCCAGCCAGCTCCGGGTTGCATGTGCAGACTTCCCCATGCAGCCTGGGGCTGGCTGGGAACTGTCCTGGTCAGGGGCAGGTCCCAGCCCTGTGCCCCAATTGGGTGATTGAGGCATGGGACTTGGAAAGAGCTGCAGGGGAGGGTCAAGTCCCAGACCCTCCCCTGCAGCTCTTTCCAAGCCCCTTGCTCCCAACTGGGGAGCTGGGGCTAGGAGCTCCCTGCTACTGAGGCAGGGGGACACTGCCCCTGCATGGGCTCCACTATGCCGCCTACCCCAGCAGCAGAGCTCCCAGGGGCAGGGAGCAATCTCCCAGCTGTCTCCTGGCCCCATGCTCCCTGCCAGCCCCTGGGCTAGCACCCAGGGGGAGGGTACAACTGCCCCTGGCTGCTGCAGAGGGCCAGTGCAGGGCCAGCGGGGGCAGGAGCACCAAATCTGCTCCTTTATCCCTGCACATGTAGATGCTTGCCTGGGGTGGGCAGGCATTTACACATAAACTTACTGTGGGTTACTTTCTCTAGAGTAAACCCCCTCTGCAGCATTTGTACATGTAGACATGCTCATTTTCCATGGAAGGCAGAGAATTTAAAAAGCTTTGCTTTCTTGAGCAGAAGGCAGTGTAGAGATGCATATTATAGATTAACAGAATCAGAGATGCATAAACTTTCATGAGCAGGAGCTGACTTTATCGGATGTTATGACAGCATTTGATTACACCTGATTAAGTGAGCTCCTGCTCACAAATACATGCATCTCTGATTCAGTTAAGGTGCATCTCTACCCTACCTTCTGCCTCACTTCAGACTAACATGGCTAATTACTTCTCCTTTCTGGAAGTTACAGTGGATATTTTAACTAGGTCTGTTAGCTGAAGTGGTCTTAAGGAAATCAGTAAGTCTAGCTTATTGAGTCACAGTAGACTAAGGTTCAATGCCAGTTTAGAAAAAACTGATCTCTGTCTTCATACAGTGGGTAGAACTGGTATGGGTGTATACTAGCGCATTGCAGGGCAGGATGGTTATGTGGCTAGTGCCTAGGATAAGGTGTTAGATTCTCTGGGCTCTCCTGCCAGCCCTGCCACTGATGTCCTAGATGATCTCTGACAAGCTACATAGACCACAATTTTCCAATATGACTGCTAGTTGGGGTATTTAAAATCAATGACCATTATTGAAAAATGTGACCTTAATTTTTCTGCTTCTGAGTTTCACTGCTTGCAAAGTAGCAGTAGCCATAATATTAATCCCTACTTCACAACGGTGTTGCAAGGTTTAATTCACTTGAGTCTGCATAAGGCTTTGAGATGCTTGAACTGAAATTGCTATAAAGTGGAAAGTACAATGAAAAAGAGTAATATGTAATAATATTGTTCCCCCCTGAGTAGTGATTGCTTTCAGGGACTCTGAATGCTACTGGAGAGAAGCTGATGTTTCAGGGAGAGATGTAGAACAGTTTATTTACACTATGTACATAGTCTTATCCTTGATGTGCACACTATCTCCTTTTCTCTTAAACCAAGATTCACTGAGCTACATACATACAACTCCAGAAACACAAGCTCAAGGCACCTTGAGGCTCCACTAGCAATAGCTGCCATTCCACCCTGTCTAAACCTGGGCATCCCAAAGCCAAGAAGTCTTGTTCTCCAGCTGCCCCAGCACTCTTCAGACAGTTGCCAGGCAATAGCAGCAGAGTCAACTGCTGCAGATTCATAGACCTGTCCTTTGCTAAATTAATACGACTCCACTGGTTCATTACAAGGCACAGGGTGCAACGGGTTAATGCACAGGTTTTCAGACTTGGGCTCAAATGCATCATGGATCACAAATTAAATTATTCTGGTGAGTAACAAAGTCCCTGGCAGATATTTACATACATCATGAAACCGCTGCACAGGTGGCAGTCACCGCTTAAGAGAGACCCAGGTCAGGAACGAGGAGCCATAACAGAGTTTGGGCGGGAGCCCAAGACTGGACTAATGGAGCAAATTGCAAACTGAAGCCAAGTTGTTCAGCCAGAGCAGTGTGAGAACATGGGCTAGGAGATGCAGAAAACAACAAATACCACTTGCGCCAGAGACAAAGCAAAAACAGCTTACACCTTGGACAGCTGTGTCTACCAACCTGTTCAGTTTAGTCACCTGAGACTGGCAATATTAGGCCCCTGGCAAACGTTACGCTTAAGGTGTGATCAACCAGTTACACACGGCTTAAGTAGTAACCAAGCCACACATTAATGCAATGAATGGCACAATAAACATAGAATAAGCCACAAAGTTATTACACAAAATAAGAGTAATAACTTTGTGGCCAGTTCCCATTGTGCCTGAAATTGCACGCTTGGCTAGGCATCAGCTGACTGGGGCTTCCATCTTGGGGAGCACATAAGAGTCAAGAGTTCTCATGTGCTCCTAAGGCTAGGGGCCCCAATCAGTTGACTGCCACTCCCAGATGCGGGGATGCCTCAGAGTCAAGGGCTCCAGTGTGCCCCCAAGGCTCAGAGCTGCAATCAGCTGCTATTCCCAGCCCTGGGGACACATCAGAGACATTGAGTCTGTTGCAGCCCAGAGGCTGGAAGCAGCAGCTCATTGGGGGTCCCAGCATCAGGGATGCATCAGAGTCAAGGGCTCTGGCGTGCCCTCGAAGCTGGGAGTGGCAGCCAGCTGATCAGTGTTTCCAGCCTTGGGGGATCACTGGAGCCCTTAACTCCAGTATGTTCTGAGGGTGGGAGCAGGGATCAGCTGACTGGTTTCCTACTTACCCATTGCAGGGACAGCCTGGGATCATAATCCCGGGCTCCCCTTGCACCGACAATATGACGTGTAGGGGATCCGATCCTCAATCAACAGCACAGCAGTAAGTGAGATTGTTGGAATCATGGATCAGATCCCAATTTTAACGTATTTTCTACTACTGAGCCAGAGCAGCATTCTGGAAAAGGTGTATCAGGAGGTAGGCTGCAGTCTAGTTTTTATACGGCCCCAAGGACCATAGTATTGGAATGTCTTACAGTGCTGAAAGAATTTTAACCACACAATGCCTCTCTGAGGTAGAAAAGGGCTATCCTACTTATAAGATGGGAATTCAGGTACCTGACAAATGAAAAGACCTGCCCAGCATTACAGAGGATATTGGACATTCATCTCAAAACTAAGCCCAGATCACTTAGTCTCAGCCTAGTATCCTGTGTGATTCATCAGTCACCCTTGCTACCTGGAGGATCAGAATGCTCCTTGAGTGGACATAGTGTATTGAGGAGCACCAAGCTGATGAACAAGTCTCCACCTCAGTAACATGGATCATCTCTCCATGCTGATTTTATCAGTGACAAGGGCTGATAGATTTAGCTTTGGATACAGAGGTAGGTAAGACCAGAATACATTCACCCTGATTGCTTTTCATGGTCACATCCTTTCAAAAGAAAGGGGCTCCAGTGTTGCACAAGCTCCAGGTAACCCACGTACCAACTTACTTTTTCTGTGTAATGCCAGCAAGCATGCCCAATGCAACCCCATCATCTGATCTGAATAAGAACAGATTCTTATAAGATTCTTAGAGGACTCCCCCTCTGGATGCCGTAAGAATGCTACTATGAATTGGAAAGAGAGGAAAGAAGAATATAGTACTCCTGGTGGAGGAAGCACTCAACCTTATGCAAGATGAAAGACTTTCCAAACAGTCATGAAAAAAATGGCAATAGCATCTAATGTGGAAAGTTG
>NW_017729025.1:149234854-149236862 GCF_001723915.1 Gavialis gangeticus
TTTTGGGTAGGGTCCAAGGAGAAAGTAGGGGATCAGAAGGTGGGTCAACCTGACCATTCAAACAGCTGCAGTGCAATTGTCAGGAGTGCAGACTTCTGGCAAAGCCACTCTAAATTCTCGCCAGTGCAGGGCAGCTGTGTATTTGCAGCATTATCTTGGCTAACAGCTCTGAACGGGATCTCCGGGCCAGCCAGAATCTATAGAAAACTCATTTCCACACTGCCAATCATGATGCAACTTCAACCACTTTAAAGAGAAAACTCAAATTTAATCAGAAATCTATTTATCTTTCCACGGAGTCATGAATATTTCTTTGGCTCTTATCACTAATTATTCAATATATGTGTGTGCCTAAGCAACTTTCTCTGCCTCTTCCCCCCAGGCCATCTCCTCATCCCTTCAGCTGCATCTCCATGCTGCAAAGCCACAATCTGTCCCTGATAACAAATAATAATATCAGTGAGCAAGATAAAGAAGCAAGTTTTGCCTGCAGGCTCTACTGTGACGAGGCACCAAAACCAGCAGTGCTTATTTCGGGAGTGGTGTTGACTTCCCTGGGCCACAGCCTACCCAGGGGGAAAGGGATGCTCTGAATGGTCATTCTGCAGCTTTGACTCCTGGGAGAAGCAGTGCTACATGAAGCCCCAACCGCTGGAAGCAGTATGGTTTCTGAGATTGTACTTGCTCACTCGCTTTCTCTCTCTTGCCCTTATGCCCTAAGTTCTATTGTTAAAGAAGACACATACATTTCTCTGTTCCTGCCACTAGCTCTTCTTTCCACTGCTGGGGCTGTCAGCAGCTGCATCTCTTCTTCTTCTGTTGGTCTTCACTGTCTTCCAGCTGGCTTTCAAAGGCAGCAAGTTAACCACCAACACTAAAGCCCTCCCATTCTGTCAAATAGCTGAGGTGAAGGGGAATGCCAGTGGGGTAAGGCAAGAGGAAAATGGAATTGGGCAGGAGGAAGAAGTAGATGACAGGAATTCCTTGGAGGAAGACTTGAGTGGTAAGATGGCAAAGCAGACTCGAGAAGACAGCAATGTGTGGAAGGCCTAGAAAGCTTTATGCTGAGGAGAGGGGTACCGTTCGTGGGTTCTGGTAACAACCTTATCATTCAGCTCAATTAAAGCAGGGATGCAAGATTTTGGCTCCACTTATCCACAAAAAACTTCAAACACTTCTTTTAAATACAGACCTACCCATTTTTTTTGTTGTTGAGAATTTCAAAGCAAACCCATTAATTAGTTTAGGAGTTCAACTGAATTAACAAACTGGGTCGTCCAAGAGAGCTAGCATCTGTGTCGGTCTTTCCCTTGTCCCAAATGATCTGGGCAACTGAATAACACAGATGATTTCAAGTTTTAGTGCGTTAAAAGTAACTGAATCTTGTGCATAATGTACACTCGAGGAAATTAAGTTATAATTTAGCAAGGTTATTAACAATTGTTGTATCTAATTATATACACGATATAGATAGACAGGCTCGAGTAACTCTTACGTGCAGCTACTGACATCAAAGATAATTCAGTTAGTCATCAGCCTGTACACCTAATTTGCATGCAACAATTCTATTAGCCGTAATGAGTCAGTAGTTAAAAGACGACTGTACCCATGTGCCACGCCATGTTTTCTTACTGGTGGATTACGTGGATCAAAATTTACTGCTCTTTATAAGTTCCATAGCTTCATGTTCACTCAGAGCATTAGTGGTTCCCCATGACGTTGCTGTCCTGACTCCAGTGCCAACTAAGCCAGCTCTTTTGGGAGAACAAAGGCAAGAACATAAAGGAAGTTGCAGAGAAGCCAGGACTGTGGTTTGGTTCTCCTAACCCTCCTTTCATGTAGCATCAAACTTACTAAACCAACAAGACAATAGCTATGCCTCTACTTCATTGTTAAACCAAGTGACAGGCACCTGGATGCAGCTGTCTCTGGTGCATATCCCTAGGATTTTGGGGCATTCCCCACAGATTTTAGCACTGCAGTAAATTAAGCTGTTCTATGATTCTTT
>NW_017729025.1:149236873-149239160 GCF_001723915.1 Gavialis gangeticus
CCCCATGAATTGTTGGAGAACTCATCTGTCTTGTCTTCACAATGGGAGGAATTGTGGGAAGCCACTGAAGAACTACCAGCAATTGAATGGCTTGGTCTGCCTCCTCCCTGTAAAGTGGGTTTAGGCTGCACAACAGGCTTTAGCTTACACATCAGAGCATGCTAGGTATCCCAAGCACCATCTCACGCAAGCTAAAGGGCTGCGTGTACACATGGTAGCCAATTTACAGCAGCACACGAGTTGGAAACTCCAGTGAATTTACTGGAGACAAAGCCATTTTCAATATCAAGTCATATTCACCAGTGCACCCTTTAGATGGGTTTTGTTCCTTTTGCAATGCCAAAGCAACTGGAAAACAAACTTAACTGGGGATTAGGCTTTAGCTGCTTGTTGCTTTTCTGGTATACCTGTGATTTGGCCCTTAAAAAAATGTTTAGTAATTTTAAAAAATTTAGCATATCCCCATACAAAAAGCTAAACACTAGTAATACAGACTTAGTTAATTCACAATTAAATTAACACAAGGAACTTGCAGTGAGGGAGGCAAGTATGGGAGGCAAAAGGAACTGGAACTTGGAGTTGGATAGGGAGCCAGAGGGGAGCGGGACTGGGAGCTAGGGAGGAAAATGGATGTAGGGAATTGAAACCACTCGTGCCCGGGAAGAGGAAACACTAATTCTGGTGGCTCCTATGTTTTCAAAGCTTGATTTTGTTACCAGAATCATTTTCTTTCAAGGTATTTTCATATACATACAGAGAAAAAGAAATGAGTGCAAGGCACATGACAGTTCCTTAAAATCAGGACCAGCTCCTGAAAATCCATAACTGGCACTGCTAGGCCCCTACCTTTAACCAGAGGCATGGTCACGTACAAAACACCGGTAACATGGATTTGAGGCTATGGGATGTCTGTCAGGGCCTCCTCCATGCTGTGTTGGTTGCTATAGATAGAGAACACATCCTGTGCCCACTCTTAACTGATAATCATCCCTCCTGGGTGCACACGCTTATTTTACAGATCCAGGGAGTCTGTGGGCCTGCAAAGGGTTACTGGGAAATGCCTAGTGGGAGAGTGGTGGGCAGAGGAATTGACTGCGTTGGGGTTCTCTTCTTCTATTATGGAACTGACAGGTGCAAGACTTTTCCTCCTTTCTAAATCAAATCAGAAACCATAATCATCATCCTTCTTCCCACACGCATGCAGCTTTTTGGATCAGGGCAGGGATTCCCCATGGAGGCGCTGATGTAAGGGGATTGCTGCATACAGCTAGTTAATTGAGGACCTGTCAGGAGCAGTGTCAGTCTCTGTGCTGACTGCCTCTTTGGGGGCTGGGCTTGGAACGGGGGTGAGCTGCATTTGCATGTCAGCTTTGCCTTCCTTACTATTTGTTTTGGGCACAGAGATTTAGAGCCAGTGAGCACAGAGACCAACACTGCCACTAGGCTCTCCATC
This sequence comes from Gavialis gangeticus, assembly GCF_001723915.1. Classification (NCBI taxonomy): domain Eukaryota; kingdom Metazoa; phylum Chordata; order Crocodylia; family Gavialidae; genus Gavialis; species Gavialis gangeticus. The sequence continues at coordinate 149,238,327 of NW_017729025.1, forward strand.
ACCCACCTATCTACTGCCGTCCCATTCCCTCTAGGACTCTTTCCTACATGGTGATAAAGTGAAAGGGAGAAAAAGTGGGAAGAGGGTGAAAAGATATTTCCAGGTTTCTAAGAGTGACAAAAATCACTGCAAACTCTCAAATATTGTTCCTTGGTGATGCCTCTGTATTCCTCTGTGGTCTTGTTTTCCTGTTGCACTGTATTTCCTCTCATACAACACCCCCCCTCCAAATAGGACAAAAACCTTGTTTTTAAAAGGCAGAACTACAAAAAAATGATCTTTCCTTGAAACTACCGGTAAGTAGCAGTAGGAGCCTCTGAGGTGCAGGGTAGGGGGTGAAGTGTCTACAGCCAACATTACTTTTACTGCCTCCATCAGAGGCAGAAATTGATATTACGCTATTTCCTCACTTATAATGCACAGCCCAATTTCAAGAAGATAAATTTTGGAAAAATGGTGTGTGTTACATGCAAGAAAATATGGTAATACCATAACACAAATCCCACTTTACAGATGGAGAATTGAGGCACAGGGATCTTGAGTGACTTGTCACACAGGATGTCTGTAGTGGACGCAGAAGTCAGTCCCAGGTTTCCCGAATCCCAGTCCGGTGGCTTTACCATTCTTGTCACCTAGTGACAGTGAAACACACCTGGCAAATATCTACCACTCTAAAATATCACTATTCAGCACACAGCAAAGAAACAGTTGGGATTTGGAAGGAAGTGAGTTGGGAATTTCTCAGCATTTAATTGTCTGGACTTTTTTTTTGCCTGGAAGGGTAAAGCTGAGGAAGAAATGAAGAAATCTGAACTAATAAAAGCTGCCTGCTGC
>NW_017729025.1:149239171-149241198 GCF_001723915.1 Gavialis gangeticus
TTTTGGATCAGGGCAGGGATTCCCCATGGAGGCGCTGATGTAAGGGGATTGCTGCATACAGCTAGTTAATTGAGGACCTGTCAGGAGCAGTGTCAGTCTCTGTGCTGACTGCCTCTTTGGGGGCTGGGCTTGGAACGGGGGTGAGCTGCATTTGCATGTCAGCTTTGCCTTCCTTACTATTTGTTTTGGGCACAGAGATTTAGAGCCAGTGAGCACAGAGACCAACACTGCCACTAGGCTCTCCATCACCCACCTATCTACTGCCGTCCCATTCCCTCTAGGACTCTTTCCTACATGGTGATAAAGTGAAAGGGAGAAAAAGTGGGAAGAGGGTGAAAAGATATTTCCAGGTTTCTAAGAGTGACAAAAATCACTGCAAACTCTCAAATATTGTTCCTTGGTGATGCCTCTGTATTCCTCTGTGGTCTTGTTTTCCTGTTGCACTGTATTTCCTCTCATACAACACCCCCCCTCCAAATAGGACAAAAACCTTGTTTTTAAAAGGCAGAACTACAAAAAAATGATCTTTCCTTGAAACTACCGGTAAGTAGCAGTAGGAGCCTCTGAGGTGCAGGGTAGGGGGTGAAGTGTCTACAGCCAACATTACTTTTACTGCCTCCATCAGAGGCAGAAATTGATATTACGCTATTTCCTCACTTATAATGCACAGCCCAATTTCAAGAAGATAAATTTTGGAAAAATGGTGTGTGTTACATGCAAGAAAATATGGTAATACCATAACACAAATCCCACTTTACAGATGGAGAATTGAGGCACAGGGATCTTGAGTGACTTGTCACACAGGATGTCTGTAGTGGACGCAGAAGTCAGTCCCAGGTTTCCCGAATCCCAGTCCGGTGGCTTTACCATTCTTGTCACCTAGTGACAGTGAAACACACCTGGCAAATATCTACCACTCTAAAATATCACTATTCAGCACACAGCAAAGAAACAGTTGGGATTTGGAAGGAAGTGAGTTGGGAATTTCTCAGCATTTAATTGTCTGGACTTTTTTTTTGCCTGGAAGGGTAAAGCTGAGGAAGAAATGAAGAAATCTGAACTAATAAAAGCTGCCTGCTGCCAAGTCCCCAGCTCCATTTGCAGCCTGTTGTTTGCTCCTGGGCCTCCCAGGCTCTGGGAGGAATGCAAAAAACCTGCTGTATTACTTCCACACTTTAGGGACAGCTTCTCCAGAAGATTGCCTTGTGGTACAGTTTCTGCAATGAGTTGTGCTGTCAGAGTCACAATTTTCCCCTCAGACCCTAAGCGCCATTTCTCCTCCCCTTGAGGGTCCAGGGACATGTGTTTAAAACTGTCGGTTATGTCTCTACCCTTTGTATAATGAGAATTTGAGTGATACAGGGTTCCAGTAATGGGGATTTATTACAACCAAGGCCTGACATGAAGTCAGTCAGTGACAAATTATGTCAATGAAACAGCAAGTCCACCTCCCCCCTCCTCTTTCATGTTCTCCAACACACATAAACACAATCAGACTGCACTTTTATCATTTCCTCTAGGGATGTTTTTATCGGTAGCCATCACTGTTACAGAAAACAATCTGTGCTGATCCAATGAGTATTTCCTATCAAACACTGAAACTGAGGCATGGAATATTAAATATGAGAAGCTACAAGAAAGTAATACTCCCAGCCACGTGACATTGCTACAGATGTCAGTCGGCACTGGAAGACCTCAAACCCATCCAAACTCTACGTGATGCTAAGCGGTTCCATCCACATTGAGGAGGGCTTTTGACTGCACGCTCTAGCCCTGGCATTGCACCAACAGAATGTTAGTTCTTCTACATTGCTGAATCCCACCGGATCCACTCATTGCCACTGACCTGGAGGCGCCTTGTGTGGCTATTGATGGAAATGTTACAGTTTCATTTCGTTATTGACGCTCACAGCATGGATAAAAACGTTCTGGAAATTAACTTCTAGGTGCATTGGAGGAGCTGCTCATTAAAGCTCAATAACAGCCATGATTCACTCTGCGTTGCATTTTTTTTTTTTTTTTTTTTT
>NW_017729025.1:149241329-149281271 GCF_001723915.1 Gavialis gangeticus
GCATTGGGGGGACTTCTCCTTAAAACTCAATAACCGCCATGATTCCCTCTGCGTTTCATTTTTTTTTTTTTTTTTTTTTTGCTATGTCAAGCACAGGTAACGCTGTTGCCTTGAAAAACTCTGATATTGATTACTGAATGTTTCACGGGCAGGGCAGCCAGGATTCTACTGCCTTCCTTTGTCAATGTGCAGCACAACATTACATATTCCTTCCTCCCTCCCTCCCTCCTTTCACCCCCAAACCAGATATATCACAAGGCACCAGTATGAGCCATGGTGGGCCCCATGCCAGGAGAATTAATGAAGTGGTGTAATAGCTCACATGGAAGCCCGGTGATTGGCACCGTGCTTAAAATGCATCTGCAAGGCAGGAGATCACAGTGTTGCTGTGTTCTGTTTATTACAGTCACGTCTCTTCCATTCCATTGATTTCTTTATTAGTGTGTTTTAAGGCAGCAACATGGGGGCTGCCTCTGCTTGAGGCACTGAGGTTTGAATTCCAGCACTGCTGAAGGAAAGGAGGTCTCCCTTCGAGACTGTACACAGGGATGGCACTGCCATCCACTAACAAGAATTGGATCCCTGCTGAGTGGTTCCCTAGGAGTTTGAAGGATCCTGCAGGGCTATATGAGATTGGGTTTTTTCAAGGGGTGGGGGGAGTTAGGGGGTAAGCGGAAGCAGGAAAGAGTTTTCCTGAGAACAATATACAGGCTTTGCGGTAACTGAGGTGAGAATTTCAATTCTCAGCTGAGAGGAAAGACTTCAGAGCAGCTGCAAGCAATCAAATGGAGGTTCAGAGCTCTTTCTTGGCATATAGGTAAGAGTTCAAATCCTGCCACAGGGTATCACTGGAAAGGAATTAATGCATCTCAATCTGTTTATTGCTGGACATTTGCCCACGTTACATAATTTGCCCTCCTGGCAGCTTTGCCCATTAGAGGTCAAGGATGATGAAACCAAGGGTAATATGGAGGATTGAGAGGAACTGGCCATGTTAGGTAGGTACCCAGGGCCTGCCGCGTGTCCACAGTGAAATGTAGTGGCAGAGCTGCAAAGGGGCTGCAGGAGGTTGAGGATTATGTTGTATTCACCAAGCTGTGTGGGACACTCAAGACTGTGACTCCAGAAGGTGCTGAAGGGTTGTGTGTGAAGACACTTGTGAACCTGACTGCACCACGTGTAGGCCATGGGAGTTGAGGGGCACAGCCTCTGAATCGAACTTCCTAGATCCAAAATGCAGGAGGCTGCAAGTGGGAAAGGAACAGCAGAAACCCCCCCCAGTCATACACTGGTCACTCTCCCTTCCAGCATCCACTCTTTGCCAGTATATGACACAGGGGGCATGTCTACACATTCATTAATGTGCTGTAATTACAGTGCATTAAGTTTAGTACTTGTAATGACAGGTACTAACTTAATGCACCGTAATTGGTGCTACTGAGCATTAGTGCAGATGAACTATTTTTTTGTTGTTGTGATGCTACTGTGCATCTACCGCACATTAGTACAAGCTTTTCCTGCCATACTAACGCACCGTCGAATTAGTTTTCTGCACATTAAGCATCTCGTGTAGATGCGCCCAGGATACTGGGCAAGACGGACCTACTGTGTGATGCAGTAAATGGCAGTTTTTAGGTTCTTATGTATAACTCGGACTACTTATGGTTAGGAGAAACAAATTCACACCAAATCTAAAAGGATTAGGTTTGAGTTCTCTCTCTCACATGGACAACATAAGAATAACTGCTCCAAACTGTATTTAACCTACCATTTGTTTCCTGAGGATTTTCTTCTGTTGCAAGTGGGATTCAGAGATGACCTTCCACTGGGCAGCAAGCGGTCAGGAAAGCAATTCCCAAGTGTTACCAGTAGGTGGTGCTACCATACAGCAGGTCCCATAAGTGATGACTCAAACTCCCTGGGGGTAACCTGCTGCTGAGTCACTGCAAACATTACAGCTTGGAGTGGCTTGAGAAACTGGGGCTCTCAGTCCTGCATGCTCCATTTCATTATGAAGAAGATTTAGGGAACCTGGCATGTGGCTTCTGTTTTTAGTCATTTCTAGTGTTTATTTTTGGCTGTCTTAGAGTCTTGGAACTTCCTAGAAAGGCCTTGTTTCCCCCCACAAAGAGGCTTATGTGAATGGCAATGGCATAGATTTGATCGGCTCCATCATTCATTGACTGTTAAATCAATGCAAGATTTTCTAGGTAGTCTCATTTAACCACACAAACCCCAAGTGACTTTCACACTGTTGCTCTTTGTGACCCAACAAGGAAGCTACAGGGATCACGAACAAAAGATTCAAACAGAAGTGGATAGTGGCAGCTGGAAGGGGCCATACCTTCTGGTAAAAATTTCTTGCATTTTTTTCACCTGTGGATAATTATTCAAGCCCATTCTTGAAAAGCTATCACTACTGCTTAGTGGGTTGTGGTGACCCACAAATATGGTGTGGCCAGTAAATGGGAACAAGGCTTCAGGGGCAGATCCAGAGAGGGTGCACTAGCATGGACATGCTCACCTTGATACCTGCTTTACTCACTCAGCAACTATGCTTGTGCTCAGTCAGGCTGGGCTTGGAGATTTGCAAAAGGAGGTTGGAGGAACAAAACAGGAAAGAGAAAACCTAAGGAAAAGTGCAGGTAGGGAGATTAAAAGGGGGTGGGCTAAGGGTAAGCAGTGCAAAGCCATGAGCCAGATCCCCCTGCTGCTTGCTGCTCTAGGCAAGGTCCTATACCCTCCTGCCCTTCCTTTCCCCTCCACTGGCCCAGACAGTGCTAGTGTCACTTCTTGCAAACTGTCTACATGAAAGCCACCAGGGAATGGGCGGTAGCTGGGTTTTTGGGCACATGTTGCTCCAGGGAAAGTCCTATCCTTCTCCACCTGGCCAGCACAACTGTTGTGATGAAGAAGCACATTTCTGGCACCGGAGTCAGCAGGGAATGGGTAAGTGGCGTGCAGCTCTGGCAGCCAGGACAGATAAGGAAAGTCCCATCCCCTCCATGTGCCTAGGACAGGCTTCTGTGAACCAGGGCACTGCACTGGGGAAAGGCCCATTCTCTCTTCCCCTCTCCCCTCCACTTGGCCCGCTTGAACAGCTGCTGCTATATGGGCAGAAAACTATACCAAAGTCAGGGCTCCCAGAGTCCAGGGCACATACTTTGGGGGAAAGTCCTATCCCCTCTTCCAGCGGCTCCCAATCTGTGATACGGGTACCACCTGTGGCATGCAGACAACCTGTCTGTGGTACACGTTAAGAGATTTATTATAATTACTTTATATGACAAAAAATTGCAGGCGGTACTTAAGATTGTATCATTTTAAATTGGTGGTGTGCAATCTGTCCGAGTTTGGGAACCTCTGTGGGTCTCTTCCCTTAACCTGGCCAGCACAGCTACTTCAGTGAAGGAGCAACTTGCTGGTACCAGAGCCAGCAGGGACTGGGTTAACTGGTGTGGTCTTAAGTGCCTGCCCATTCATCTCTATCCCCTCTCCTCCGCTTGGCTAACAAGGCTGCTGCAATGAGGGAGAAAACTGCCTATCAGGGAATGATTAAGCAGCACCTTGTCCTGAACCATGTTCTTCAGAATTTGGCTTTCTCATGTGCACGCCCACCTGGGCTCAACCCCCAACCCTCCTGCAGCGGCACAAAGAACAGCAACAGTGAGAGACCTGGCTTGTCTTTAAAGGCTCACTTTAAGCCTTCCCAGAGCCATACGTGTCTGCAGCTTCTTCACTACGCTCCTGCCATAGAAATGATAGAAATTTAGGGTTGGAAGGGACCTCTGGAGGTCATCTAGTCCAACCTCTTGCTCAAAGCAGGACCAGCCCCAACTAGATCATCCCAGCCGAAGCTCTGTCTAGTCGGGTCTTGAAAACCTCCAAGAATGGAGAGTCCACAACCTCTCTGGATATCCTGTTTCAGTGCTTCACCACCCTCCTAGTGAGAATGTTTTTCCTAATATCCAACCTAAACTTCCCTTGCTGCAACTTGGGACCGTCGCTCCTTGTTCTGTCATCCGACACCATTGAGAACAGTTAGCAGTCTAGCCATGCTTGTTGCAGTCCCACACCTTACAGATCTTCTTCGCTCATGTTGCTACTTACTGCTCTTGAGGCAAGGAGTCTTTGTGATATATGTTTACTGGACGGGCTGTATAGTTGCATAGTTTTTACTTAATATATAACAAAATCCTGCATAATTCAGTAAAATTATATTTGTTTTTCCTCCAGTCTCAAACTGAATAATATTGATGCACCATACTATCTGCAAACCCCTTTTCAAAATCCTAGATCTGCCCAGGCAAGGTTTTCAGGAATGAAATAATTGGAATAACTTGATTTCTGTAGCCAGTTGAGACATCTGAAAGGGGCCTAGTTTTCAGAAAGTGTTGCACATGCTGTCCTTTATGGTGGTAGTCAGCAGTCTTTTAAGGATGCAGGCTGGATAGACTGAGTTAAGGTCAGAGGTGGTGGGCAGGTGAGTGGGTGCTGAGACCCCACCACATAAGTCACTTTTCTCATGGTAGCACAGGGAAAGCACCTGCAACTCATGCTTTTCTCCATGACAGCATAGGAAAGTAACTGCTGCCCAAGTCCCCTGCCATCAAATGCCATTGAAGCCCTATGTCTGTAAGCAAGGTTCAAATGGCCCCAAAGACCGAATCTGGCCCTGCCTTATAGTACTGCACTTTGGGCATTCAGAAACGGAGGTTCTCACAATTGCTAGGCATATTTACTCAAATTACTACCATACTTACTCAAATAGAAGATGATGCTGATTATAAGACCCCCCCCGCAAAATAATTAGATTCTATATATGGAAAATTTAAAACTCTGTTATAATTTTCTAGGTATAGTATCTAATTATTGGAGGTTTGCCTTGAAGTTCTCACCCCCCCCACTAACTACAGCAGGAAAAATAAATCTTGGGGGTTAGATAGCTCTTGTGCTTTCTACTTCCCTCCAGTTTTTCCCCTTGGCAGCCCCTTCCCCCTCTTTTTACTGTCATACCTTGCTGCCCCCAAGCACATGGAAATGAAGAGCAAATTTAAAAACAGTAACCTTGAAATTAAACATAGCTGTAGCAATTTGCATATAGCACCCATGTACTTTGTTCATCCAGAATTGATACATGTTGCCATTCTATGAAACCGCTACAAGTTTTAGCACAGGTACTCCATAAACACAATTTTGAGCAGCACTTTGGTACCTAATACAAACTGCATATGATAGTAGTCCAAAGCCAAAAGCTGGTGATTTTCCACAGTTCAGCGCTGGGCCCCAGCAGTCAACAGCATTTCAAGCCATGGTGACTCCATAGCTCAGCACCGTTCAGTATGTGTATACTCCAGATACCCCTGACAAAGAAGCCATATGCTAATTTGCCCCTGCTCATGCCGGGAACCACGTGTTCTTGTGAAGAGAGCCAGGATGCTCCAAAAATGTATATGCTGATGAGGCACAGGGCAACCTGGTCTGGCTTCACCTCATGGAGGGCAGAACCATACTAATCATTTGTGGCAGACTGAGAGAGGGGGCAACAAAGAGGTTTGGGGTGAATTGTCTGGGCCCCATTTTGTGATGTTTGCCAGGCATTTAAGGCTCATGAAGAAACAGGAATCATTGTTAACGGGAAAAAAAGACACAGCTCAGCAGTGGGAATGAACAGGAAGTCAAAATGCATGCAATGTCATGGCTCAACGTGACTTGAAAAAGAGCCAGTGGTCAAGGGGACTGAGTTTAATGGGTACTACCAGATGTCTTATACAGGTGGGCTTCACTAGCCTATCCTTATGGTAGGTTTGCATTTGCATGTTTGCCTACTATAGGCCAGGTGTTTTATAGTTATGCTTAGTGCTGGCTGCGTTTGATCAACTTCATAGTTGGTTTTCATTGCTTTGGCAGCAGTTTAATGATAGACAATGAGATTTCTGTGTATACATTTATGACGGGGCTTTTTTCCCCCTTTGCCAATTGTGGGGGACAACGTGGTCTTGTATTCAAGTAAATACAGCATCTCAGTCTAGTTCACATACACACCATGTATGTCTTAGGGACTCCCTATCTTATTGAGAAAAAATTGCACTTGGTGTAGGCAAGTATAAGTCCACTGCAATCCCTAGGCCATATAGCATATGTGTCGCCTGCCCATGCATCTGTATCCTACAAATACACAACAGCAAGGTGCTAAAAGCATCAAGCATTTACCTAAAATAATAAAACTCAAAGCGACAAGTGTTCAAGAGAGCTTCTGCTTAGGGGTGGAGAGTCACTGGATGGTCAGAGAGGTTTCTTCCCACCTCTGACTTGTATAATGCAATTGGAAACACTCACCCACAGCTGGTTTCTAATAAGCTGTCCCCAACCTGCAGTGATGCCATTCCGAAGTCTGCTATCCGGATATTGTTCTTTTCATCCAACAGTAAGTTTTCTGGTTTTAAGTCCCTGTGGCTGTGGAAAAAGAATTGGAACAAGGTTTAAAACATCCAAATCTCCTCTACAATTTGTCCTCTAACCCATGTCCTCTACTGCAGTTTATTTCAATTGACTTCACTTTTCTCCCTCCTGGGACAGAGAATGCACATCAGGGGATGTCTCTGGGATGTTTAGACCATTTCCTATTGTCATTCTTGACTCTTATATGGCTTAAACCTTTAATGCCCTGACATCAGCAGAAACTGAGGGTTCTCACTGGGAATGGGGTTTCATCTGGCTTTTATGTTTGGAATGTCATGTACCAGCTCGATGAAGCAGGAGACAAGCTACAATATATTTTATTAATAGCAGAAAACACAGTGAATGACATTCCAGGAGACAAAAAATGCTGTATGCATTACCTCTCTGCCAAATAAGCTTCATCTAAGGAGTGATGTATATAGACATATGCCACAGAACCATATTTTGGATATTACGAAGGATATCAATATCTTTGATCAAGGGTCTAAATAACAATTCCTGATTAAATCATCCTTTACTTTCCTATGCCAAGGCCATCATGGACCTAATGCCTTCCCTTCATGTTAGCACAAGTGCCATTCAACAGTTCTTAAACAACAAGCTTTATTAAGAAATAAACCACTAAGAGAAAGAATCCATAAAATATGGGTCAAAATTTGTGGGTTTTTTCCAGTTTTGTCATTTTTAAAAATTATTCTTGAGTCACTAAGAGGGCAGATGTCTTATAAAAACCAAAACAAGTTTTAAATGGAATTTCTCTTGCATTCCTTGGTGCCTATGAAGCTCAGTGAGGTGTGGCATGCACTTACACCATATGTGGCCAGAGAGTCTGCAGTCTCTAGCTGCTTAGAAGTTGAACAGCCCTGGGTTACAAGTCTCCTGTTTTAGCACTAGGGTATGGTGATAAGAGAATATTTTGCAAACAAAGTGCTGATGACTTGATGCAATGTAACTAAAAGGCTTTTAAATGTCCATGTATGGGTCTACACCGCACCCTTGGCATGCCCCCAGGAGGGATGCTCCCACATATGCTCCATTCACTTGCTCCTGCTTGCGCACAGTCAACCTAGAAATGAAAGTGAAGTCAATCTGGGGTCATCTTCCCCAGAGATTTATCTCAGTGGATTGCTTTTCAGAGCTAATGATATGCTACTGAGGTTGGAGGCATTACTTTGTGATAATCTGTCTGTTATATTACCCAGGAAAGTGATTAATTTAAGGCACCGGTTACTGCCTGGAACACTAACGCTGCTGATTAGAATCAGATTAGGGCCATTCCCAAAATCTGGTAAACCATACTAAACCCCACTCCCTAGAACCTCCCTACTACAAACAATAATTCCTTCATAGCTTTGGTTCCTTCATAGCTTTGGCAATGCATTCAATTTCTAATCTATAGAAAAGTTTGAGTCTCAACATCCCTTTGAAGCAGCCCCCACAAAAAAGGACATGGTTGTTTCATATATCTGTATGTCATATGGCGTGTCTACATGAGATGCTTTACTGTGCAGTAGATTGTTCTACTGCCCAATAAAGCGTCACTATAGAAACGTGTGCTTAGCTACTGTGCAGTAAAACAGGCCAATATGTAGTAAATTTACTACCTGTATTGACACATATGTAGATGTTGACTGGAAGCATTTTGCTCCTAGTCAGCCCAGGCAGCAGGAGGTCCACTGCTGCCTGGCTAAGCTCCAGTGTAGTAGGGAGCTGTACTAGCTGCAGGGGCAGCTGTCTCCCTGCCACATGCAGATCAGGACCATCCTGATCCCCACATGGCCAGGAGAACTGCCCTGGCAGCCAGGACTGCTGCATCGCAGCCAGGTGGGGATCAGGTCAGGACCTGATCCCCATGTGGCCAGGACAGGTGTCCCCACCCAGCAGGGATACTGCCTGCTGGGAACATCTCTCCCAGCCATATGGGGATCAGGACCCTCCTGATTCCCACATGGTTGCCAGGTAGCAACCCTCCTGAACAGGGGCACCTCTCCCAACCCTTCTGATCCCCATGTGGCTACCAGGCAGCATCCTCACCAAGTGTACCTGCTAAGAGGGGAAGCCTCTCCTACCCATGTGGGGATTGCACAGCAAATTAGTCTGCTGTGCAGTAAAGCATCTTGTGTAAACATGCCCTTTAACGTGCAAGGTTAGTCCCTTCTCTAGGTCCATTCAGCCATGGGCCTTAGAGCTGAGGTGGTCAGCAAGGGTGCCAATTAACAGCAAATGGGAAGGTAGCTTCTCTAGGAACTGTACTGACATCACCGACTCAGTTCACATGAACCACTGAAGAGTCTGAATAGGGTCACAGCTGTGGATCTTACTGATCTGGACTTGGTATGAGTCAGTGACCAAAAAATAGAGATTTCAGGGGTGTTTCCTAAATCTAGGCTTATCCCTGTTAAGAAAAGCTCCTGTGATGAATGATGAGGCATTCTGCATTTCAAGACAATGAATGTAGCAGAAGCAAACATCAAACTGTATTGTCTCTCAATGCCTCAAAAATCTAACTAGGGTGGGGTGACCATGGCAGCTATCCCGTGTGCCAGCTTTGAAGGAACAGAACAAACTGGCTATTGTCACAGCTGCATCAGTGCGACGGCAACCAGAACTTGTCACTGCCCCTACGTGTGGCAGCTGCCCCTGGCACCCCGCCACATTGTTACACCTCTACACAGTAACCACTGAGCCACTATCAAATTTCTAGGAGTTATGGAAAATGAGATGAAAGGGATTTTGTGATCATGTAAATAAAAAATGAAGCTTCTCATTATTATTAATTCTTACCAATCAATTAATTATTTGTAAGCATCATCATTGTGCAAGGCACTTCTAATAGGCATATAGTAGGACAATTATTCTATGATCTACCTCCATTGGGAATATGGAGTCAGTGGGGAAAGCACTGGTCAAGTAGCCCATGCTTTGAGTATTACTTATGTGTTACCACCAGTCTTTCTGGTCCTGTTACATTTTACAACAGAACCAGTATACAATGTGAACCCTGAAGCCTGTCTCACTCCCAAGACTCTGAGGGTGACAGCCTTCCACCAGTAACATTAATAGCACTGGAGAATAGGCAGTGACATCTTCCTAAGTGAGTAGGAGGTAGGGGAATGGGAAGGAGGAAGACCACTATGCTCTCCCCACTAGCCCAGGTTGGCTCTTCCAATGCATTGTGATGAAGAACCCAGTCTCCTCTGCTGTATCTGCCCTCCCAAAACATCTGTTTTGAGCAACATAGCTATCACCATTTTGGAAACCAGAGGTTGGGACCCCTATGAAAGGGAATCCTGACTGACAATAAAATGATCTCACTTTGCTCCTAGCCCCAGGCAAAAGAACATAAAGGGAAATGATCAGTCCTGATTATGCCCCCTACCAAGATGCACTCAGCACAAGAGGGAGGGAGGGCCACACACTGACTGATGTCCTGGTCTATGCCCTGACATAAGCCTGAGCATCGCCATGGAGGAGCTTTCTTCTTCTGTCCATTTCCCATCCCTTTTTAAATATGCCCCCTATATTGAGCAGGGACTTGCTCTCCCTGCCCCCTGGTCTTCCAGTCATTGTTATGGCTATTTCTGATGTATTAACATAACACTTAGAGGCTCCCTCTGTGACCTTGGTTCCACTGTGCTGGTCAGTGCACACATGAGCCAAAAGACAGTCACTATCCTGGTTGAGAATTCCTGCTGGCTGGGGACAATTCTCAGCTGTTGAGGTTAGCTCCACTTTTGTTGCTCAGCCAGTGTTGAGGGAATAGGCCTGAGGCTGAAATTCTGGACTATAATACTGCTAGGGACAAGACATGCGCTCTGCATTTGCATTCTCCATCTTTGTTATCACCAGCTCCTCCTGCACCCAGGAGGAAGAGAGAGAAAAGCAAATGGATCAGGGAATGTTTACTCTAGTTTGCCTATGAGCCCAGCGGCCTGGACAGTGGAACACATTCATATTCATAAAGAATTCTCTTGAGCCAAAATGAAACAAAACAAAACAAAAACCCCACCACATGTGATAATTATTTGGTATTTAATGGAACATCGCCAAGTAAATTAACTTAATTTGGTTCCTTTCCAGCCGATCTCTCAGCTCCGTGTCTTACATGACCAATGTCACCTCCTTGCTCTGCAGGTGAACAGAGGACTCCTTGCCCTCTTATTGTTATAAAGGGCTGAAATGCACTCAGGGCTTTCTCCACACTGTCTGGGAAGACGAATGAAAGAATACAGCCTCCTTAGTGAACAGGCTGGGTGAATTCCCCCATAGAGTACTGCTGAGTGCTGAGAGGGAAGATAAAAAGAAAAGAGATGCAGCCCAGCCTAGCTCAGCAGAAGCTTGGGTTAGTCCCATGCAAGATAACAGTTTAATGTCCAGAGCCCCTCAACCAAAACAAAGGAGCAAGCAGTCAGCTTCCTGATCCTGATTAAGGCAGGATTTTTGGTTATAGTGGGAGCATCTACACATGGAATTAATGTGATGCACTAAACTATGGTGCATATTGCACCAGAGTTTATTGCTCCTGGGCATTGCATTTACATGTGCACCTGGGACTGCTGCACACTGAGCCAAGGCAGAGCAGCCCCAGCTGGGCAAGGAGCCTGGGGTGGGGGTCAGTTTGCCAGCCCAGGGCAGCTCTGACCTCGTTCAACATGCTGCTGAGGGGCTGGCTGGGGCATGAGGGTGCTCCAGTGTTGACCTAGCTGGCAGGCAGCCCCCACATTGAAGCACCCCCATGACCCGGCAAGACTCATCAACATCTACATGTGCACTGCTGAGCACTGAAGAATGCCGCTGTAGGATAGTAGTTTTGTTTCCAAGTACCAACCTACACCAGAGCTAATTAGTTTACTGTGACCTAATAGGGCTGCAAGTGTAGATGTTGAGACTTTACTGAAGGGCTAATTAGGCAGCTCTGTAGTAAATGTCTTCAGTGAATGCACCCAGTATGTATGAGTAAGAGTCACATACCAAGCAATCACAAAGAAAGCACACAGTGGCAGACACTGCAAGGTATTACTGTAACACACATGAACATATGTGAACACGCACATAAACATACAGCCCAGAAAAGACTCTAAAATTCCTGCACAGTGAAAAAGAGAGAAGGGTAAGAGGCTTGAAAGGATGTTCCTGGGAAAACAGACCACAACTCTATGACAAAGAGGAGATGGAAGAAGAGAATAATCTGCACCTGCATATGTGTTGTCCAGCTCCCCAGTCACTGGTGACTCTCGATGATGCTGTCCAGATCATCCTAGCTCCCTGTCTTATTCCATTTGTGAGTGCCTGCTCCCCTACAGTGTGACTATCATCTCATCTCTGCTGCAGGCAGCAACAACATATGTGTAATACAAGGTATGAGTTATAACCCTTGCTGTCACCCAAGGCTGACAGGAGATATCTGGACAAAGACCCAACTGGAAAATTGGATTCAAAGGAGCTATGATAATTTAAACTAGTCAAGGTATTGACCCATCATTTTAAAGTAATTTTTTAGTTGAAACATTCAGGTTGGTTTCTATGACAACTTCTTTTAGTTCCCAGATTTCTAACCACAATACCTCCTTGTTGGAGAAATTGCAGGTCATAAGTAATACTCATAGCGTGGGCCACTTGACCAATGCTTTCCCCACTGACCCCAAATTCCCAGTGGAGGTAGATCATAGAATAATTGTCCTACTATATGTCTGTTAAAAGTGCCTTGCACAATGATGGTGCTTACAAATAATTAATTTACTGGTAAGAATTAATAATAATGAGAAGCTTCATTTTTTATTTACATGATCACAAAATCCCTTTCATCTCATTTTCCATAGCTCCTAGAAATTTGATAATGGCTCAACAGTTACTGTAATTTCAGATTTGAATGCACATCTGTATCTTAAAAATGAAAAAGTATGATGTGGCATTAATTAATGTTGCTCTATAATACTTGAATCACATTGTCACTGAGTTCTGGATGTTGCTAGTGTCAGGGGGAAAAAGAAAACAACTTTTAATATGTATTCATACATTTTACAGCTAGAAGGCACCATCTCATCTGACCTCCTGCATAAGACAGGACATAGAATTTTATCCAGTTATGCCTGTTCTTCATGTACATGCATGGGGATTGATGAGAGCCACTTCCATGTAGTGATCCCTGGTAACATCTCTGACGGCCAAGAGCTCCCAAATCAACAAAAACACCAAAGCTCACAAAGACAAAGATACGGACACTTATTTTGTCATACGAAAGAAGAGTGCTCATATGTCAAAATTAAAGTTCCATGGTAGTTTCTGAAGCTTTGTGTGTTAATACAGGGTTGTGGGAGAAGCACAGTAATAGTGTGCTACATTTTATACTGGCACAGGGAAATAAAGAAGAATGGCTGTTGTCCTTAACTGGTTATTTCCTAGCTCAGTGGTTTTCAACCTGTGATAGGAGGACCCTTGGGGGCCCGCAGATTTTATCTAAGGGGTCCATGAAAAATGACTATGATCAATCAAAAGTATGGGAATACTAACACTTACAATTCAAAGGGGTTCGCACCTCCATTCCAAATTTTTTAGGGATCCGCAACTGAAAAATAGTTGAAAACCACTGTCCTAGCTTTATGGTATTTGAAAAAATGGTATGAAAGCAGAACCCAGCAACCTTAACTAGCATTATTGTTTATTGTTAGGCACTTTTTTTTCCTTTGTGAATTTCCCTAATCTTTAAAGAAACTTTGTATATTGGAGCTGAATTATTAAAAAACCACATAGCCTCACAACAAATGATGAATATGCAGCAAACCCAAAGTCTGAAGCTGGAGTTTGACCATGGGGATTAAATTAAATGCGGCCATTTCAATGTAGCAAATCTGCCACGTGTGTAACACACAGGATGCTACTTCACAGAAAATGTCGTCATTGGTTAAAGTGGTTCTTTCATACTGCCAGTGGCAAAATCAATCTTGACATTAAAGGAAGTGAGGCTTCAGGAATTTGTCAGGTTGACTGTTGTGAATACATATCAGTTGCTGCCCAGCAAACAAAGTCATTGTATTGTTAATGTAGCACTTGGTGAATTCACTGCTATGGGTACACCGAGGTTCCTGATGCGCAAATACTAGTTACATAACATCCAAGCTGCACTTTCAAATTGGCACAGCTCAGATTGGTTACTGAATAAAATATACTGTTTCCCTACATTTGCAAATGGAAAATGATAATAGTGGTATTTGTGTAAAGAACAGGCATGCAGTTATCTGCAGGAGAAACTTGGTATGGTGTTCTTGTAGGCAGGTTCCAAGAAACAGCAGGATGATAGGGATCCAGTTTAAAAATCCAGCCCTTTTTAATCCAAAATACATTTAAAGGTGTGACTCCCCTACAACTCCTAAAAACACACAGAAAATTAAAAGCTACACTGTATTTCATTTAGTAAGTTTTGAGGTCTTCTTTCCCCCCAGAATTCAGTAGATATTCCATTTTTTTCTCCCTGTTAAACATTATGTGCTGTAACCTTAACCCTGCTATAACTCCTCCATCATTCACATACAGTTACACTGTACCATCATGTACTCTCTACCTTTCTTCTTTGTGTGTGTGTGTGTGTGTGTGAGCGCATGCACATGCGGATGTATTTTCTACCGTTCTCGTGTGTGTGTACTCTCTACTATTCTTGTGTATGTGTGTGCGTGTGTGTCTGTTCTCTCTATTTCTCCCTGTGTGTATGGAAGAAGGGGGAGAGAGTACAATGCTGTGTAGAGTGCCATAGCATAATGGCTTCTTTCTTCATAAGCTATGAATTCTGCAGGTTATCCCAAACCCTGTTTTCTGTCCAGGCCTGTTTCCAAAGTGTGGGAAGGAGAGGGGCAATCACCACGTGCTGCTCTGAAATAGATTCACAGGGTGGGAGGGGGCAGCTTCTTGTGTGTGCATCTGTCCCTGTACAACTAAGCAAGGAAGGGCAACCCATGACCTGGCTCACGGGGTCTCTTTCTTTCACTACCACCTGATTTTGTGAGAATGCATCCATGAGTGATAAGACAAATGAGGTGTCCTCTGACCCCCTCCCAGGCTGTACCTGTGGTATTGTGGCTGCTGTGGTAGGTGAGGGCACTCAGGGTCCCTGCATATAAGAATCCTGTCACTATTTTGAGCTATTTGCATTCAGCTGTATTTTAAATCTGAAGTTCCTGGAGCCAGGTGACTACCAAGGACTCTTAGGTTCCCTTGAGCTGTGCATGTGAAGTTTCCTACAGCCTAGAAATGCTCAGAGGCCAGAAAGCAAGGATCTCCCGGTTTTTAAGGCAATCTCACAGCTTAAGGCCCAGCTCAGGACTGCTCAACAGTCCTAGTGCATATAATCCTATGCATTCACTAGACAATCCCTACAGAATACTGTCATGCACTCTTTACAGAGAAGGGAGGGCAAAACTGCCATTGCTAGAAAGCGGATACCTTTTTCCAGAGCGAGCCCAAGGTGTTTCCTAAAGATGCACAGTACTCTGTCTGATCTCTGCTGCTTCTTGAGGACATCCCAGGTTCCTCCTTCTCCCTGCCCTCCCCTTTAATCAAAGACTGCTGCAGTACTCTAGGAATGGCTGTGGTATCCTATCCTGCTGGGGGAGTTTTGGATATTGCTGCAATCCTGAAGTATTATTTCATAACAGCCCTTTCCCCTCCCCATTGGTGGGAAGAACACAGGGAAAAGCCAAACAAAGCTCTTTTTCACTGCCTTAGTCCCTTCTATGTCATACACCCACTTGCATCTACACGCACACGCACGCACTTTAGCGTGAGCACTCTGCAAACGCAAGCAGACAGAGCCTCAGGCGATGAAAGAAGAAGCCCTCGTAATTGTCATTTATCAATATTCATAGAGAACCTGCCTTAACCCCACCATTCACTCCCTGAAAAAAATCATACCCAGCCAAAATAGAAATAAAATAAAATAATGCCACTGCTCCTCATTACCAGAGGGAATTTCCTCTCAATGTCACCGCTATCCTGTGCAGTAATTGGCATTATCTGTTATCTCTGAAGTTAATAAGGTTTGCCATGGGGCTTTTTTTGTAATCATCTTTTTATTTGTCAGCTCACAAGATAGAGGAACCAAATATGAGCTTGACCAAAGGAAAATCCCAACACACACAAAACACAACTCAGCCCAATCACAAGCTTGGTTGGTGATGTCATGCCCAGCCAATCAGGAGTGTTTTAGCTGTTCTCTTCTATTTATTTCCAGATTCATTTCTCTCTGCAGCCTCTGCTTTTTCTACCTGCAAGGGGACTCCTCTTGGGGAAACCCAGCAATGGCACACCTGTGAGCTCTGTCACTATCACTGCCCTGGCATCCTATCTAGAGTGACTGTGCTGGGAACAAATTTAGCTTCAGCTCCTTCACAGTCGGCACTCCTTCCACGTTCTCATAATGACTGTACCTGAGACTGAAGTTACAATGTGCTTGCCCATACTTGGTCTCTGTGATGTTCAAAAAAGATTATCGATTTTGGGTTCCCCAGCTTGGGACAACCTTCATGATCTTGTTCTTCAGAGGCTGGATGCCTCCCAGCACTTACTGAACAGCATCTTTTTTTTTTAAGGCTTTCCACTCCAGATGGGCACCCCAAAATTAAGGCAGCGAGCATCATGTATGTATGAAAAATGCAACCCATATCACAGAGGCTTATACCACTGGCCTATGAAACCTGCCTAGCTGTGAATTCCTGCAAGCTGGTATTCCTACTCCCTGCAGTCCTTCAAAGGAGGACTATAACTGAAGTAGCTGTGAACTTTCCCATAGCCCACTCTTTTAAAAAAGCTTCTGCTACAACTGCTACTTAGAGGCAGATAGCACTAAGTTCCCATTAAAAAAAAAAAAGAAGTTAGACTAGGAAGCTCCTACTGATGTAACATATCCTTCAGACAAACACAAGCAAATCATAAATCCATTCTATCCCTTGCTTGGGCTGATAGTTTGAAAACCCATCCTCAGACACAGGCAATCCCTTCCTTTGGTGGGTACTACGGGGAAAATATCATGGGTTCTTTGATGCAAGAACTGTAAGCCTTCAGAGGGTTTAAGGCAGTGACGGGAGAACTTAGTACAAGGAAGAAGAAACTGGGAGCCTTAGGAATTTCTCTGTATCTTCAGGGGAGGGAAGGTAGAAGAAAATGAGAAATGATATGGGGTGGGGGGGCAGAGAGCTACCATTTATTCTGCCTGTGGGTTAGAGGCACCCACATTCAGTCATTAGCCAAAGGAGGGATGCCTTCATTTTTCAGTGTGGTCATAACTGGATAACCTGGATGATGAGGTAATTTGTCATCTCACTTCCCCACAATAGGACAAGGTCAGGCTTCATTGCGTAGGAAAGCACATTACATTTTACACACATGCACAAATGCACTCTGATTTCTTAAAACCCTTTGATGGTGACTGTTTAGATTTTGGCATCGTCTCAGGAGACACGCGGTTCTCATAGACATGGTGGAGGAGGGGGTTGCTCATGACTTACTTTAGGTTGACTTGAAAGCAAGTCGCAAAGCTGGGGTGGGGGAGGAAATTAGGGAAACAGATTCATTTCTTAACAAGAAGGACATTGCCTCACAATCCAAACAGGCATTTGGTGAACCTTTGGTGAGGCGATCCTCAATCCCTGAAAATTCCCTAGAAATTTTTAATCTCGCAGAACTACATACTCATCCAACAGCCTCACTAAAACCTTCAGCACAGTCTGTTAAAGACAGTGATGCCGAGAGCTGGCTATCTTCCTATGTGTGTCATACTCATCACAATAGTCCTTATGGACTAGTAGATACACTTGCACATCCACTAAATTCAGGAAAAATATTGAAGACAGTTGCCTGCACATAAAAGTTTGAATTCTTAAGTGAATTACCTTTGGTTGTGCCTGCACTTTTGTTTGTGACATGCCTGGAAATATTCAAGTGAGCAAGTATAATAGAAGCAATATTCATGGGGACAATACTTGTAAGAGACTAACAGAGAATATTTCCAGATTGTGCATTGTAAATTAGCCAACATGACACCTGAAGCCTGATCCTGGACAGACTCAGGAAAACATCCTTATTCAAATAGGGTGCTTAGTGTATATGTTTAAAGGCTTTCTGGAAACAGAACCTCTACGAGTTGAATTTTGGCAATCAGAGAATGGAAATATTTCTGTATTGATATACATATACTTATATATATGATCAAAAAGAATTGTGATCATAGGAAATTAGGGCTGAAAGGGACCTCACAAGGTCATCTAGTCCAGCCCCCTGCTCAAGACAGGATCAGCCCTGACTAAACCCTTCCAGCTACATGTCTGTCTAACCTGCTCTTGAAAGTTTTTGAAAGACTCTACAGCTTCTTTAGGTACCCTGCTCCAATGCCTGACTACTTGCATAGTCAGAAAGCTCCTCCTAATCTCCAGTCTACATTTTTCCTGTTGCAGAGGAGTCCATCTACATCCTTTCAACAATCACCCTTCAGGTATCTTAAGACTGGTATCAAATCCCCCTTCAGTTGTCTCTTCTCCAGGCTGATTAACGCCATTTCTTTCAGTCTTTTGTCCTAAGTCTTGCCTCCCAGGCCCCTATCTTTTTGTTGCCTTGAGCTGGACTCCTTCCAAACTGTCCACATCTTTCTTGAAGTGTGGGGCCCAAAACTGGACGAAGTACTCCAGTTCAGCACTGACGCCTCACCAGTGCTGAACAGAGAGGAAGAATAATTTCATTTGATGTGGAAATGATCACCTTATGTAGTTAGTGGCTAGTTCTGAAAAACAACTACATTTGAGGTAATCATGATCCTTTCGCAAGCAAAAGACCTGAAATTCAGAGAACAACATATTTGCTAGAGTCATTTGCTAACAAAGAAAACCTTCAGGACCTGATCCAAAAGCAAATGAAGCCCACGGAAGTCTCTCAATCACTTCATTGTTTTTTTCCACAGGGCACTAATGTTTTTATTGCTTGTCCTCTGCTAACTCCAGGCTCTGTTGATTATCAAGTTGTACATATCAACTGGCAATAGAACTTCCCAATCCACAGGCCTGTAACCAACATGGTTAATCCAAACTCTGAACTAGTCTCTTCCATAAGAATGATCTTGGTATTACCCTGTTGCTACCTTTGCTCATGAAGGAAGGCTCATCTCTTCTAGTAACATACTGCCTTTGAAATTATTGAGTATTTTCTATTTGGGGTTAGGTAAGGATGGGTAGAGCAGGTCAGACAATTGGGTGGCCATCCTCACTATGGGCATATGGACAGGGAATTCTGAGGACAGCAGCTGGTAAAACCAGAGAGATATAGATAATTACTGCATGATTATGAAGAAATAAACCCACAGTGATTATGCAAATCTCTGTACTCTCATTGTCTAATATGGTCCTCATCCTATCAGAATAGAGGGATCTGCATGCTGTATGCGGTTACTGAGAAACAACTGTGCAGTCTTTATGTAAATCATAACCCCTGAGCCAACCAGAGTGCAAAGAATTGCATTACTGAGAAATAAGTGTGCAGTTATGGGTCAGCAGCTGCACAGAAACCCTGCATTCAGATTGGCTGTGACAACTCAATTTCAGTATAATTTAAATTACCTGAACTTCTTAAAAGATGAAGTGGAAACTAGTTCAATTTAAAATCCCACCTGAAAGTTACAGGTTAAACTGTACTCAACCGTTAAATCATCCGACTGAGTTAACAAGTATCAATAATGGACTGATAAAGGAAATTACTCCCTACTGGAAAGGAAATTGAAGGCAACAGTGAGGCAAATGCCCAGAAGGAGCCTAGACAAGGTTGCCAAATGCCAGCAGGTTTCTTACAATGCGAGGAGGCCATAAAGTGATTCTGTTGTATTAGTAATTGTCTCAAGTTTCTACAAGGACTACCTCTGATGCAGCATATATTATTCTTGGTTATTGGCATCTGCCACCCAAACACATAGAAAGGAAGCCATACATCCCCCTGGGCTTTGATTTTCCTGGATAAAGCATTTGCTACAAATGATTATAACAGCAGCTGCCCCCTTCCCTCATGCTTACCACTGAACGTCTGGTTTGCTTCCCAATGGAAATCAGAAATGAGTCATTTTACATATATTACAATCAGGGCCAAAGGGAAGTCACAGGCAATCTTCTGCATGACCAATCTGTGTATGTCTCCCGCAGTGTTCACAGACTGAGCCAGGAAGCAGCGACATTTAATACAGCACTTCTGGACTCCAAAGAGCTTCACAACATTAATTACTTAATAGCAAGTAAAAGTTCCAGAAACTAAAGCCCCATGTCATGGCCACCACCTATTGTAAACCTGCTGTACTCACCATATTGAATGACTATGGCAGAAGTCTAAAGCAGAGATGATTTGTCGGAAGAACTTTCTGGCTTCTTTTGGTGTTAATCTTCCTTTTTTTACAAGATAGTCGAAGAGCTCCCCACCTGACACATGTTCTAGCACCAAATACCTAGAAAACAATGAAGCCAGGTCTTTGTTAGTATATATAATACCACACTTCCTGTTACACACACATACACATACTCCCCTTCCACAGCCCTGAGGAATTTTTTACATCTGTAGAACAAGACATTTGGAAAATAAGCAGCTGTGAATATTTAAAAGGAGTCAAGGGTTTTTTGGACTCTTGTAACTTTTAGGCAGGTTTGAAGAAGTGGGCTGAATTCAGTTTTCAGTGGGCGCATCTACATGAGACATTTACTGTGGAGTTGCCTAATTAGCTCCACAGTAAAGTCTCAGCCTCTACACATGCAGCCCTAATAGGTTGCAGTAAACTAACAAATGCTGCCATAGCTTAGTAGTTGTAAACACAAGTACTATTCTGCAGTGGTGTTATTTACTGCACTGCAGTGCATGGGTAGATGTTGACAGGGTTGGCTGGGGCATGAGAGTGCTTCAGTGTGGGGGCTGCCTGCTGGCTAGCCCCACACTGGAGCACCCTTGTACCCCAGCCAACCACTCCACAGCACCTTGAGCAGAGTTGGAGCAGTCCTGGATTGGCAGGCTGACTCCCCAAACCCTTGTCAGTAAGGGCTGCTCTAGCTTGGCTCAACATGCTGCAGTCCCAGGTTCATGTATAAACAGAGGAGCAATATACTCCAGTGCAAACTGCACCAGAGTTTTTTCAATTGTATTAATAGCACATGTAGATGTGCCCAGTGATTCCCAGGAGTAAAAGAATATCTAGAAGGTAAGAAGAATAGGAAGGAGCAGTTGGAATATGCGTAATATGGCCACTGTAAAAGCTAACAGAACGTTATGCTGCATATTCAGAGACATAAGGTCACTAAATCAGGGTGGACAGTGATAGTACCAGCTGCGGTAAAACCACCCACATACTGTCTGCAGTTCTGCAAAAAATTAGAGAGAATTCACAGAACTGCAGAAAAATGACGGGCAGGTTGATTTATGAGGAAAGATTAAAAGAACAATGTACATATATGCATAGTCTGGGTGCCCTGTAAATGGCTCGATTCTGTAACTCCACCCACACAAGCTGAACAGCACTGATTCACTCAGTAACTTCATGAGGAATACTCATGTGTGTAAAGAGATACACAGCAGGCGTATCTACATGAGACACTTTACTGTGTAGCAGACTAATTGGCTGCACAGTAAAATGTCACTGGGCACATCTACACAAAATGCTAACTATGTAATAGCCTAATAATACTGTGCAGTAGTATGCTAGGCAAAAAATGGTTAACTTGGTACTAAACTTAATGTGCAATAATTACGGTGCATTAATGAGCATGTAGACACGCCCACTGTCTACTCATTCATGGCAATTAGGGTGTAGTAGACTAATTCACTGTCCTGCCAGACAGTCCCATCAGATACAAGTGTTACCCGGTGATGGCTAAAAAATGATATGTAGAGATTTGCTTTTAGGAATCAGCTCCTAGGTAGAATAGATACTGCATTAGAACAATGATCCAGGGGAATGGCAAGGGTTAGTTGGTTTCTAAAAGCCTGTCTGTGGCAAATTTTCTCAGCCGTCAAGGCAGACACTCTGTCTGAGGCCAACAGATACTCAGGCTGGGAAACTCAGCACATGTACTATACTGTTCCCTGATAATCCATAACATAAGATAGGCTTGCTGCGTTGTAGCCAGGTCACAGTGACCAGCTGCAGAGCACTTGGGATTTCCAGTTTTGGTGGACAGACCAAATTAGGAGGCCGGGGTATGCCCAAATTAAGACATGACCAAATTAAAATGTGTGCATGTGATGGGTCTGGGAAACAAAGGAATACACTGACAGAAAAGAACATGGACAGTATGATGACCACAGTACCCAGAATCAACTGTACCTGGAGATAAAGAGTCATCAGGAGGAAAAAGAATACAAAAGGAGGGCAGCAAAGGATACTAGAAGAGGAAACCCAAGGCCACCATGGGCAGAGGGTGCATCACCAGCTCCTCTTACCCACCCCACTGGGAGGGGTGGGGAAGGGGGCACATTGGCCCTTGCCTTCCAAGACTGCTGATGTTCAAGAAAGAACCAAAGGGTGAAGCTCACATGCTGGCCAAGTATACCTTCCTTCTGTGACAGCCTTAGAATTGTGGGGGTTATTTTGTTTTCGTTGCCCGCATTATTCCTATCTGCTGTCACTGTGTATCAATAACATTTGCCTATTATTGAATGGAGAAGTCATGGTCAGTCTGAGGGTTTGGGTCCACCCAGAATAAGGTACCTGGGTCATAAATCCAGTGCCAAAATCCGGCAGCACAGTAAATTACTGTGCTTAAATGTACGTGAAGACAGTGACATTGGGATGAGCTTACTCTGGCTCAAATTGAGCTGGAGTATATCTCCAGCTGCATTAACTGCATGTGTAGATGCTCCCAGCATGAATAAGGTTTAGAATTAGGCTATAAAAGTGGAATAGAATAACTTCAGGCTATTATCAAGAATTTGAAGATATAACAAGGCAAGGAATGGAGAGGAATTGTCTGGGGTGGTTCAGTGTCATTAGAACTACGGGTAATGAGATGCAACCAAGCACAGGGGAATATATAGAAATGTTTCCTAACAGTGTAGCTCTATCAGACCATGGAATAGTTTCTTTAGGGAAGTGACAGATGCCATATCTACTGAGCCACTTAAAACTGGACCAGACAAAACATAGGGCAGGTAACAAACCTGCAATGGCAGCAGGACTTTCAAGAGAACCTAAGGCCATTTCCATCTCTACTTACTGTGATTCTTTGCTATGGCACAGTGTTACAGCTATCCTTGCATATACAGTATATTGTATGCATGGGGACTAAATGAGGCAATGATGCTGTGGTACTGTGCAAAGGTTTCACTGGTCTGAGTCAGAGACAATCAGTATTACCATGAAGACGACGACAAACTTTTTAAAAAGTGTTTTAGAGAGCTTTAATAATGTTCAGGGTGTCATTTTTGGACTCCTCTGTTTGTAAGACAAGGGTAGGCCTTACACAGCACAGAAAAAGAAAGGATTGCTCCAGGGCTATATTTCACCTTTCCTGTACCTCAGAACAGAACATGGGATGGGAATTTGGATGGAAAGAGAAACATATTTTGTAACCTCTCTTTTTAAACAGTATATTTTTGAAGGTAGTAGGGTTGGGATATTGTTGTAGTTGCAATGGTCCACAAAGTCTATAAGAGGCAGAGATTTTTTGTGACACTTTTTATTGGGCCAATTGTATATTAGAGAGAGCTGCTGAGCAAGCTTTCAGGCATCAAGTGCCCTTTCTCAGGTCTAAGTTTTTTGAAGCTACCAACAGACTTGGAATAGAAGAATTATCAGAAATGTTGAAGTGATATAGCTGGGATGCAGGGTTGCCAACTCAAGACTATTTTTTTTAAACTCACAATCTGCAAGCTTTTTACTGACAAACTTTTTTACTGACATATTTTTACTGGTATATGTTTTACATAAGGTAAATGTAGCTCTTCTGCTAAGCCTTGCTCTGCTTCCAGGTCCCAGTTAGAAGGGTTGGGTTCAAATTTAGAGGTTTAACATCAACCACAGTAAAAATGTAAACATTTGGTTGTCAGTGGTTGCATCAACATGAGACACTGACTGCACAGTCATAAATGACTTTGTAGTAACCTGAGTTACTGCACAGTAGCACTGATGACCAGCTGTTTTCTGACACTTACTGTACAGTAGCTTGATACTACTGCACAGTAGCAGAGCATCACTGTTTCTGTCATGTGAAGCTACTGTACAGTAGCGTCAGGCTACTGTGCAGTCAGTGTCTCGATGTCTCATGTAGATGCAGTCAGTAAAAGGTTTGCATTAAAAAAGAATGTTTTTGGATTGGCAACGCTGCTTGACTGCACCAATGGTTTTACACTGTGTTGGCACACCCCACTGGGCAGGAGGCCCCTACTTGCTCACATTCCCTGATGCCCCTGTACCAGGCTGCCCTTCCAGCCCACTCCCCAGGCTTACTCCTCTCAGCCTCACTCCCCTTGGCTAACACAGACCCCTAAAGAAGCCTACCTGTAACTCAGAAGTATTACAGACAGTGTGGGATGCAGCAGCAGCAGCACATAGCTGAGATAGTGCTCCCTGCAGGGTGATATGCTCCTGCTCAGAAACCAGGTAGTGTGGCTGTGCACTGCCTGTCAGAGCTTCAATCAAGTTGCAGCTGCTTAGTGTTTTTACTGATGGTTGAAGATTTATTACAGACTTTACTGAAAGCCATTTTAACCTGATTTTTTACTGATAAATTTACTGACAGTTGGCAATCTTTCCAAGATTGTCCAGAGAATATGCAAGAAACAAGGATTCTGCAGGTAATTCCTTTTATTGGATGAGCTACAAGGTCAGGACAGACTGAGACAGTCCTTGAAATGCAACGAGTTCTTCTTCAGGTCTCAAGAAAGTAAAGAGTGTAGAGCAGTTACTAACCTTCAACCTGTGAGCTCTGGGTCCTTGTCCCTGATTTGCCACTGACCCCGTTTGAATTATTTAGACACTGGGAATTATTTAGATGTGTGAAATGAAGATAACAGTTTGTCCCAACCTGACAGAGATGTATGTCTAGAGAGAGAATTCATTAAAAGATTGTGAGGTGCTTAATACTGTAGTGATGGCTGAACAAGTAGAATAGAAAACAAGCAAAGGGCAAATGTAATAAATGTCACCATCATTTTTTTTTTGGTAAAAATTCAACACTTCAAATTTTTGGCAAAATATCAAAATGCCAGAAAAAAAATCACAAAAGTTGTGCCAATTTTTCATTTAATTTCTTACATTAAAATAAATAAGGGAAACGAAACTTTTAATTGATGAAGCAGGTTTCAGGAAAGTTGCAGTAGCTCTCAGCCAGAAGGAAATGGATTATTGGCCAGAATGTAGACAGAGCTGTCATGAAAACTATGATAAATGCAATGGATTGTATACATGACACAGAAACAGATGTTAATATAGGACCAGGCTCTCTCTTTTGATCTGTTGTTTTTCCATCACTTTCAGTGCCATGAAGGGAGAAAAACTTGCTTGCATCTCCCCAGCTCAGAATATCCTTTGCTTGCAGGAGGCCCTGGTGAGTAGAGAGCCACTATAAGCCATCCCTACGAGAAGATACTTTCAGTATAGAGGTATGCTAGGGTATGGACCAAAAGGGTGGCATTCCATCTATTTCCAGCTGATGCATAGCACTAAATTGGGATGCCTGAGCCCTTGACTGCATGGACTTTGCTTGCAAGATACACTGGACCAGAATTTCTGCTATCTTCCTCATGCTACAGATAGATCTTGCCTAATCTTTCTTATGGCAAATCCCAAACTGGTCATGCAAGTAAGTGAAAGAGACTTTCTGATAGCTCCATATGCCCAGAAGATGCAAGTTATAACCATGAACCTGGACCACAAAATTCAGCTGTAAGACACTGATTTGTAAGAAGGAACCTTATAGAGATGTTTGTATGTACAAGCATGCAGATCCCCTCACATAAGTTTCAAATCCAGTTTCAGAAAATTACAGACCTAGCATTTCTGTCACCCACAGCAGGAACTGCAAAGCAATTTATTTTCATCAACTATGCCTTATTAAAAACACTCGGCAAAAATGCACCGACATGTCGCATGAAAAATAAAACAAATTGAAAGACGAGGAGCATTTACAAGGTTATTTATTTTTTGTTTACCACCCAGAAGCACCAGATATAATAATGTAAATGAAAGGGGAAAACATCTGAAAAAAGACCTGTGCTGGAGATAGTGTCAAGGGACAAGTGAGAAGTGCAGAGACAATGTATTCTGATCTGACAGAGCTCTTAGCATGACGGGCGTGAGAAGGGCAACAAACCCATTCCCCAGTGGTCAAGTGCAAGAGCTCAATGCTGAAAGGATCATTCCACAAGTACAGGGCAGTTAATGCTTTATTCAGAATTTCTTAGTTTCAACTTGCAGCCTTACCAGAGAGTCATCAATCAGGGCAACTGTTGTGTTTTTTTTTTTTAAGTATCATCCCAAACTAGGAGATTTTTGATTATACAAGGTCAAAATTCAGCCCCTACCTTCTCCTCTGTGTAAACCAATGCCTCGCAATTGTGTTACAGGGGAAAAAAGCAATCAGTCTGGGACTGTGGGTTTAATATTTTCCAAGGCTGGTTGTACTCCTGTGAATTATCTTTATTATTATATACTGGGCAAATCTACACATGCAATGAATGTGGCTGAATATACTCTGGCTCAATTTGACCTGGAGTAAACTAATACTGACATTACTATCTACACGTGTGTTTAACTGTAGTAATTTTACTGTGCTGCCAGATATCATTTGTATCTGGTAGTAGACTAAATTAGTCTATTGCACCCTAATTGCTATGCATGTGTAGACAGTGATGCTTTACTGTGCAGCAAATTAGTCTGCTGTGTGGTAAATCATCTCGTGTAGACAACCCCCCCTGCTACTTAGAAGCTTCTAATTTGTTTCAGTGTTATATACACACACACTCATACTTGCTCATATACCCATTAAAAGACAATCTCATAGAAGGCACAAACTACCCCCTTGCATTATCGTATTTTAAGGGGAACTGAGGCAAAGACAGACAATGACTTTTCTTAGGTTGCAGTAGGCGGTGGCAAAACTAGGGAAAGAACCAAGTATCCTGAGTCCCAGATCAGTGTCTAAATCACACAATATGCTAGATAGCGCTCACTGACTTTAGCAGAAATCAGTAAGAACAGAGCCTTGTCCTGTTCTCAGATGAGTTAAGGGGCAGCTGACCAGAAAACACAGGCAGCTTGTAGAAGCTGTGATGGAAGACAGAATTTTCTTGAGGTTCTCCTCTTCCCTCAACCCAACCCATGACAATTTCTTTTGTTACCAATTTGGTACTTCACTGTTCCCATTCATTTCAAGCCATACAATGAATACAAAGCAACTGTCAAGGGAGTCTCATCTGATGTAAAAGCACTTCCTTCTAAAATCTCTTTTTAATCCTGCCCATGGTAAGACAAGTAGCACCAGTAACTCTCCCCAGTGCAAAACTACCTATAAAACTATACTGTGCACCTCTCTCTGGCTGGAAACTGATGTTATCTTTGTGCCACTGTAAGCATTTTTCTAGTGGCACAAAGGCCAAGCAAACAGGCATCCACGCTCCTTGTCATGCTACAAATGCCCAAAACTGTGGCAGTCACAATATGTAGTATAAGTATATGCTGCCTTTTGAAGTGGACATCTGTTTGGGTGGGAAAGCGTGGGCAGCCTGGAGCTGCCCATGCTTTCTAGTCACCCTGGGCAGGCACTTAAGGGCTTCAGGAGCCGGATCCTGCATGCCCTGGGAATTCTCCTTCCTAGGGCATGCAGGATTGGGCCCCTGTCCCCAGAAGTGTCTACCTGGGATCCCTCATTTGCAGAGGCATGTCCAGGGAATCCCCCAGCAGAGGAGTCTCCAGGTGCATGTATTGCACTGCTGTGCCCCAACTTGGGGTGTGCCTGTAAAAATGGGGGAACCCCAGGTTCCCTGCTTGCAGATGTGCACCCTGGGAATCGCCTGGCAGAGGATTCCCTAAACACGCATATCATCCTGCTGTGCCCCAAACTGGGGTGTGTCTCTGCAAGCACAGAAACCTTGGGGTTCCCCCATTTGCAGAGACATGGCCTGCGTGTTATCTTGCAGGATCAAGCCCCTGCCACTTCCAGGAGAGGCAGGGACCCAACTCTGCAGAAGAACAGGCAGTGTCTGTTTCACCCAATAAAGCAGATCAGCTGTGCCAGAACACCTCCCAGCAGAGCTGAACCACTTCATTTGATGACATCTTTTTATAGCTTCTAAAAAGTCACTGCGGAGAAAACAGGGGGAGAGAAAAGAGCCAATCTCCATGTAGCAGCATGCTGTCTGCCCACCTGCTGTGATAATCACAACAGGGGCTATCCCAGGATGGAATCCCCGGCAAGAGCACTTAGCTTGTACATTCTGAATGTGCTGTACAATCATTAACTCATTTAATCCTCTTGCAAGCCCTGGGAGAGACACACTAGAAGTGCTGTCACCCTCATTTCACAGATGGGTAGCTGGGAAGCACAGTGACTTTACCAAGTCAGAATTAGAGTGGAGAAAATAATTCCCTGGATCCCTCTGCCCACGTTCACATACATCATGTTGCTCTGACCAGCCCTCCTCTTTAGCTTTTATTGCTGTGGTCATTGTGATTGCAGCAGAGGTCCCTCCATTTTGGGACATCACTGTATCTGGTAGGAGCAATTGTCAGGTTCCACCAGATACAAAGCAATTTTGTTTAAATTATTAAACCATTTCTCTACTGGGGGTATTCAGTAATACAGGGCAGGCTAGGACAAGCTTTGGTTCTTGGAAGTCACCAATGCCCAGGCCTAGGGACACAGCATTTCTTCAGGGCTTTGCTACAAGCCACAACATGAAACGAAAGATTGCAGGGAACACTTCTAAGATTCAAGGATACCAGACCCTAATGCTTAAAGACAAAAAAAAACAACAAATGAATGCTTAATAGAAGGAATGAAGTCATCCATTGGAGAGGAGCAGAGAGAACACATGCAGCAGCCGAACGATTCTCCCCAACATGTTTTATTTATTATATCTATTCCCTTTGCAACTTTTCCTTCTCTATCCCACACATACCAACTCCCCAATCAAAGCTAACAAGCTACTAACCTCAAACGGCCTCTAGGTATCATCACATCAGAAACTCTGTGCAGCCACGTAAATCAGTAAAGCTAGACTCCTTCCACCCACATTCCCCACGTCTCTGAGAGAATCTTAAAGGTGCTAAAATCTGTAAAAATGCTACCAGCCATCAGAGGCCTGGATTCTGTTTTCAGCCCATGACTGAGAAGGTGCAGGCCAGAAGGAGGGTGGGGAAAAAATAGCTATAAACTATCTTTGTGCCTCCCAGACTCTGTCTGTTTTAGACAGTGCTGTCACTGCTCCCAATGTGTTCCAATTTACAGCAGCCTCCCCATGACTTACCTGTGGGCTGCTCTGCAGCTTATAGAAATATAGCACAAAGCATGGAACCTGCTCCCTTTCCTGTCCCCAAAATGTCCCTTTGCTGGAAAATGTGAGAAGGGACAGCATAGGGTCCACATATTGTTTTGTGCTGCAGAGTATGCCTGGTAGCAAACCCATGATGAGTCTTCCTTCATTGCTCCTTGAGTTCTGCCATCTTCCTTGATAAACTCTACTGTTTTCCAAGATAAACGAGTCCTATGCCTGCAATCCCAGCCACTTTTTTACCACCTGTGACTCACTCCTCAAACCTTGCCTTCCTCTTACCTATATTTGTCTCTGCAAACAAGATTTCATGGATTTCTTCCAAAAAAAGCTGAAAAGTGTGATGTGACACCACTTGCTTCCCTTTGATACACCCTCCCTTCTCTGTTCCCCTCCTACAACTTGCTCCTGGTCACAGACTTAAGAGGTTTCTCTTTGACACCTTTGACACCTGCCACTCAATCCAGTACCCCCAACCCATCCCATCTTCTGAGGTCCCTCACACCCAATCTCATTCTCCTCTTTATGCCTCTACAGAAGCTCTCACTCTCCTCTGGCTCTTTTCCCTACACAGTACCAGCAAGATTAAGGATATGTCTATACTGCATACTCAACAAGAAAAAACAGTCAGTGCAGAAGTCCATGCTACTGCAGATATACTGTTTCTAGGACTCAGGCTATCTAAGAGCCTACTAGGTTATCTTTGTACTATACTACAGTGAACAGTGTGAACATAGCCTTTAAAAATGGCACTTTTAACTCCACTTGCCTGTCCAGCAGCTGCCCTTCTCTCTGTTTGCATTTTCATCATTGAGCAAATTATATATGATATTTGCAGTCACTGTCTGGAGTCCTTCTCCTCTAGTCCACCCTAGATCCTCTCCAATCTGGATTCAGCTCTTTGTGCTCTACTGAGGCCACTTTCCCCAAAGCATCTAACAGCCTCTCTGTAGAAGTCCATCCTCCCTGACCTGTCAGATGCCTTGACCATGGTCCTCTTCTGGAAATTTTGCCTTCCCTGGTCACTCTGTTCTCTCCCAGTTTTCTCCCCTTTCTCCAATCACTCATTATCTCCTTTTCCTACTTCCAGTAAGGGTCCCCAGGCCCTGTCTTGCTCTCCTTCTCTTTTTCCTCTGCACAAACTCTAGATGATCTCATCTGTACACACAAATTCAATGCCCTTCTCTATGCTGATAAATTACACATCTACCTCTCTGCTTCAGACCTGTCTCTTGCTGTCCAGACTAAAATCTCAGCCTGTCTGTTTGGCATGGCCTAATAGATGTCTAGCTGCCTGTTCAAGCTCAGTATGACTAAAACTGAGCTCTTAATCTTCCTCCAAAGCCCTCCCACCTGCCTCCTTTCTCAATCATTATGGACAACTTCACCATCCTGCCTGTCACTAAGATCCATAACCTGCGTGGCAGCTTTGACACAGACCTCTGTCTACATTTCTACTTCCAGCCTATGTCCAACCATGACAGGTTTCTTCTGAATAACTTCTCTAAGATATGCCTTTTTCTGTCCATCCCTACAACTAAAACTTTACCTAGATTCTCCTCATCTCACATCTCAATTACTGCATTTGCTTAAATACAAGGCAAGATCCCTGCCTAAGCAGCACTGGGAAACAGTCTTACATTTGCATACAAGAAAACATCATTAAAAACATTGTCTATTTTAGGACTGCTGCTAAAGGCAGTATGCACTCAGTAATGAAAACCAACTATGAAGTTGATTAAATGCAGCCAACATTGAGCATGACTATATAACACATGGCCCACACTGGGCAAACGTGATGATGAGACCCTACCACAAGAACAGGTTAGTGTAGCCCATCTGAATAAGATATATGGTTGTGCCCATTAAGCACAGTCTTGTTCAGCACCGACTCTTTTTCAAGTCATGGTGAGCCACTACACTGAATACATTTTGACATCCTCTTAATTCCCACATCTGAGCTGTACCTTTCTTACCCATTTCCAATCATTCTGTTTCTTCACCACCCTTAAATGTTTGGCAAACATTACCAAACAGGGCCCCAAACAGTTTACCCCTAATCCCTCTCTTGGCACCTCTCTCAGCCTGTTGCATATGATTAGTGTGACCTTGCCCTCTATGAGGTGAAGCTGGACCAGACTGTCCCGCATCTCATCTGCATATACATTGGAGGATCCCAGGGTTCATGATAATAACATTCAGTTCCAGTCATGCACGGGGGCTAATTAGCACATGGATCCTTTGTGGGGGGTATCAGGAGTACATGCACATACTGAGCAGTGCTGAGCTGTGTGGTCATCATGGTTTGAAATGCTATTGACTCTGTTGGAGTCAAGCCCAATGAACTATATGATAAATCATGAGTCTTTTGCCATTGTATTAATATCGTGTGCCTACTTGTTCTATATATAAGTAGATGCAAAAGCGCTACTTAAAAGTGTGTTGATGGAGTACCTGTGCTAAAACTTGCAGTTTAAAAAAAGGTAAACTGCATCAGTTCTGAATTAACTAAGTCTATGCGTACTATATATAAATTACTACAGCTATGTTTTTTTCAAAGTCAGTTTTTACAAATGTGTTCTTCATTTCCATGTGCTCATGGAGAGCAGGGTCTGACATCTTACAGCAGGGCGAGGGGAGGGGCTGCAGGGGAAAGAAACTGAGGGGGCAGAAGGCAAAGGGGCTACATGACTCCCCAGATTTATTTTCCCTGCTGTAGCAGTGTGGCGGGGAGGGGAGGAGGGAAGAGAGGGAAGACAACCTCCAAAAATTAGATTTTATACCTGGAAAATTATATGAAATGTATACATTTTCCATATATAGAATCTAATTATTGGGGGGTCATATTATAATCAGGGTCATCTTATATTCAAGTAAATATGGTACCACAATATCCATTTCTCTTGCCTTGACACATGCACTCTTGCTTTCTTCAGTTGCAGGCCATTTGTAGACAGCACTTTTTAGTGGGTTTAAAGTGGGTTAAATGCCTTTTGCACCACTTTAATGGCATTGCTGTGTGCGCATTCAGTGGTGTATTGTGTGTTAATTCCAGCCGCTGTAGCACATTCAGTGGCATAATGTGCCTTAAATGACTTTGGGAAGCAGCAAATTATTTTGGGGCGCTGCAAAGTAAAACAGCTTTGAGGAGTTTAAGTTTCCTAATCTACAATCATGGAGGGAAGCACTGGGCTCTGTGTGGCTCAGGGGCTGTGCAGGCAGACCGTGCAGGTAGCCCAGCAGCAGCCTGGGAAGGCAGGCTTCACGGAAGGAAAAAAAAGCCCAGCAACAAGCCTGATCATTTTTTTTTCCCTCCACCGGAGCCTGCCTGCCTGCCTGAGTTGTGTGGGGGCCCGGTGCTTCCCTCCATGGCTGCGATGTCCCCTGGGACTGCACGACCCGGATGCCTGTGGGCAGGTGCTCCCACTGCCACAGAGGGAAGCACCAGCCCCACCCTGCAGCTCAGAAACTGTTCTGCCCACCAGCAGCTCACTCCACCCTCCCCGCTGCTGGAAAGGCAGGTAAGGATCGGGCTCCAACATGGGTGTACATGACATGGGGGTTTACTTTGCCTTAAATTGAAGCGGTGTTTTTAAAAAATCACCACTTCAATTTAGGGAGAATTAAACCCGTGTCATCTACAAATGCCCAGATCAGTGCCCAGACAAATGCCCAAATAGATTCCAGGATAGTGCTATGAAGTTAATTTCTTCAGCCCATCACTTTGGCCATCTCTTTGTGTCCCTCCACCAGTTCTCCCTTCTCTATTGCATCAAACATGAGCTACTTGTCTGCACTGTCAGGGCCCTTCATGACCTATATTTTTCCTACCTATCATCTCTCATTTGGCTGTGGGAGCTTGACTCCTGTCTCTGATTGGCCTAAGATGGGAGCCTCCCTCACCCTTTTGTCAAACTTTCAAACATGCACCTTTGTTTTTTATCCTATGTTGCCTCTCACGTTTGGGAGGAGCTGACTTCCACAAAGCCTTGTTGCATATTACACCTAGCTTGTGTTAACTGCACTTTCAACCCTAGTGTACAAGAAGTAAAATGTGCTAAATGCTATTGTAGCACAGCAAAGTTAAGACATTTCCAGCAAGGAGTATCTTCAGATTGTAATACCTAGCACTTGTTGAGCTGATGTCCGACTGCTCCACAGAGGTAATGTGACCAGGAGACTCTGATGTGGTAGGGAGGCTGGGACCGAAAAACAGCTCTTTGTCAGTTCCAGCCCCTGTAGCGTTTTGGTGTCTTCAAGGGTTCCAGTGTTTAGGATGTCTTATTTAGATCACAGTAAGCATTACTGTGTGATTGCTCAGAAATCTTATTGTAGCAATGCTTACTACAATCCAAATAAAACACGCTTTAAGTGTAATGTGTGACAAGGCCCTCAGATTATAGGTTGGCTGGGATGGAAGTCATCATTTTGTTCTGTTTGTGTACAGCACCTAGTATGCTGGGATCTTGCTCTGTGACTAGGTCATTTTGATTATACAGGGCATGTCTACAAATGAATATTAATGCGACACAGTAAACTCTGGTGCAGTTTGTATTGGAGCTTATTGCTCCTGGGTGCTGTGTTTATATGTGTACCCAAAACCACAGCATGTTGAGCTGGGGTGGCACAGTTCCAGCTGATAAAGGGTCCAGGGGGTTAGCCTGCCAGCCCAGGGTTGCTCCTGACTGGCTCAACATGCTGTGGAGTGGCTGGCTGGGGCACAAGTTTGCTCCAGTGTGGGGCTAGCTGGCAGGCAGCCTCTGCACTGTAGCACCCTTGTGCCCCAGCCAGCCCTGGTCACCGTCTACATGTGCGTTGCAGTGGAGTTAATAACTCTGCTGTAGGACAGTACTTGTATTGGGCAGTACAAACCAATGGTGGAGTTAATTAGTTTACTTCAGCCTAATATCTCCGCATGTGTAGACAGAGACGCTTTACTGCAGAGCTAATTGGGGAACTTCGCAGAAAGCATCTTGTGTAGATGCCCCCACAATTATACACACTAAACCAGTGGTTCCCAACCTTTTTTTGCTGCAACCCTAAATTGGCCACCAACAGGACTTCCCAACCTGGCACTGCAGGGGCTGCTGGGAGTGGAGTGTGGTGGCAGTGGCCCAGGGGTTGGAGTGGGAGAGCTGCCATTGCTCCCTTTGTGCGTGGTGGCCCCACCCCGCCCACCTGCCCACTGCTCCAAGGCTGCACACATGAATGTGCACATGTGTGTGGACCCTTCACAACCCTACTGAGGACCCCCCGCAACCCTGATTTGGATTGTGCCCTGAAGTGGGGAACCAGTGCACTAAACACTGACTTCACTCCTTATCCACTCCTTAAGACTATCGTTAGAGCTGGTTGGCTGCATGGCAGAAGCAATATATAGCACACTATGAGTGTGTTGCATGTCCTGAAAGAGAGCCTTATATAGGCAGTGCAGCTCCATGGGGCTGCATTCCTATAGAATAAGAGAACCTAGAGTAATTTAAGGAAACCCAGCACTTATGCAAAGGCTGAAAGGCACAGAAAATACCAGGTCTATATACCACAAGTAGTCAGGATGCAATATCTAGGAAGAACACCCCAGTTTTAGGGTTATAGAAACAGGTAAGGTGTTTGAAAACCCTCAGCAGAAATGCCTGAGAATATGACACAGTATATTACCCCATTATTTCTTTCACCAGCCCACCACTATAGCACTGTATCAAAATGCAGTTAGTATTTTCCCAGATCTAAAGACCAACAGCATTTATGAGACATCTACCCTTACACAAATTAGACCCTTTGGGGCAACAGGATTATTATTATTATCATTGCTATTTTTATTGTACAATAGAGCACGAAGCAAATTGAGGTTTTTGGATGAAAGCTGATATGCAAGTGCAAAGAATGCTATTAAGCACTCTATATACAAAATAACAACACCATACTTGTCATCACCAACACTTCAAATTTATAATACATACTATCTGCACTTCCATCACTTTCTATCAAAGATCTCATAAGCCTTACAAGCCTTACTACTTGTACTTCTTGTAAAATAGGGAGATTTTTTTTTATTGATTCAGTAGTAGAATTCCTGCCTCCCATGTAGGAGACCTAGGTCCAATATTTTTTTGGGGGTAATCAAGCATTTGAACAGGCCACCTAGAACAATTGTGGAATTTCTATCCTTGGAAGTTTTCAAGAGCAGGTTAGACGGACACTTGGCTGGGATGGTTTAGTCAGAGATGATACTGCCTTGAGCAGGGGGCTGGATTAGATGACCTCAAGTGGTCCCTTCCAGCCTTAATTTCCTATGGCCCCTGTGATCCATATTTCACATAAGGTGAAAAAGAACCACAGAAAGGGCAGTCAGTTATTTTCTTGACTTGCTGTGACCTTTTAAGAACTGACTTAGAGCTCCTGATCTGTGGATATATGCTCTCATACTGGCCATCATCTCTGATCTCAGAAAAATCTGAAAGCACTTTTCAGATGGAACACTAACGCTATTATTTATTATAATGTGAAGGTTCTTGAGGAGTTTTCAGCTGTAGCATGAAGGCATCTGACTAACAAAATGTAAAAAGAATAACTTATATAGATGACTCAGAATGAGTGCAATTAAAAAATAAACTGGAGTGATTTGGCCAGGAATAAAATCAAATAGAATCCACTTCCTCTGCTACTCTCTACCACCACAAGGAAAACAAAATCAGATAAAAGCTAAATCAAATAGAATATCTTACACAGAACTAGATCTTTTCTGTGATAGACTGATAAGGAGTGAATGCATAGGTGAGAACTTCTTGTCCAGTGTGTTTAATTGGTAAGAAGTCTGTAGCACATCCCAACTGTGTTCTCATGGCACACAGGGTGAGATGGTATCTCACTGGCTTGAATTTCAGTCCCCACAGGGCTCTAGCAGTTATTACAAATAACTTTGGCTGTGTGTAAATGAAACAAGAGGCGTGTGTGCATGACACTTTAAAGCGGGCTAAACACTTTTGCACCACTTCGATGGCGTCAGTGTTTGCACACCTCGGCGGTGTATTGCACATTAATTCCAGCCACTGTAGGAAATTCAGTGCTGTATTGCACCTTAAATGACTTGGGCTGCAGCAAACTAAAACTCCTTCAAGGAGTTTTACTTTGCTGCCCCTACAGCTGTGGAGCGAAGCACCGGGCTCCGTGCAGCTCCACGGCTCTGCAGGAAGCCTTGCTGGCAATGGAAGACACTGTGGAACATCTAGATCAGGATTCTCAACCAGGGTGCCATTGCACCCTGGGGTGCCACCAGATTGTTTGAGAGGTGCCATGATGTGTGAAGAGATAAGCAAGTAAGAGCAAGCGCAGGCTTGTCCCTGTCTGGCCCACACACCACCCGCACTGCCTAGCCCCTCTGCAAGGAGGCAAGCACTGTAATAAAAAATTGTTTTTGAAAACTGGGTGCTACTCAATTCCCAAAAGTTATGGAGGGGTGCCTCAAGTCCTACAAAGGGCACCGCAAGCCCAATGAGGCTGAGAACCAATGATCTAGAAGCAGCATAGGATCTGCTAGGGCCCAGATTATCTTAGCAAAGGCTAGCCTTATCCTCAGTACACAGTGCAGATGCTACTTTCCTCCAACCTGTACCCATGTCCTCTCTCCTCTAAATGCTTCTGATTGCCAAACAAGAACGAGCATCAGGTAATTCACTTTCAAGCAGCTCCTTTTTTTGGTTGGCGACTGAGAGAACAACACTTCAGAGTCTGGATATGATGAAAGGGAGATCCAGAGCTGAGTAACTGTTGAGGTAGAGACTATTAACCCACTTGAAAGGACAGCCATTTCTGTGGCAAAATACCGCAGCAACATTATATCACAGTTTTTAGGAAGAAAAGGGTAGCTCTTCTATGGCCTGTGCTGTGCAGCAAGTCTGAACAGAGGGTCATAATGGTCTTGTCTGACCAAAACTAAGACTCCGTATTCACATTTGAGTAAGAGGCAACAGGCTCTGAAAAGCGGTCAGGAATGACTTTTCAAGACAGTGAAAATAAGCACAGCTCCTACTTATCCAAATAGAAGAAGTCTCCCTTTGGGCTCATCCAGGAGAGCTGGTGCCCACAGGTTCTGAAGAACAAGGTTTGAGATTTGGCTGCACTGTGGCGACGTTCAGCCTCCAGATGCAGTCCTTTACTGATTACCAAAACTAGCCCTTGTCTTCCAACTTATCCTTTGGCTGTTACAGGACAGGGGTGAGAAGGATGTGAAGACCAGGTAAGAACACAGACAATGGGCACTACGGAGTTAGCACAGATGCCCGATGAAAAGCAGCATGACAGCCACAAGTCAAATAGGAATCCCAGATATACACAGAGACACAGTGATAGCTCTTTGCCTTCCACAAGGCCACTAATACTTACATTTTTAAAAACTACCATGAAATTAGGCTACCAGAACATCAGCTGTTGAGCTTTATCAGGAATGCCAAATGCTAAGCACAATCCATCTGTCTCAGAGAAGTCCAAGAGTAATAGCAGGTCCTCTCCTCAACAGTCTCGGTGTATTACTCATTGGAAAGCAAATCCTACTTCCAACCCACTCAGCTGAGAACTAGAAAACTCATTACATTTCAAAGCTGCTGTGTACTGGCAAGGGAGCAGTCAACAAAACCAAATCTCTGGAAAACAGCTTACAGTTTTCTCCTTTGTCCCCCTGCTTTGTCTGCAAAATGGCTTAGAAGCTACAATCCAGCTGGGAAAGGGTTAAAAAGTGTCCAGCCAGGATTGACAAGTTGTAGTTCTCTGATGGCTTTTTTACTGCACTGTTTTTCTATTGATTAAATAATCTCTATCAGATATTAAGCCCCTTGTTATTGGCGTAGCCTATAAATTATTCAGGAGTTATATAAATTCTTATGGCAGGCATGAATTTTTAAACCCTAATTTGGCACCGAGCCATAAGTTTTTATTTTATTTCAGTCTTTTAGTTCTTTTTTTCTGCTGGCAAGAAATGCATGTGGTTTCCCCCCCCCCCCCCCCCCAAAGGACCCGTTTCTCCTCGGATCTGCTTGTTGGATGGGCATTTTCATTTGGTTGCTAATTATGTTTGGGTATGGAGGGGTTTATTTTTGGTGGTGATGATGGGGGGAATTATGCTGTTGTGCTGTTTCTACTTTTGATTTATTGGGGATGAAAGGTGTTCTGAGTGCTGCCTGGGTTGCTATTTCCAGCGTGTAGTCGTGCATGCCAAAACTCTGCAGCAATTCCCTACACAGGCACGTGGAATGGATCCAGGCAGAGGAATCCTCGGCACAGGCTGGGCAAGGCTGAGGCAACACCTATTAACTAGCATATTGTTTTGTTCCCTGTCACAAATCTGCTTGTGGCTGACCCAGCAACTGGAAAGCACCCTCAACTCGTCTTAAAAGCTTTGTAACCTTTCATTTACAGACGTGCTTCTCTCTAAGCCAGGGATTCTCAACGGGGGTGTCATGGCACCCTGGGTACTGTGAGACCCTTTTAAGGGTGTTGTAGGTGCTACATAATATCAGCACCTTTAGGCATGCAAACACTTGCACATAATTACAAGATAAACCTAGAGATTTCAAATGGGAATGCAAAGTGTTGAAAATATTCTGACCTGTTATGGTCTTCCTGAGTTCCTGGCAACAAAAGAATTGCTCTATTATTTTTCCATAAAGGAGTGAAAACTAAGAGGTGGCATTTTCCAAGAGGTGTCTTGAGTCTAACAAGGGATGCCTTGGGTCTAAAAATGTTCGAAACCACTTCTCTAAGCCCTTACCCATACCATGGCCCTACCAACAATCCTATTTCCTTCCTAGCAAGTAAGGAGTTAAGGAGACTGAAACCCATGTAGATGTACCAAGCTCAGCCATGAGCTGAAGGTCCAATCCGGCTCTAAGGTGGAATTTGAGATGCTCTGTAAAAACAGTTCTCCAAACAAAAAAGGGACTGTAAGGTGATGGTTATAAACAGTTCCCCTGCTTGTAACCCAGGCCAAGATTTTTTTTTCCGTTTGTCTTCTAATCATATGAACTAGTGTTTGCCCTCTCCTGCTGTAGAGGATGCACTTGAAAACCCTAAGGGCAGAACAACAAGAAACTCCCTGGCTGAGAGTTCATTCTTCAGTACTGAGCCCACTGATCTCCTCTGCCTGTTTACATCTGCGCTCTTCCTTTTGAAACCCACACAGGGTTTTCCCACAGGTGGGTCTCATCTCAGAACCTATGACTACCAATAAAAAAAGAAATGAGCATGGCCCCTTGCATCCTCTTTCATCTCACATTAGTTTTCAAGACAGATAAACATAATTAAAAGAAAAACAAGCTGGAGTGCACTGGCAGCATGAATGCCTCTGCCAACACCCCTGGAGCAATATATCTTCCACACCTGCTGTCAACTGATCTTGCCCACGCCAGATATATGAGTTGCACAGGGGTGGAAGGGTAATTTGGTTTTGTTAGATGGCGCACTGTGTAGCAGTCTCATCTCTGAAAACAGAAGGTTCTAAGTCTCGTAAGAAGATTTAGTCTCATACCCAAAGGTGATGTCCAGGGTTGCCAACCTGAAACATTTGGCTTTTTTTACTGACAATCTGCATACTTTTTATCGACTGCAAACTTTTTACTGACACATGTTTTTACTGACATATGTTTTCCAAACTATAAATGTAGATGTAATGTTTCTGCCAGGCCCTGAACAGCAGTAACAAGGGTCAAGTTCAAATTTAGGGGTTTAAAGCCAACTTTCTCTATCTGGCTTGAGCTCCCACCCAGAAACATGAGAAAATAAATGTTATATTCCCCCCTTCCTCTTCCACCCAGTGCCTCAGACTACCGGGGGTCACACAGCCTTCCCCACCTGCCTGTATCTATCACCAGTTGTAATAATTCTTGAAAACTATAGCACTTTATATTTGGTGCTCATGTCTGGATGGTTACCAGGATCAGATTTTCACAAGTCAGTATACTGAGCATATGCAATGTGTGGGGGTAGAGGCACGGGGGGGGGGGG
>NW_017729025.1:149281385-149282752 GCF_001723915.1 Gavialis gangeticus
CACGGGGGGGGGGGCATGCCCCCCTGCCAGATTTCTGTGCTGACAGTGGGGTGTGGGACTGCAGCCTGGCCAGAGTCAGCACCCACCAGCAGTGGGGGTGATGGCACTGAGTTGTGCCCCCTCTCTGTCAATACTTACATGTCATTAATGATAATGGGTACTCAGCTTTCTTGAAAATCTCACAGAACTGTCACAATGGGAGCTGCTGCAAACTGAAAACTTCACAGATTCAACCCTTATTCACATGCTTAAAATGGGAACTGAGCTGGCCTGAAAAAGTGGTCCAGTTGTAGTTGCCAAACACTTAAATTCAACCCCACATCATTTACACAAGTGAGGAAGACCCTCCCTATATTGGTCAAGATTGAGCACCAATTCAAAGTCAGATTTCAGGACAGGATCCCAGTTTCCAGCCTCCTAGACCTGTGCTTGGTTTCTGAATACATAATGTCTATTGCACCTTACTGCACTGTTAAGGTATGACCAATTTTGACCTCAAAGCTTTGTGAAGCCTCATGATACACCAGGCAGAGAAAGTACTTCTTTACACATATAGTCTCCATGACTTTCCCAGGGCATTATGGTTACATCTAGTGCACCTCACTTACAAGGTCTCTACAGTACTTTTGTCTATGGTTGCCAAACTGTTTGGAAGTGAGAAGGTAGCATGCTAATACTACCTGTGACTGCTCCATGGTATAGTTTCATAGTTTCTAGGGTCGGAAGGGAACTGAGTAGATCATCTAGTCCGACCCCCTGCCATGGCAGGAAAGAGTACTGGGGTCAAACGACCCCAGCAAGGTGAACATCTAGCCTTCTCTTAAAGACCCCCAGGGTAGGAGCCAGCACCACTTCTCTTGGAAGTTAGTTCCAGATCCTAGCTGCCCTGACAGTGAAGTAGTTCCTCCTGATGTCTAGCCTAAATCTAACCTCTGCCAGCTTGTGACCGTTATACCTAGTCACTCCTGAGAGTGCTTGGGGGAACAGGGCACTGCTGATCCCACCTGACTAGTTTGTAACAGGCCACTAGATTCCCCCTCAGCCTTCTCTTGTGGAGGCTGAACAGGTTCAGGTCCCATAGCCTCTCCTTGTAGGGCCTGCCCTGCTGCCCCCTGACCATGCGAGTGGCTCTCCTCTGGACCCTCTCCATGTTGTCCACGTCCCTCCTGAAGTGCGGCGCCCAGAACTGGACGCAGTACTCCAGCTGCGGCCTGACCAGTGTCACAGAGGGGGAGGATCACCTTCTTGGACCTGCTTGAGATGCATCTGTGGATGCAGGACAAGGTGCGGTTGGCCTTCCTGACTGCTTCCCCACACTGCCGGCCCATGTTCATCTTGGAGTCAATGATGACTCCAAGATCCTTTTC
>NW_017729025.1:149282961-149299029 GCF_001723915.1 Gavialis gangeticus
CGAGAAGGGAGTTCCCCAGCCAATAGGTATGCTGCTGGTTCTTCCCCCCCAGGTGCATCACTTTGCACTTGTCGGTGTTGAATCCCATCCTATTCTCGTCCGCCCACCCTTGTAACCTGTCTAGGTCCGATTGTAGCCTACTTCTCCCTTCTAGCGTGCCCATATCCCTCCACATCTTAGTGTCATCGGCAAATTTGAACAGGGTGCTTTTTACCCCTTCGTCCAAGTCACTGATGAAGATGTTGAACAGTGCGGGCCCGAGGACCGAGCCCTGCAGAACCCCACTGCCCACATCCCCCCAGGTCGAAAATGACCCATCCACCACCGATGATCAGCCACTGCTCTCA
The DNA here is from genome assembly GCF_001723915.1 of Gavialis gangeticus. Lineage (NCBI taxonomy): Eukaryota > Metazoa > Chordata > Crocodylia > Gavialidae > Gavialis > Gavialis gangeticus. The sequence continues at coordinate 149,283,309 of NW_017729025.1, forward strand.
ATAAGCTCCTAAGCACACTGAATCAGATCCTTCTCAAAAACATAAGGCACTGCAAGGCTGGGGCTTCTACCTGTATTTAGGACATGGGGACACGCTGCATGGATGTGAAGTACCTCTCTTAGTAGCCATTATCAGATTTATGGGGAAATGGGGAGTTAATTAACATGTATTTTGTAAGTAGCTTTCCTGAGTTATGAAGATGTTAAAAAACAGCCACAGGGAAAGAACAGGAGTAGAAGTGGGACAAAAAGCCTAGACCCATTTACATGCTAGCATCCATGCTGCTGCTTGTCCAGCTGCATCCTGCTAGGCAAGCATTAACCTAATATCCAAACTCAGTGCATACAGGGCCAAAAAGCAAATTATTTAATTCAGATAAATAACTAAAATAGATATACAGAGAGAGCCAGTGCCCTCATCCCTCCCATGAAGGAGTTTTATTGCTAAATTCTACTAGGTGAATATCTTTTGGAAACAGGAATATACTCCTATTCTGAGCTGTATGTTGGCACTGAAGTTGCTATGCTAACAGAACTTTAAATAACTGGTTAGTTGCTTTTGCAAGGTCAGAAGGAAAGACAGACCCATGGAATAGTAAGCTGCATATCAGGGACTTTAAAATATGTTTTAAAATTGTTCCCTAGAAAAATATGCACCATCTATTCCATGCTTGAGGAGTGCTAGGTTTTATATTTCCCCTTATTTAATTCACAAGTCTTTGCAAGAGCACAACTCTTGCTCACTTACAATGTTGGTGCTGTTAATGGTGTGTGAGCTGCTCCCTTCTACCTGTCTGCTATGTACATACATCCTTTCTACCTAGGGTCAGTTTGTGTGGGAGCTTCTTTATATGCTCTGCAGGAGGTGGGGCACAGAATCTACTCTCAGATTTCCATAGGAGATAGTGTGTTATCTTCTGTGTAATGAAAAACTGTGTGTACGCATACAGCAGGCAACAAACACATCATAAGCAGCTGGGAGCTGTGCAAAGCATAAGGATGCAGCTGTGGAGTGAGAGACTGTCAGTCCATCAAGGATTTAAGGGGTTCTGGTGGTATCAAACCACAAGGATGATGTACAAGTCACCAGAAATCCAAAGAAGAAATACATCTGTAATGCACCCACACACTTATTTTTTTTATACAATATACAGACCCAGACTCTAGATGCATACACAAATCTTCTCTCTCCTTGCTATTCCCTGCTCTTTGCATCTAGATCCCCTGGGAAGCTCCTGTTTTTGTGAGGAGATGTGCTTACAGCTATAACAGTCTGACCTTTGTTTACTTCAGAACTTGAGCTGTGACATTTAAACATACCCTGCATCAGGGCAGCATGCCTGAGACTCGACTCTACAGGTAAGCAGAACAGGGATGAAGTAAAGACTGAGTGGTGAGGGGACTACTGCAGCTCGCTGGATACTGTTTCTGATGATGGGCTTGGCATCATGGGTGGATCCAGGTGTGGTGCAGTGGCATGGATGCATACTCCTCGCTGCTTTCAGTCATAGGCAGAAGAAAAAAATATGGTTTGGGGGGCTGAGTGCTTGTGCATGCGCACACTCCCCCACCCCGCCAGCAGGAAGCTTTGTCATGGGGAAGGGGCAGGAGGGCAGATAGAGACCCCTGCAGTAAGGGAGGGAGTGAGCCAGGAGCTAGGGTGAATGGGACCCTGGGGTTGGGGTGGGCTGTGGGGTGCTTGGAGCCCAGACGGCTCATCCAGGCACATGGGGAGCTCCTGCTGCCATGCGCACCCCTGGAGCAGGCACAGGGGATACGTGCCCCCTGGATCTGTGTGTGGGGCGGAGGTGGCTGCTCCTGTGGGCTGTGCTCCGCACCCTGCTGCCAGTGCCCTAGCAGCCACATGACACCACATGCCTCCCACCGCCAGGCAGGTGGCATAGCCAGCATGCAGGAAGCATGTGGCATTGTGCTGCTCCTGGGGCACTGGTAGCAGGATGTGAAGCGCAACCGGCAGCAACAGCTGCCTCCACCCTGCACACAGATCCGGGGGGCATGTGCCCCTGTGCCTGCCCTGGGGGTGTGCATGGTGGCGGCAGCCCCCCTGGTGCCCCTGGACGAGCTGCCCAAGCTCCAAGTATCCCATGACCTGCCCCAGGGCCCTATTCACTATCTGCCCCCCCGACCTTGATTTGCTCCCCCATAACCCTTCTCCCCCGTGACCCTTCCTGTCCACACATTTCCCTTTTAGTCACTGCTCCATACAGAGCTGGACCGGGCTGAATCCCTGGCCACCTGCAGGCTCCAGCTGTTCTCTGTGTCTGCGCATGCCCCTCCCCACCACCCTGCTGTAGCTGCCTGGAGCCTGTGCCTGGGCTGCCTGCATTTGAGGGAGCTAAGCCCCATTAGCCTTGGCCTTCTGCCGCTTATGCTTTCAGTTGACCATGCCATGGAAGAAGGAGGTTGTCTTTTTTAAAGTCCTGTAAAAAAATGAGAATTTCCTCAACCCTTTTCCACCATGCTCAGCAGCACTTCCCCTCCCTCCCATGCTCCCCCTCCCCACCCCATCACTACCACTGTCTCTGGCTGGGGGAGGAGCTCCAGAGCTACTCCTGGCCTGCTCCAGCCAGGCTCCGCATGGAGCTGGGCTCAACCAGGGATAGTAGCAGCAGCAGGTGGGTCCCTATTCTGTGATCTCCCCAATGTTCCCTGCCAGCTCAGGAGCAGGCAGGGAGGAAGGGAACCTGCCTATTGCTGCCACTGCCACCACTGTCTCTGGCTGAGCCTGGCTCCATGTGTAGTCCAGCTGCAGCAGGGAAAAAGCAGCTCTGGTGTGCAGGCCCCCAACCTCCTGCTGGGGACAGCAGCAGCAGCGGGCAGGGGAGGGAGGGAATAGGATGGGAGAGGAGGGGAGGAAATGTGAAGCTGAGCAAAGAAGGAAGGGAGGGGAAGGGATGGGAGGGGAGGGGAAAGATTTTTACCTGCTTTGGTGTAGGGGGAAAACTGGGAGCTGGGGTGCAGCCAGCCCTGCAGTGCAGGTCGCTGCTCCTTTCCAGAATCTTGGATCCACCCATGGCTGGCATAGCCACAATCAAACAGGAGCTCTGAGAGGCTCTGTAGCTGAGAAGGGTTCCAATGAGTTGCTATTCCTTTCCAGAGCTCCTCCTTATGCAGAGCTACAAAGAAATTAAGCTCAGGTCCAAGAGATCTAGATTTAGGTTTCTGGGTCTGCTAAAAACTCTCTCATTGACTTTGGGCAAGTCACTAAATTCCTCTTGCCCTGACTAGATTAAAGATCTATGTTGTACACCACACAGTTAAAAATACTCTTTACCCTGGGCGTAACAAAACAGAGGAACCGTTGCATCAGACCTAAGGTCCACCTAGTCCAGTGACCTGTCTCCAGCAGTGGCCAGCACTAGATGCTTTAGAGAAGGATGGAAGCACCCAGCAGTAGGTAGATGAGAAGTAATCCACCTTCAGTAACAGTTATATCCCAAACACTGATCATCACAAATTATCTTAAATCCTAAATCACAGATGTTTTTCCATCCCTTCCAGAACTTTTTGTTTTAACTAAGAGTTATAAACCTATAGTTATCTGGATAACTCAAAATAATAGAAAAATAGGGCTAACCCCCTAAACATTTGCCCCTTGTTTAAATCTGGTAAAATTCTTGACCTTAAAGAAATTCTGTGACAATGAATTACACAGACTAGCTAGCACTGAATCAAACCAAATAGGGTTTCTTTTTATCATTTTTGAATGTTCTATCTTTCAGTTTCACTGAATGTCATCTCATTCTGGGGCCCTGAGAAAGAAAGAGCAGAAGCTCCTGATTTAGGGGATTGAATAATTAACATTTTGGTTCCCTGATCAAACCCACAAGTCTAAACAAACAAACAATCTTTTCCTTTGGATCCCAAACAAAACAAATCTTAGCAATTTGACAACGAAAAAGGTCAGTATATTTTTTTAAAATTATTTTGAATAAAAGAAAAACATATCAGTAGAACTGATATGTCTCTCAAAATTTATGTTACCTTTATTCATAATAATTTGAATAATTCAGAATTTATGGGTGCATCTACATGTGCAAATGCTGCAGGATGGGTTTACGCTAGAGTAAATTACTCTAGCGTAAACCCATCCTGGGCAGGTATCTATACACGGGGGGATTCAGGAGAAGATTTGCTGCTCCTAGCAGCAGTTTGTTTCTGCCCACTCTGGCCCTACACCAGCCCCTGCAGCAGCCAGTGTCTGGCAGGGAGCACAAAGCCAGGAAACAGCTATCTCCTGGCTGGGACTGGGAGACTGCTCCTTGCCCCCAGGAGCTGCCTGCTGCCAGGACAGGCTCCAGTGACATAGCCCTGGTGGGGAAAATGTCCCTGTGCCCAGTTTCCCAGTTGGGGGCAGAAGACTTGGAAAGACCTGCAGGAGAGGGGCAAGTCCCAGCGCCCTGCCCCGATCTCCCAATGGGGCAGCTAGCAGTGAGCCACCTGGCTGGGTAGGGAATCTCTGCCCAGGCAGGGGGCTTACTGCTAGCTGCCCCACTAGCAGATTGGGGCAGGGACCTGGGATCTGCCCCTCCCCCACAGCTTTTTCTAAATGCCATGCCTCGATTGCCTGATCAGGGCACAGGCCAGGAAAATCTGCAGGACTGGGACCTGCCTCTGACCAGGACAGTTACCAGCCAGCCCCGGGCTGCATAGGGAAGTCTGCATGTGCAACCTGGAGTTGCCTGGGGGTCACCTGAAATGAGACAGTTGCCATCCACCTTCTGGCTGCATGTGCAGACTTCTCTGTGCAGCCTGGGGCTGGTCAGGAATTGTCCTGGTCAGGAGGAGGTCCTAGCCAGCTCCAGGCTGGGTGGGGCACTCTCCCCATGCAGGGAGCTCCCAGCCCCATGCAGGGAGCTCCCAACCCCTTGATTCTGTGAATGCAACCATGGATCTGAGGCTGGGAATAAGCTCCTAGTTTCCTGTTTTGCAATTGCGGAGCTGGGAGTGGGAACAATCTCCCAGCCCCTGCTCTGCAACTGTGGGGCTATGCGATTATGAAGCAGGGGCTAGAAGCTCTCTGCTGCTGGGGCAGGGGGACATTGTCCCCACCTGGGCTCTGGTGGCAGAATCCACCCTGGCAGTAGGCAGCTTCTGGGGGCAGGGAGCAATCTCCTACCCTATGGTGCACAGCTGACTGGGAGCAAATTTGCTCCCGATCATCAGTCTACACATGCCATAATGCACAGTAATTACTTGGCATTTAATTTTCTACTTGCATTTGAAGGTAGCAAATTAACTGCTGAGAAGAGCAAATTACTGTACAGTAAGGGTCAGCATATGTAGACAGTGATGCTTACTATTCAGTAATTAACTCTACTGAGTAGTAACATGTCCCATGTAGATACACCCTATGTAACTTTTATTCAAAAGAATCTGAATAATTGAAAAATTCTGTGATTTCATCCTGAAAAAGTTGAAAAACTTTGTTTCAACTTTCAAGGAGTATTTTTGAGTGGGGGGGGTAGGGGGTTGACTACACAGTTCACTGAAATAGCACAAAATTACAACGTTTCAGTCAAATCATATCTACATTTTTGAGTGAAAAACTTCCTCCAAAAGGCAGCTGAACAATTTCACCTGCCTCTACCTTTTTCATGCCATTTATTATTTTATCAACTTTTCTTATGTGTTCTCTCTCTCATCTCCTTTTTAAGATAAGCCATACTGATTTTTTCAATCTCTTTACATATAAGAGTTTTTCCTGCAAACTTTCATCACCCTTCTCTGAACTCACTCTTGTTCTGTGGTATCCTTTTTGAAATGGGGGAAGAGTACTGCCTGTTTATCTTTTCTAAATGCAACTGCAGATAGAACGAAAGTCATTACTGGCCACCCCACAGTGGTGGTCAAATCCCTTCTTTGATTTGCTACAGTTGATTTTGAACACTGAAGATGTATGCATAGTTCACATTTTCCCCTCCAGCTTGGTATTATGTTGCCCATTCACTTTGCTTCTTTAGGCCTCTGTGAAGCTCCTCATTGTCTGGACTTGATTAATCTTCCTAACTAGGCCATCTGTAGATTCCCGCTACCTCACTGCTCAGCCTTCCTTCCAGATCATTAACAAAATGTATTACGCCACCTTCATCCTGGTCCTGACAAAGCCTCTATGCCTCAGTTCTCTACCTTCTTCTCACCCATCTTGACTATTTAAATAACACATTTTTCAGGACAAGGACTGTCTCTAGCTGTGTCTGTACATCACCTCTTGCACCAGGGCCTCTGTGAAAGACTCTTGTTGCTATTGTCACATAAGGCATAATAAAAGCAACTGGCAATAAATGACGTTCCATTGGACTACCCCTCCCATGTTGTTCTAGGACCATATTACAAACTGGAGTTGTGATTCTGCCCTATGTACCTATCACAATATTTTGCAGACATGTGGCTAAATAAGATAAATCAATGTGCTGGATAAGAAGTGAAAGACATAAGCCTTAAAACCAGCTTTGTATCTCTAAACATCCCAATTAAAGAAACAGAACCGAGAAGAAATGACTGGTAGGTTAACATAGCCACACTGCTAGATTTTTATCATTATTTTTTTGAAAACTCATTTTCAGTGTTAAATAAACTGTGGAAAAAGGATTTGATTCATGGCTGCATTAGGAATCTACTCAACCAAAGCCCCTTGTCACAAATTAAATCATAAACCAAAAGTCAAACATGATTTGTGAAATTAACATTTATTGAGGAAATGCTCCCCAGCACCATGCTGTGATTAGTCTCTAGCATCCAAAATATCACCCATAATTCATAAACTGCCTAAGAAACTATGCCACTGCTGCTGTTGTCAAGATATCAGGTTTGATGGAAAGGTGCTGCAGCAAACAGAGAGCTGTTTGTTGCTGATGGTGGAGGTCACTAAGATTTGGTATCTGTGAAAATACACATGCACACGCGCGCGCGCGCGCACACACACACACACACACACACACAGAGATGTGTACCATTTCTCCTCTCCTCTATTCTGCCCTCCTCCCCACCCTGCACAGGCACTTTTTCTTTGCTTAAGTTTATCCAGGGTCATACCCATTTCTATTTCTGAATGAAACAATCTGGCACAAAATTTGCATTGTGCCATTTCGTTAATATTATGACTAAGACAAACTCCTAATGAATGATCACTTTTGTCACAAGAGACTTCCAACAGCGGGACTCAGCACCTCTTGGAGGGAGGCAAAAGAAGCCCTATGTTATGGATTATGGGACTACGGTACAGAGCGGGGGGAATGACTTTTGCAAGGTAAGACAGTGGTAGAGCTAGTAATAAAATCCAGGATTCATGGACAAGATTTTCAGTCCAGACTGAGAGATATAGGATTCTTCCAATATTCAAGTGTCCAACTGGAGACACCATAGCAGATCCTCAACAACACTAGTCTCTTTTGACTCTTGAGCCAAGAATGCCCTTGCTCTAACCACAAACAATTCTTCCTTCCACACAGAAAAAGAACTCTAGAGCCCAGGAGGGGAACAAAACCTAACCTGTGTCACTCACTGTCTGTACTTATGCATGGTAATGGGTTGCTGAAGGCTTAAGTGCTTATAAGTGAGCGAAGTAAGATGCACAACTGTCTATGCAGTGAATATTTGGATCCTTTAACCCCATATCTTCTTGGATCATTCTACCTGGCCTTCGTTCTCGATGCATGTATACTTAGACTGCATTATCTAAATACATCCAGCCTATCAATGGGAAGGAAGGAAGGACTTTAACTTTTTAACGACTTTATTCAGGGGTTTAGGGTACAAAAAGTTGACCCCGCTGGGGTCCAGGTCCAATATACAAAGCAAAGACAGACAAATTACCATTAAACCAAGAGCACCATGTCACTACATTCATAACATCACACCGTGACAGACACCTTCGTTGAATTACACATCATGCCTAACATGCCTTTATGCCATCGGGACACCAGCCACACGGTTGTACAGACCAAAGCCATCTATAAACAAACAATTCCTACCCTGCTCTATCCAAACATACATGTGACAACACCTTCAACTTCCCACACAAAGAAAAAAAGCAAAAAACAGCCTGGTGAGCACCCAGGGCACGGCACAAGCTGGGAGTTGCAGTCCACCACCAAGCCTAGGAAGGAAGGAAAAATGGATCTCCAGTATCCCACAAAGAGACCTGATGCCAATCTCCACTGAAGTCACTAAGAGTTTTCCCATTGCCTTCAGTAGGCAACAAGACCAAATCCCTGCTCATCATCAATACTTCCTCAAAATTAAACCAGAATGTCTTGTCTACAGAGACGTTCCTATTTGCCACTTCACCTCCTGTCACTACTACCTCCATGCAAAAAATGCTGTGTTGTCAGGACACGAGGGGCTCTGCTCAGCTGCAGTGAACTGGAAATCAATGGATCCATGACTATGTACACCAGCTGTGGATCTGGCCCATAGCCCATGACTCAAAATGCATCTGAGATAGTCTCCACCCAGCACCTAAGACGGCTGCCCCTGACAGCCACAGGTCACCACTGAAAGCACGCTCTGCCCCAGAGGAAGATTTGGAGTCCAGAAGAAATTACTGCCTGCTCTGTTAAGCTAACCCTTGAACTCCAAAGCCTCACTTCTTGAAATAAGAATTCATTGCTCCAGTAACAAGATTGGTCGTATAGTCCATGTGGAATTATTACCTACATTCAACACACTTTCCTTGGTTCAGCAATTACACCCTTCTTATGCTGAGACAATAAAGGGTCAGCACTGGACAGTGGTTTTTAAAAACAGTTTTAAATTTTCTTTAAATGTTCTCTGCTGCTTACAGCAGTCTGTTAAACCTCTGAAAATAACATTTCATCCCTTACTGGGTTTGCCCTTTTCCATTTGGAAACCATTGATTTTTTTTTTGTCACTTGAGCCAAGATTAATGTGGCTTTTTTTTCCTTTGAAAACAAACTCAACATATCCAGGACCTGTCCAGCCAAAATAACAGTATCTGTGGATCTGTACCACTGACTGGTGTTGACCATACTCTGGGAATTAGGCTAGCTAGATGCCAGGTACTAGAGAACCTGCAATGATATATATAAGACATCTCAGTCTTTTTGTAGGCTCTATAAAAACAACAATAGTAACTGGTCTTAAAAAGAGTGTATGGTGAAAGGGCTGACAGTTTAGTTTAGGTTTTAGAATACAAAGGACTTCACCCAACAGAACAAAATTACTTTGGTCTGGGCCACTTGTGGAGTCTACAAACTTGGACTGGCCCCCTCTGAATCTGCTACTGATTGTCCCTTTTGTTAGCAATAGGGAAGGAAAAACAAAATAGAGAAGAAAAGTAGGAATAAGAAAAATAATATAGATACCATATTCTCCTTAGCTAGGCTTTGACAGCAGGTCTTGGGGGGACAGAAAGTTAAGACTGACTTCAGACACTACTTGCATTCTCTCTACATTGTCACCTAATTTCAACGTGTCCCCCCCACTTCCCCTTCTCCACCCTATACAGATATCCCCCACCACATCCCCTCCTTCCCAGTTTCTTTCCTCCCTGTCCTCCCACCCAGGAAAAGCCAATAATACCTACAAATATTTTTTATTTTCATAAACGTCATGCAGCTTTAAAACGTGAGGATGTTCTATCAACTTCAGGATGGCTATTTCCCGCTCCACCTGGAAAAGAAGAGAGAAATAAGGAAGGTTAGAAGCCATGCCTTAGTTTGCATTAGACATCATCACATATTCTACCTTTCTGATCTTCTCCTTTATGTACAATGGAGCAAACAGGACAGAAGCAGTTTTAAGACTTAAAAATGCTTCGCATTATACAGGACTGTGCCATATATTAAGTAATTCATCCTCAGAATCTCCTACCTTATAAAAGTAGGTAAATGATAATATTGTCCCTCTATCACACAGAGGCAGAGGGATAAGTGTTCAGTCTAACAGAGGGAATCAATCATAGAATGTATCTGATCACAGCCAGATGCTCACATAATGCCTCTCAAACTATAGAAGGTCAAAACCATAATCTAGACTCCCACTGATTTCAGGACGCACTGGCCTCACCATGTTTGACACAGTACATTCACAGTGTAAGAGAGTTTATAATCTAACCAGGAAGGAAAATGGTAGGAGACAGGAGCTATTATTGGTTTACAGTTGCTAAATGGAGACACAGACAGATTACGCGACACACACAACACATAAGAGTTCAATAACAGAGCCAGGAATTGAACCCAGCTTTCTGGAAACCCAGTCTTATGCTGGGTTAAAAAATTCAAGACCCAGACTATCCTTCCTCTCAAACCTTGTCCAAAATATGGTTACTTGTAAGGGCTTATCTTCAAAGCAGAGTTAACCTGAACTATAATTTGGGTGTTGCTCTTGACCTGAATCCTAGCTGCACACAAGAACCTTAACTCCAGAATGGCAGTGCTTTTAATTCAAGCTCCTTGGCCTGTTAGGCTATAGCAGAAATTAGTGAAACTCATCACACACTAATATAGTATCTTTGCATCTTGAGTGCTGTTTTACAATGCAGCCTCTTTCATGTGGTCTAAGCAAACAAAAGAAAAGTTATATAAACTGCTGGTGAGTGCAGTTGATTGGCAGTAACTATGCAGTGAAAACACAGCCCCAAGCTCTGCAAACTCAGGTAGGTAGGTCCCAGATCAGTTTACAGAAATCCAACAAGGCAGGATTACCCCCTCATCCCAGAGCAGCAAGGAGACGAGCTCACTTGAATGTTCCCCTCAACTCCAAATAATTGCCTACCTTCCAGCTACCATCCTTGCAATCACAACATTAGCACATTGCAATGCTAAGTCAGAGCCTAAACCCACTAGTACGTAGGCAGTCCTTCAGGAGATTTTTCCAGTACAGCTTTATTTCTTGGTGTTCTTTAATTTGTGGAGGTACTTTCCTCTACCAGACCTATAGCATATAATAGCTGCCTCGAAAAGACTGTCTCCCAGAACACTCACTGCCACAGGAAGGGCCTCAGGTCTTCTTGCTCAGTGAGTGAAACCGGTGAAAGCTGCTTTAACCTCATAATACCTTGGGCTTCCTCTTCCACTCAGGTTGGAAGAAAGGACGTACAGCTACACAGTCTTGTTCTTATTTTTTCAAGTTGCTACTGTCAATGTTTTATTTTTTCAAGTGGTTTGTTCTCTGCAGACTGAGAAGCAATCTCACAGATTTACTTTCCCACCTGTTGTCTCAGGAGGTATTGATTTCATAGCTGGGTTGGGGGAAACGCATCAGGAGGTGGGACAGGTAGATGGAGAAGGTGTGGTGAAATCAATGGCATTCTATTAGAAAGGACTGTGTGTATAAGCATACACCTACAGGTTTCCCTCGCTTGATGCTGTACAAGCATTCCCGGCAAATGGCGCATAACTCAAATTCCCATAAGGGGAACCCACTTTACAATGTAACAAATAGGGATATGTTCCAAGGCCTCGACTGTACTGACTCCCAGACCCATTTCTACCACTTTTACAAGACAATTTTGGTACTCACCAACAGCAGACAGTACACACAAGCACAGGGTGGTGGTGAATGCTACCATAACGGGGACGGCAACTACAGACACACGTGTTGCAGACAACAAGTGAGAAGCACAGATCCACACAGGAGGTTATAATTGGTGTGCGTCACTCCTATAAAGTACTGCACAAAGCAGCTGACTGCGGGCTTCCACCACACCAATCGCATAAGAGTGAATTTACCTTGCATATAACCAATTTTTGGTATAAAAAGGGTCATTGCATAAGAGTGAATTCACACATACAGAACCCGCATAAAGCGAGGGAAGCCTGTACTGCTGTAATTCCCATAGGAGTCTCCTATGAATGAGATATGCATTGCCTGATGGTGATAACTGTGAGGGCAACATCTACCTATCACCACCACTAAATAGGGCGCAATTCATGCAGCACTGTGCAGCTTTCATCCTCCCAATGACTCCATAAAAATGGGATTTACTGCACCTCACCACGTTGCTCCTTTCCCTCAAAAGACCCCATTGCCCTTTGTCTCACAAGAGAGTTGGCAGTATTCAAAGGGTTCTGTTCAAGTGCTTGCCCTGATAAGGTTGTGTTTGCTGCATAGGAACAAAAAAATAATAAAAAATAAAAAATAAAACTTAAGACTCATTTGTATTCAGGAAAATTTCCCCGGAATCAATTCCCCCTTCTGTCTCTGAGCCAGCACTTTGGAGAAGGGAACTGCCCAAGTGCAGTGCAGCTTGCCAAAATGATAGTGACAGGCCACTATCAGGATGCAAAACTCTTTTAATGCTCCGTGGTAGCTCAGTCTATTTGCATTCATTCCCCCACTCTCCAAGGTCAGGTCAGATTGGGGAGGGAAGGGAAGACTGGGTGGGGGCTGTTATGTCTTGGTCAGTAACCAAACCAAGCTAGGCTATATGATGACTGACTGATGAACTTAAGCATATGTCCATCTGTCCATGACAGTCCATCACTAATGTCACTATTCTGTATTTTATTTAGGGATATGGGCAGAGCAAGCATGGGATTTTTCTCTTGGTGAACACCCTTGAATCACTATGGTATATGAATAGCAATAGTCCCGACCAATCACATAGCAAGCATGTGTCCTGACTCTTTTGCCACAGCAGGATGGGGGTCAGAATACCACTGATGTAAAATACATCTGTCAGGTGCCAGGGCTCTCCCAGAGGGCAGCCTTGTGTCCATTTGCTTGAATGATGAAGGCATTTGTCTGCACTACTGAACTGAGAGGGTTCAGAATTGGGATCTGGCACAAACGCATGTTTAACGATCAATGGAGAGAATGGGGGCCAAAGGCATCCACAACATGTGTACTTAGCTGTCCAGAAGAGAGACAGTCACGCAGAAGAAAGAAGCATCACAACCTGATGAAACATTAAGGGAAGGAGAGGGGAAGGAAAGCTCAGTCGCATGAGATCTGTGACATCTCATATACCTTCAGAAGACTAAGCCAAATCATGGGACAATCTTTAGGATGAAAATAACTGTGCCACAGACTTGCCAAGTCATGCAGAGCTCACAGCCAGGTGCTGTGCACACAAACTCAGCCTGAGTTTTCAGTGCATTCTGACCTCAGACCCCAGCACTGGGGGAATGAGCTCACCTAACCTTTTTGGTGTAAGCCTATATCCCAAATGCCAGCACCGCATGTACCAGCATAATAACCTTTCAGTACATGCACTTCTCACAGTTCAGTTCCCTGCACTATGCACAGAAAAGCTCCTCAACCTTTCAAGATATTCCCAGGGCTCAGACACCAGCACTGGGCATATGAGCTCCTCAACGCTGAAAGAGTGACACCAAAGGAAAGGTGTGTAGGAGGGTGGTGAGGGAGATGAAATTTTTCTTGGGAAGTGTGATCACTTTACCAGCTATGGAGCTAAACAGCTGACTTCAGATCTCTTCACCCTTAGTTCTCAGCCCTTCCTCTGGGCTTGCCTGCCTGCAAAATTGGCAGATGAAGAAGCCCTGGTGGAGATTCATCAAAAAGCCTGTTGGCGGTGGCACTGATAACATGTCTGGCATGAGTGAATGATGGATGGCAGCCTCTATCTAGGGTTCTGTTTGGTTACTGTCCTAACAAGAGAAAGGAGGCAGCACAAAGGGGGAGAGATTTATGACAAAGCCACTTGGAAGAAAGAATTCCATTATGATACTAGCTGGTCGTCTTTAAACATGAGAAAAGACATTAAATGAATCAAACATCCACTTTTTATTCCGTCTTGTGTCAGGAACAATATCCTTTCACTTAGCTTGGGGCGTTCTGGCTTCAGCAGTTTGGGTGCACATCTCTAGAGGGTCCTACATTTATTTTTTCAAACACAGACATGTGAACCTGCTGGTATCTGAATCCTGAGGGGATTTCAACGATCCTGATTCCATGTCTATGGAGAGTATCGGGCTTGATGCACTGCAGGGTACGTCACAACCACAAATTTTCTCCAAGTCTAGATCGCACCTCTAGGAGGTACCCAGCAGTCCATTTTATAAGAACATATTGAAATGTCACTGGATCAGTGGAAGTGACTAGTTTTCTTAGGAGCCACAAACTTGCTTTATGACTGTCTTCTAGTTATAGGGTCTTGTAGCAGGGCACTAAAGTGCCTGTTACTGGAGGCAGTGTGATGAGCTCAGCTGCCAATCACCAGGGCAGCACAGGTGTGGGGTTACCGTGACAACCGGTCTGGTCAGCTGACCAGAAGGGGGCAGGGCCTGGCCTTTATAAACAACATAGGCCAAGACCAGAGCCCAGTCCCTGTCTGGCTGCCAAGGAGAATGGAGCTTGAGAAAACCTTGATGGGGCAATGCATGGAAGTAAGCCAGGTTGGCTAGGAATTTATGTTATAGGCCAGGGGTTTTGTGCTTATGGTTTTAGCTGTTGTGGCGCGAGAAGCGCGGTGTTACGCCAGAGGTTTGGGCGAGGCTGTAGGGGTGGAGGAGGCCTCAACAGGAGCCCCCCAGTAAGGTGGGGGTGCTCTGAGTGCCAGGGAGGGTGCTGTAGTGGGTGCGAGAAGCGCGGATAGGAGCCCAGTGCGGGCTATGCGGGCATGGGGAAGAGACCCTGGTGCGGGCTATGCGAGCACAAGGAAGAGGCCTAGTGGGCGAGGGCACGAGAAGCATGAGTGCGAGAAGTAGGGTGCGACAAGCATGGAGAAGCGCGAGTGCAGGAAGCATGGTGCGAGAAGCATGGGCAGGTGGGGCGTGAGGAAATGCGAGAAGCGTGGGTAAGGGCCCCGGTGTGGGCATGGGCGTGAGAAGCACGGGCATCAGAGGCACCGTGCCAGGGAGGGAAAAAGGCAGCCTCCCTTTAATGAACTAAAGATCAAAGATGTGGCGGGCGAGTGATAGAGGGTGCAGGAAACTGGATCTGGCACGGTTGGCAGGGGCACAAGGGGAGGTCACAGCCCCCCAGGTCCCCGCCCTGCCACAGGTCTCTTTATGCCTTCCTATTTGCATCTGTATAATGAGGATAATGGAACCTACCTAGCTGTATTATACAACAGTTGGGCAAAAGGTGCTTTATGACAGCAAAGGCATATTGGTAATATTATTGTATCTTTGTCCAGGCCAGGAGCCTGAGTAACAGAAGTGTGTACCGAAGGCTGGGCTGCCTTGCTTCAGGAGCTAGGGAGAACATGAGAGTCCCAGTCCAGCAGCCTACACCACTGAAATACATACCGCAGAGCCTTACTACTTCTTCACAGCAACACCACAGACTCTGGAGGGTTTCCCTACACCTCGCTCTCAATCCCAGACCCCACTCTCCCATTCCCAAAGAGATGCCACTGGGCAAGATGGTGAGATGTGGTGTGTCCCTCTGAAGAGTTATTCCATCCATGCACAGCTTACAATGGGCTAGAAGCAATCTGTATGACTAGCAAACAAAGGGTTCCAGGCCTCTAAAGCAAAGTGGAGCAACCTTTTAACAAGGCACGGCTCTGCCTTCTGTCCCTGACCTTAGCCAGCTATTGGCATCATTTTCATGCAGCCCTGTACAAGCATATCCACGTATTGCTGCCCAGCTCTGAGCTGTCAGAGACAAGGGAATGGAGAGTCCTGCGGAGGCATTTGTTTTAATGCAGATGCAGAGCAAGTTAAGCCTGGACTGGCTTGTCTAGAGAGGCTCAGGGAGTCTGCGGTAAACAGGAAACAAGCAGAACTATTTGCATAACAGCATTTCCCCCCCATCCGGCCTTAAAAAAA
>NW_017729025.1:149299197-149303701 GCF_001723915.1 Gavialis gangeticus
CCCCCCCCCCCCCCCAAAAATAAAAAAAAAAAAAAATCCCATTTCCCCCCCCCCCCCCCCTTAAAAAAAAAAAAAAAAAAAAAAAAAATCCATCCACCACACAAATGCTACATCTCATTAAAGGCTTCTGGTTATGCTTGGCTCCCCTTCCCCTGCACTGGCCATTTCTGTGCAGCCTTTAAGTTGGGGGGGGTGGGGAAAGGAGTTAGACTCTTTGTGCTGACTTGTGACCTTGCAGGTGCCCATTAGAGGTTTTTAAGATCCATGCAGGAAGCCGATTAGTGGAAGGAGGCTCCAGTGATCCAGCTAATGATAGAGACCAGCACCAAGGCAACATAACCTTGAGCAGGAGTAATGTAAAGACCTTCACTTGGTCATCCTCTCCTCCCCCTCCCCAGCTTTGTCTTCAGAGGGACTCGCATCCTTCCGGTTTAAGTCCATCTCGCCTGAATAGTTCCCAGCAATGACAAGTGCTGCACTTTCACATTCTCGCCTCTTGACTCCCAGCATACTCACACATGGATAAGGTGGGGACAAGAGCCATAGGGAGTTATGGCATTGGTTTCTGAAGATTTACTTTTCATTCACATCTGTCTGCTTGCTTGGTATTTGTGACTGTGCCACCTCTCTGTAAAGGGAAGATGTGAGCATTTGCTGAAAGGGCTGCATGGTTGTTCAGTGTTGTCAGGCAACAGCGTTTCAGTACGCAGTCTTCTCAACAGCCACACTTCCCCATCAACCAGAATGGAGGGCCCTATATCCAGCATGCGAGGGCATGGAGGTAGGGATTTCTTTTTCATTGCTGTGGAAGGATCCTTATAGGGTGGTCCTGTCTTGGTTAAAATGAAGACCTCAGAAGGCAGCATGAGATGGCAGGGAAAGGGAAGGGATAAAGCCATGATAGGACATAGATTTACCACCTGCCTTCCCCTACCTGGGGTGTTTGGTGTTTAACATGAAATCTCTCTAATGTCAACCCTGCTTTATTTTAAAGGTAATTAATGGAATATTTCCTCACCAATTCCTAGTACTAGGAGGTGGGCACAAACCAAGAAGGCTTGGTCTGGACCTGAACTTCCCCAGAGTTTTGGGATATTCAACTTGAATGCTTATCTGGTTAGATAAGCAATTTGGATGGTTTGGGCTAGAACTTGGGCTGGAAATCTTGCAGTAATACTGTTTTGTCCCTTATGGAGTCATTTATACCTTTTTCCTGTGTTTGGCCATCTTTTTCATGAGTGAAGATAAAGCTTTTCCCAAGTGAATACAGGAATGAGTGAACAAAACCCGAGGCTGATATCTGAATAGAAAATAATTTCCAGTTTCAAAACCTAGTGTGAAATCCAAAGGGGATGAAATCTGCCAGAATGAAACAATGAGAATGTTTGTGGGAACCACTCCCTGGGTTTTGACAGAGTTCCTGAAGTGCAGAGAACAGGCCTGCACTGACAGGGTAATTTTCATGTCCTTAAGTGAGGATATTTGGTTTACAGCTGGTGCTTAGTTCATCAATGCAGTTCATGGCAGCCCTTACTCATACCTGCTGTCTAACGTCAAGGAGTTCAACACCTGCAGGGCTTCTTGCCACAGCTAGACAGTATGTGCATTCCTTTATGGCATTTAGGCTTGTCTACAATGCATGTCTCTTTAAGCAGCATCTGTGTTTTATGCCGTCAGCACTGATGGGACTTGACAACAAGTGGATTTATTCATTCAGTGCTTGGGATTATCGGCTGCCCAATGGTATATGGCAATCAAATGACTGACGTGCAACTCTGACAACACTCAGCAGAATTAGCTCCTCTGCAGCAGAAGACGGGCGGCGTTGCTGTGCGTCTGTCACTACCATTGGCCGCCACATCACAATTGCCATCAGTGAGGGGTGCGGGACAAGGGACACAAATCAAAGAGACACTGTTGAATATGAATGACCCGATATTTGACCTGTCTTTCTTTCTTATCCTTGTCCCAGCTTGTCATTTTTATGTGCTGTTTTCTCCTTCTGCATCACAGCAAAAGGTTGCTCTGCTGTTTCCCTGCAAGAACGCCACACTGCAGCAGCCCAACATGCATAGGCAACCTGGCCATGACAGAGTAGAGTGCATGTGGCAAAACAGCCCATCCTGTGTACCATTAAACATGCTTGAGGCACCCCGGCATGAAGAAAGAGAATGTACACTGCTCACCTACAGTCACCACCAACTAGGACAGGGGTGGCCAATCTGCAGCACAAGGGCCACAAGTAGCACAGGAAGCCTCTGTGTATGGCACATGATAGATCAGGGAGGGGACAGGCAGCAGAGCAGTAGACAGGACAGGAAGCAAAAGGCAGAGAAGGAGATTGGGCAGAGAGCACAGAGTAGGGAGCAGAAACCTGAGCAGCGGATTGGGCAGGGGAAGGTGATTGAAGTGGCACTCACGGAGAGTACAGGGCTAATTTGTGGCATGGCTGCCCAATGGATTGGCCCTCAATTAACTAGAACAAGGGTTTAGCACCCTTGAACAACCTGCTAGCTGTTATCAAACCAAAATTCACTTCCCTGGCAGCCTGAGTCCCCTCTAGCTGCCTCCCCAAAATTGTTTGTAGTTCCTACATTCATGAGCAACCCTTTAACCATCAGTTTCTCTCCTGGCTCAGATTAAGTGTTTATTGGCTATACCAGGGGTTAACAACATATGGTCCATGGGCTGGATCTGGCTTGGAGGGTTTGGCCTTTGCCTACACCCTTGCAACTATGGTGCTACCAGGGCTGGGCAGTGAGGAGCGGTGCTGGGGTCAGACAGTTTCCAGCTGTATTTGTGCCCCTGCTCCTTCTCCCCACCCTCTGGGTTCTGGTCCAACACAGGCTGGGGGGATTCAGTGGCACGTTAGCAGCAGGAGACTTTGTCTGTGCCCGCACCACTGCAAGGCAGCTAAGAGTTGCACCCACACAGCTGCTGCCTCCCTCAGCCCCTGGTCCCTGGCTGTGGCATGAGTGCAGCTTTGAGCCTGTGGGGAGCTGCATTGAGGCCAGGCATCTGCAAACTACATCTGCACTGCTTCCTTTCTTCTCCCAACCCTCCTCCTCCCATGTGTGCAGCTTCCACTTGGTGGGGAACTGCACTGGGGCCAGGCAGGTTCCAGCTGTGCCTGTGCCACAGCGGCGGGGGGAGAGGGGAGAAGAGGCAACAGCACAGATGCAGTTTGCAAACGCCTGGTCCCAGCACAGCTCGCTATGGCCTGGAAGGTGTGATCATGCTGCGGTTGGGCAACAAGGCACGGAGAAAAGTGGTGGTGGTGTGGATACAGGTCCCAGCTACTTGGTCCCAGTGTGGGTGTGGGGAAAGCCCCCTGGCACTGACTTACCACTAATGCCACCAACCTCACACCAGACTACAGCCAGATTGTTCTTGCCCACAGCTTGTAAAAGGTGACTGGCCCCTTGGCTAGACAGCCCAATCAGAGCAGCAGCCAGCGTGCAGCCCTAAAGCAGAAATACAGAGAAGGAAGCAACCTGGGAGCCTATAATCACGGTATGTGAGTAGGAGATACTGACATTTCTCACAGCTCTCAAAGGAGCACTTCTGGTTTGCAGAACTGTAGGACAATGTGGGAAGGCCCAGATGATGTACTAAGAATAAAGGGATTGCACAAAAAGGTGGGGAGAGTTCAATTAAAAAAAATCACCTGCCACATTGTTCCAGCAAGCAGCACCTGTGTAATGGATTTGGAAAAGACAGCACTGAAGAGAAGAAGACAACAACGACGATGACCAAAGGCATGGGTTGGGAAGAGATGAGAAGACAAACTCCCAAGTGACCTAGGCAGGATTCAGTGTGACAGTAGAAATTGCCAAAAGCCCAAGGCAGTAAGTCTGAGAGTGGGGAGCACAGAGTCACAAGGAGAGATATGCTTTCAGTGCTGTGGGGTGGATTTCTCACAGATGGGGGTGGCAGGCATTATGAAGAGGAGAGAAGGACAGAAAGAAGGGAGAGGAGTGGCCCAAAATTATGTTCTGGAAAACTGAAAGAGACTCTCTGGCCATCCAAACCTATTCAAACTAGTCCCTGACTATGCCACTCCCTCCAAACTCCCACTCCAAACCTTTTCCCCATCCCCCGTGCTCCATTAAACAAAATGCCCTCACTCAGCTCTTGGCCAGCTTCTCACACAAACAGCTCCATGCTCTCTCTCAAATGCTCTCCCAGAACTGATTGCTGGGGCCTCAACCAGCTCCATCTTTGCATCTTTCTGTACTAGCCAGCTTGGGTGCCTGCAGGAAATCAGGCAGTTTCATAGTTTCTAGGGTCGGAAGGGACCTGAGAAGATCATCTAGTCTGACCCCCTGCCATGGCAGGAAAGAGTACTGGGGTCAAACGACCCCAGCAAGGTGTTCATCTAACCTCTTCTTAAAACCCCCAGGGTAGAAGCCTGCACCACGTCCCTTGGAAGTTGGTTCCAGATCCTAGCCGCCCTGACAGTGAAGTAGCGCCTTCTGATGTCTAACCTAATTCTACCCTCTGC
>NW_017729025.1:149304604-149311271 GCF_001723915.1 Gavialis gangeticus
TTAGCTTTGTCGTCTGGTGTGATGACCAAGTTTCCCAACGCGTCCTGCAGGGGCCCCACATTACCTGGGACCTTCTTTTTACCCCCTACATATTTAAAAAAAGACTTCTTATTGTCCTTAATCTGGGAAGCTAGCCCCAGTTCCATCTCTGCCTTGGCCTTCCTAACTACTCCCCCTACCTCCCTGAGCAACTGCAGAATAGCCCTCCCTGGTGATGACCCCTTCTTTCCATTGGCTGTAAGCCACCTTTTTAGCAAGGAGACATTCCCCGATGCTTTTGGTGAGCCATGGGGGCTTATGTGCCCTCCTGCTCCCTTTGATCCTCATTGGGATTACCTTCCTTTGGGCTTGGAGGATCGTCTCCTTGAGGAGCAACCACTCTCCTTGGTTGTTGATAGCTCTGGGAAGAGACCAGAATAGCTGGAAATTGGGACCAGATTATCAGTTGATGCAGATCAACCTAGTTCCATTAAAGTCAAGGGTATAGCCAGTGCAGCCACACTGGTCTACAGCAGGCTGGTACCTAGCCATTAATCTAGTACTATCAGTAACTTCAAAAATGCAAAAGCATGCGTACAACTGAATAAAGAGAAGTATTTATTCTAATGCATCCCTCTACCCCACCTTTGCTAAGACTGCCAGTATTGCAGGATCAGGGGTCATGTCCCTGAACAGGCTCATATAGCCCCTACAGAATGGGGAGCTAATCTTCAGGGATCTGCAGGGTCATACTATAATATCAATGCACATTCTATAAATAAGAGCTTTCACAGTATCATCACACCACAATCATCTCAGGTGAGCTGATAAACCTGGGGAGTAGCAGGTCAGTGTAGGATGAGAGGCATTCTCAACCTATCAGTCCTCTAGGGAGGACCAGCCATTGAGTATGCCTCAAGCTGGCACTGATGGCAGCAGATAGGAGCAACCCACATCTTTCCCTTTTCTTTCCTTCTTTAAACATGTGCTTGCCAAGCAGAACTGCTGCTTCCAGAGGGATTGGTGCCATTGCTCCAAGTCAAACACTACCGCAGATTTTACTCGGGCAGAGTGAAAAGGCCAAGGGCAGCACACCCACAAAACTGTTTACACTTCTCTCTGCAGTGGGCAACCAGCAACAGAGGACTCGACTGCTGGAATTGTGCCAGGCGGTAGAGTCAACACTTCCATGACAAGGGAGGCCAGGCTGCAGCTCCTAGCTCTGCCCTTTTCTCACAATCAGGCTGTGTTTCTCAGTGCAACTCTTTCCCACCCTGCACTGTTTCCATGTTAACACAGCCAGGCCCAGCCTGGCTTAAATACCGATCCCAGAAACTAGTTCTTTTTCATCCAGGATGTTGAAATCAGTCTGTTTTATTCATAAGGTGAATGTGCCAGGCACAGACACGCTGCTCCCACTGTAGCCTCCTGTCAATGCATTCACTATGTTCTCTCTTGTACTGACTTTGCAGCAAAGGGAAGAAGATAAGCTGTGAACAGATTGCTTTCTGAACTCTGGAGATCTCACAGGGCAGAATGTGGGCCCTGTATATAAATATCCATTAACTTGACTGGAAAGAAGGAGATCTGGACTGTGAAGCTGGATGCTGATAGTACAGAAAAGTCAATTCATAACTGGAGCCAGTTCTTTCAAAAAGGCTGGTAATACTGACTTTTTTGACAAATCCAGCCCCTCAGTGGGTAATAAGAACTTAAAAATCTGTCCACACACCAGAACTGAGATGAATCGGTACTTCAGATGAGAATGTGCCTTGCTCCGGTCTACACATACAGACATGTCATTTCTAGGGTTTAAAGTCCAGGTCTACATTTTGTAGCACAGGCCTCAGTCTACAGTCAATGTTTCTCTGAGTGCCCTGACTGAGGGCAAGCAGGGGGGCTGGATGGATCAGGTCATTAGCAGTTAGCCCGAAGGGTATATCTGCACAGTGCCCCAGGTGCTCTTGGAGAAGGACATTTCCAAATACACCTTACCCACTCAAACGTGGTAAGCCTGGAAAGGCAGAAGTGATGCTACTCAGGAAAGCCCTGGTCAGGTATACTGGAGATGAGGGTGCCACTTGGAGTAGCTTCACTGTCATATTTTTGGATTTGGCTCTAGACAGCTGGATTACTTAAATTCCCCAGTGCTTTGTTCAGTCTGGGTGGGATTTTTCAAAAGCACTTTCCAGCTTAACTCTGGTCCCATTGAAGTCAGTGGGAATTTAAGCATTAATTTCAGGGAACAGAGGTGACCAACAATGAATCATATATCCTGTCATTTGGTTTTAAATATGCCAAATAATGACGTTTCTACCACATGCCCTAATGAGCAGCTTTGGATCTTCACAGGAGCTTCTGAAAGCGGCAGGACATTTACTCTGAAGACTGTCTCCAATCCATACTAGATGATCCCTGTGTTTTAGCAAAGACCTCTTTAGATTTTACCAGTGCTGGAAGGGGCCCCCAAAGAAACCTGTTTGTTAACCTGCTTGAACTTCCCCGGCCCAGACATACTGATTTTTAGCATTAAAGCCTGGGTAAAATCTTCCTGTGTCTGTCTGAAACAGGCTAGAGGCACATCCCACAGCTGAACACTGCAATGAAAATAAAATGTTATATTTGGTCTGAACCAAAGAAAGACATGGGGAGGAAGGCATTATGAATGCTTCTTTGTCCCTTAAGGTTCATTGGGAAGACTGCATTCTCAAAATGAGCCTCTCTGCCCTTAGGCATCACTGCTTGATTGTGTTTGCCCCCGACCCCTCCCACCCGCCCCTGCACAAAGCACCCAATTACAAGGGGCCCAGAATCATTTGTCTCCCTGAAAGAGAAAAAGGGCAGGATGGGGTCCTGGGTATCCCAGAAGATTAGTCCCTGGTGAGAATAGTGGTTACTACTCAGCGGTCACATGAAGGGAGAAAGGAGAGAAATGAGACAGCTAACTAGCTTGTCTCGAATCTCTGACAACTGCAGAGTCTGTGGACCTGCTCGTGTTGGCTATTCCCAGAGGGGGCTGAGTCAGCATTAGAAGACCGGAAAAGCAGAAGGACACAGCTAGCACTACTGAATCCTCCTTCAGCCCAGAACCCTAGGACTGTTTGGCACATGTATTAATACACAATCTCCTTTCCACAATACACCCTGGTATCCATGGCACTCTCCAAATACAAAGAACATGTATGACTGTAGACTGCAGAATGGCTTCGCAGGCAATTTACTAACCAAAATGGGGTCTAAATTAGGAACGAGCACTATTTGAAAAGGATATCTGGGCCAGCTCTAACCCAGAGTACCTCCCCACATTTTCTGCCAGGGCCCATATTTATTAGCTGACAACCCCTTATGCTGAAACGCATCAAGTGCGGCCTGCAAGTCAGGGGAGCTTCCCAAGGCACAGCAATAAGATCATATCAGGGTTTCAGCATCAAAAGGCATGGGATGCTATACATGTCATTTTCTGTCTCAGCAGAAATGAAAACCAATTACACATCTTTACGTGAGACACAATTAGCTTCTCTCTCCAATGGAGAAAGCCTTTCTCTGAATGCAGCTTTTTACTGCCTCTCACACAAACGGGAGACAGGCAAAAAATCTGCTGAGGTCTGAAGCCATGCTGGGGAAAACCCAGCAGCAGGCTGAGATGGAAGGAGGCAGCTTCCATGCTACCAGGGAACGGGCAGAGTCTTGGCTTGGGCATATGAACTAGGAAAGGAAATAACAGAGAGATGCAGGCTCCATTCCACTTAGTCCTCTGGGTATTAAGGCAAAATAACCAATTAAGTGAATCACAGGGGAAGAAGACCATTTTGCCACAACATGTATGATGTCAGAGGGTTGCATTGTGTCACCTGGCTAAAATAATATGGCTTTGCATAGTAGGGTGCTAATTTTTTAGCAGCATCTCCAACCTACATGCACCCTCCCACCCAAGCTGGAGGCTGCATCAGCAGAGCTGCAGCCTCACCCCATAGTCCTTATTGTATTTTGATGATGAGTCTTCTATTTCCAAAGGCTGCAGTTTTCTGGAAACCTGTGAGCCTGGGTGTAGGATTTGGCAGGTGCAGTTTGCTGCTGAACTTAACAGAACAGCAGGAAAGAATTTCTCCATGTCACCGGCTTCTTGCCAGGGTGGGGAAACCAAACTATATATAGGACCTGTCCAAGTGCCCTGGTAGAAGGCTTTATGGAAGTTTGCCCCAAACTAATCTGGTCTCTTGCCTTCTCTGGGAGATCTAATGACATCGAAAAGTCAATGGTCCTCAAGTTCAGTGGTTCCCAACCTTTTTAGAGACTCAAACCTCACCTTGAAAAATGCCATCTCTTAATTGAACTTATTTTTTTACTACAAAAAAATAAAAGTGCAATTGTTCTGTTGCAAAGAACACAGAAACAGCATGACAGGTCAATATTTTTTTTGACATTATGGATTCTTATTTGCAATCTTGCACACCTACCTGTGTTAATATCATGTGGCACCCTTAAAAGGGTCTTGTGGCAGTCGCACCCTGGTTGAGAATCACTGCTGTAGTTGCTGTTGCATGCAGTTCAGTAAGCCAGGCCAGAATGACAGCTGATAAGAAGCTGTGGTGAGGTTATGAGACACTGTGACACAGATTTGTATCACAGGTAACAGAAACATTTCCTCTGTGTTGTGGGTGTCTTGTTTTCTCCTGAGTGCAATTTTGGGCGTTTATTCTGGAAGCTTGTTGCTTCCTTGGATGGAACCTCACTGGCCTGCCATGTTGCCACATGTACAATAAGTTAACTTTACCCATCCATCTGAGAGGCCTCATTTTTCACTTGGGGACCAATCCTAACATTCATATTGGCAGTTTCTTATTTTACTAGCAGTCCTATGAAAGCAGGGAAGTGTGGCACCTTACATAGACTGACTTGTTCAGAGAGCATGAGCTTTCATAGGCTGCAGCCTACTTTGCCAGATGCTATCTGCTATCTGATGAAGAAGGCTGTAGCCTATGAAAGCTTGTGCCTCTCTGAACAAGTTAGTCTATAAGGTGCGACACTGCCCTGTCTTCAGACGAGCTAACTACCTCTCTCTAGTCCCATGAAGTCACCCTCATACTAAAAAGTGCTATTCAGCATTAGTAAAGGTGACAAAACCCGTTCCTTACAAGCTAGTTCATTCTATTCTATGATGTCCTGCAAATCAGAGGACTTTTGTTAGACTGCATTTCTCGATCTGCAATGCTGCTTTATGGAATATTGATCTTTTCTGTCCCAGAAAGGTTCATAAATTTGTGTTGCTGAACTGTGTAACTTTTTGAAGCACTGAGGACTGTTTTTAAGGTTTCCCTTATGGTGGCCAATGGCATTACATTGACTAGCAGATATATTTTAGCTCTGTTATCGTGAAACGCTTAAAAAGACAGATAGGGAAGGGAATCCAAGAGAAAGATGGATTCTACTCCTCCCAGATGAAAATATTTTTTTAGGATCTTCCATATTCTTTGGAAGTCTGTGGCCAGCAGACATTTTCCTGATTTAAGGGTGGCCTTTGTATGACATAATCCTGTGCTTGTTCTCTCTCTTTCAGAAGTTTATCTGTCATTTTCAGGTGATGATATAACTTCATTTTTGTTTGTCCTCCCCCTCCCATTCTTCCCAACTCCAACTGACTTCCAGTGTTCACAGCAGGCAGCAAAGTAAACTACTGAACATATCTGACCACAGGCACTGTCTTGCCAGTCTACTCCCACCCGTAGGGAGCATGATATGTCTCTCACAAAGGTTGATAAATCTGTGTTGCTGAACTGGAACTAGATGTTTTCAGGATAAGAGCCCAAGTGAGGAAATCAGCCAGTCTGTGATCCAGTGTTGCTAATATTAAGAGCCTGGAAGAGTCCTGTTTAAGGCTACATGGTCTCAAGATGGAGAACTGGTAGCAACAGATGATTTGAACTATCACTGCTAAGGTAAAACAAGCCTTTAGTTTTGAAAGATGATACAAGAGAAAAAAAGTAAAAATAGAGCAAAAGAAAAAAACATTAACTAAAAGCTGTATGGGCCCCGGTAAAAATGACCACCTTCCTGCCAGGAGCTTGAGGGAGAGAAGGTCAGAGAAGGAAGAGAGATGAAAGCTGTGGGGCACAGCTATCCCGTCTCTGCTCTACAATCAAATTCACCTTCCTCGTTATATCTCCTGGTAGATATGTGTTCTTATAGACAGATCTAGGTTGGCTGCAAAGGGAGAAGTACTATCCCTGTTTGGTGTTGGACATCAGAAGGCGAAAGCTCCTTTCTGGAACAGCATCTGTCTGCAGTCCAATCCATTTTGACCTGAATTACCTCCATCCATTTTTTTGTGGTTTTCTCTTTCCTAAGACATATCTCTCACTCTCATTGTGACTTAATCTGGGAGTGGATGCTAGGATTCCAGTAGTGAAACGTAAATGTCCAAATTGACAGCCCACTCAGGCATAAGCGAGCAAAATCACGTCTCAAAGTCTACACTCCACCTGGCAGCCAGCTGCAGTCCTGGGACAGCCCCAGATCTTTTCTCCTACCTGTTTGTTCAACTAAAAAGGGTTCTCAAGTCACACAAGGCTGTGGTACATGTGGGCAAGGTGCACTCATACACCCCTTCGGCAGAACACCTTCATTTTTGGCTCTTTAGTCCTCCTGCTAGAGAACTGCTGTATCCTGCCTCCCACCTGTCTTTACGACC
>NW_017729025.1:149316271-149318119 GCF_001723915.1 Gavialis gangeticus
GTTCTCAAGTCACACAAGGCTGTGGTACATGTGGGCAAGGTGCACTCATACACCCCTTCGGCAGAACACCTTCATTTTTGGCTCTTTAGTCCTCCTGCTAGAGAACTGCTGTATCCTGCCTCCCACCTGTCTTTAAGACCTATACAAACTTCCCTTTCCAGAAAATGCCAGGGACCAAGCAGACTCCTAGACTAGGTAGCAGAGTAATCATTTAGGCTAGGGAAAGAAGTTACACATAAACTGGTTTAAGTGATCAGAAACTGACTTAAACCTGTAACAGAACGTAAGTTCAATGCACATACACTAGTTTCAAAATGGCTGAAACTGGTTTCAGATGCACCTGGTTGAATGTAGTATCAGACTTAACTGATTTGGGTCAAACTGGTTTATGCAATGTCTGCCTCAGACCTTACTGCCTCCAGTGCTGTCTAGTACTGTTGTTTATCACAAGCCATGCTAGGGAGTATAGGCAGCTCCGGTTCTGCTGCAAAACCTGGGTCAGACTTCTAGAAATGGGCTTGTTCCCACAGAGCCCTTGCTCCTGAAACAATGCTGCTGCGTTTTGCTTCACCAGAGAGACTGTAACAGCAGAACGCATCTATTGAGGGGTTAAAATAGGATTCACATTTTATTTTTAACCAAATCTGGAGAATTCCCTTCTCTCTTTCACCCCCTCCCCTTATGGCTCCCTGTGTTTCCTTTAAATAGAGCTGCTTCTTTCAGCACCCACCCACAGCAGAGGGGGTCAAGCCGCGCTGCTTAACTTCCTTTGTTCAAGGGAGCAGTGTGGGGGCATGAGATAAGTCTTTGCAGGAGCCACCAGCACAGCTCTGACAATTAAGACATCAGCACCATTAAGAGCAGCTGCCTTCTGTGCAGTCAGCTTTCTCTAAGCTGCCCCCACTCCCCTGTCTTGCAGAAGCAGCCCGCCTTTCCCTGGGGGATCCCCACAGCCAGTTCTGCATCAGGGCTCATGCTCCTTTCCTCACAGACAGCCTGCCTGCTCATTAATCATTCTGGATGTGGATGCAGTGGCTGCTGCCGCCACCACCTCAGAACGAAAGATGTTGTCTCTTCAAGGCTAGAAAAGGTTTCTCTGCTTTTCTCTCTCCCTCTCCTAATGCCTTGAACAGTTCATTCCCTGATTCTGCGCTGCAGCACTAAGGCAAAGGTTCCAACTCGAAACACAGGTGCCCTTGAAAGGAAAAAGTCTCCCTGGATTGTAACCTTTTCAGACTCTGGGCCTGATTCTCTGTTATGCTGAGGACCCATTCAAGCCACTCAGTCGGTGTAAAACAACAAGAAAGTGTACAGAAATGGCGCTCTGTACAAAATTCCCACTTGATTTAGTGACTTTATGCTGGCCCCCACCCTACCCTAGCATAGGTCTGAATAAAGACCATGTCAGAAGTGTGCCAAAGAGCATGGCTATTCCCCCCCAGCATATAGCCCGATGGAAAACAGAGCAGAAGTTAGGGCAAACAAGAGACTGCTCTAATTTGCACTGAAGGCCAAACACCTTTGTCTTGCCTTCTCGTTCAGGAACACTGTACCTGAGAATCAAGCCTGCTATTTTAAGCTCCTGCAGCAGCTATAACCTTTTGGTAAGCTGAAGTTTATAATATCAAAGTGATTCCTTGTTCAATGATGGATTTTAGATGGATTCTCAAGGAGGAACCAATGAACAGGTCCAAAAACTCACTGCCAGCAAGCCCAGAAATAGAAGGTATGTTCCCAGTTCTCATCTGGTTTATAGGAAAATTAAGGAGCCCCATATTATTTAGCTGTCAGCAACAAAGCACCCAAATAGGATGATGCTGTACCACCAAGCACTGACACAATAACTGC
>NW_017729025.1:149318605-149330067 GCF_001723915.1 Gavialis gangeticus
CCCCCCCCCCCCCCAAAAAAAAACAAAACACACAACCAAAAAACCATTCTGACTCCACAATACAACTCAGTAGCATGCTGGCAGGACAATTACAAAGTGGGATCTAGAAATAAATAAGGGGTCCTGAGAGGATAAGGCTGCTTCCCAGGGTCAGTTCTGATAGACTGAAGAGGACATTTGCACCTTATCACACGGGAAGTTTTGCATCTACATCACTTTCATGTGAAGTAGGTGAGAGAAGCTTAAACTCCCAAATGTTGTCAACCTTCATTCACATTTTTTTTCTAGCAAATGATGTTCCTGTACTAGCAAATCAGGCACCAGGCAGCCTTTTCAAGGAGCTACAACCATTTTCTGTTTTCTTTTGTTCTTCATCCCTTCCAGCCACCTTTCCTTACATGTAGGAGGAGGCCTGGTTCATGTCCTCTTTTCAGACCAGGGCTGTTAACACCTGGACACAGATTCTAGGGCCTGATCAAGAATATGATTGTGGATGGGCTATTTAGAAAAGCACTACCATTAAAGTCCAAATACATCCTCCTGACTGGGGACTACTGTCAATCACTGCAAAGCAACCCTGTCCATGCTGGTATAACCCAGCTCCGGTTCCTAAAATGCATTGAGATTTTCCCATCTTGGGGAAAATAGTCTCTGAAGTGGAATCCATACATGAAATGCTGAGCACTGAATCCAGACTAAAAGAATCCACAGCCAAAAGTTTCCCCATGAAGGAAGATTAAAAAAAAAAATTCAATCCTTGTATTAAGAGATCTCACCAGTAAAAAAAAATACTAAAAAGCTTTCCATAACACTATGCATTTTTAACAGGCAGCCCTACATATTCTCCAAACTTTTAGATATCCCCTGGGGAATGCTAGATGCTGACAACTTTCCCCAGAGGGTCCCCTGAAAAGAAGTTTTAAAAGCACTCCTGAGGGTGGCAGCTGAAAGTAACACTTAACTTTTCAAAGGTTCAGACTATCTTTGGGTGCCTCCTTTAAACCTCATGTGGCCGGATTTCCAATTGCTCAGCACTTGCAAAGGAAACTTGATTTTTAGAAAGGCTTGAAAGCAATTATAATTCTCTATAATAGCACTTAAAATTCCAGCTTACAAAAGTATTCAACAATCATAGTCCCAGAGATAAGTAGCTCAATGGCCAGGACTGGGTCCTTCTAAGAACCCTAGAACTAAGGCCTGAGGGAGTGCTGAGCAGATGTAGCTGCCATTGATTTCAATGAGAGTTGCAGGTGTTACCACCTTTAAAGAAATCAGATCCTGAACTTATCAATTGGGCATCTAGAAATGAAGGCACCAAGAATAAGTGGATGCATCTGGAATTGCTGGTATATATGTACAAATAAAATAAGAAATCAGATACATGGGTGAACATGAGATCCTTTGATCTGGAGTCTGTTGAACTAGAGTCAGGGGATGCATGTACCTGTCTTTAGCACTGAATCTGCCCTTTGTTTATGGTCTTGGTCCTGAATCAGATTCAAAACAGAATGAGGTCTTGTTTCCAGGTCCAGGGCCCATGTAATAGAAATCTTTACCCAATGAGCTTGTGAGATTTCAGTGGCCTCAAATCCCAGTCACAAGCCTTTTTTTTCTCCACTTCATATTTTAACCTAGTTAAGATCCACACTCAAGCAAGACCTTGTCCTATCTCTACGTACAATTAGAGCTTGGATCTTTCATTGTGCACCACTGTCACCCCTGGTCAGGGGTGAACTCCTGGTCTAGTGTCAGATAAATGCTAAAAACAAAGCAATGCTATTTTGAAACGGTGAAATGTTGCCTGGTTTTGGGCATAAATGATGGAAATCGTAAGTGTTTTGTATGGTCTCCAGATGAACAGCAGATCTGTTCAGGCTCATTCATAACTTGGTTCAGATTCAAATTAAAGAATCACCAACCCTGGCAAACCTTTTTGGAAGTGGGGCCTGAGTCTTGGCTAGCTGTGCCTGGGGTGTGCACAGATCTAAAAGAACATTAGTAGTCAGACAGAGAAGGTCCTGTGGGTGAGGAATGGATTGGGATTTATGGGATTGGGACTCATTGGGTCTCCTAGCTCCACCAGGACTTACCTGGAGTAAGTTACTTAGGCCCAAATCCTATTTAGCCTCTACAGTCAGCACCTGCTTGCTGGTTATCTCAAATTTAGGAACCTCCCTCAGGAGACTTAATCCCATTACAGTACAGTCCCCAAATGCAATCCTACTATACCCTGCAGAGGTGCCTAAGCCTCCTATTTTGGGGAAGGGAAGCACAGGCACCTTCATGAGCAATCCCATTCTTCATGCTGATCCTATTATACCCACTGGAGACAAACACCTTAATATGTACAGCCCTTTCCCACTATATCACTAGGGATACTTATGAACTGTATAAAGCACCTCTGTCAGGACATTCAGTGATTCAGGACATTCAAACTCACTAAATGGGAAGGCATTCTATTAGGCTAGTACACCTAACATAGCACATATCAGAGGAGGAGGAAGGCTTTCTTACCTCTTAGCTTTACAGTTTAGTGGTTACAACTCTTGCCCAAGAAATGGTAAACCTAGGTCATAGGCCCCGACCTTCACTGTGAAGGGGTTTCAACCCACATCCCTTGTTCTGGGGGAAGGCAGAATGCGAGTTGGGAGGATGAGAAGGGCAGATGCAAAAGAGCAACTGCCTCTGTGGCCCCATGAAGGGGCGATGGCTTTGGGAGAGAGGAAGCCCTGGGTTCTGCTTTCCACTCGCCAGCCGCCATGCTAGATACCCATTTTATTTATGGACCGTGTAATGCCAAATACATAAAAAGGTGACCTCCAACCAGAACGCCATTGGACTACAAGGTGCTCTTGTTCTGGCAAGTCAGAAGCTGTGCATGGTTCTTTCTTACCCATGCATATGGAAACTTATGTGGAATTTCTGTTACCTCCCACAAGCATCAGGATTAGAAAGGGGCAAAAGTGGTGTAGGATTCCCTGGTGGCCACCCCAAGTCTCTTCTGAGCATGCCCAAGTTAAGGTACACAGGGGCTGTAGGCATCTTTCTGGGCTAAGTGGATGAAACATGAAACATAAGGATTTTGGCTAAGTGGAATTCAAGGTGTTTCATGGAGGTTTAATTGGATGCCCTTTACTTCCTAAATGGTCCTTAGGCACGTTACAGACTTAATAGGATTTGGACTTTACTTTTTTCTTGCACCTTTGTTCCCAATCTATAAAGCAGAGAAAATTATACACCCTTTTCTGTCCTATTTTGTCTGTGCTGTCTATTTAGAACAGAGGAATGAAGATTCAAAATGTCACTGATGATTCAGCCCATGGCTACAAAGAACGGCACAGTCTAGGGAAAAAGATGTAACCTCCACTTGAAGGAGCAAAGTATGGGTCCACAGCACACTAACAAGGCTGCACATAGGACCAAACACTGTTTTCTTCTGGTGGATTTGCCTGCCACTCTGGTTGACTGCTCCATGCTCAGAGGTGGGCAGGGGGACAAGAATCCCCACGAGTCGGCACACACTGGCCATTCACCAGATGGAAGCAGGCAGAGGGATGGTATGACATCTGTGCAGCCATAGGGAAAAAGCAGTACCCTGGACTTTGGGAGTGATGGCAGGTCACAGAGAAGGTGTGATGGTAATAACAGCATGGGCCTCTTTTTCAAAAGCAGGGAGATTTTTTCATGACAACAGAGAGATTTTGAGCTACAGAATATGCGCAGAAATGTAAATGTAGGCCGTATTCTGGGTCTCCCTCTCTCAACTCGTAGCTGCCAGTGGAAGTGAAAAATACAGTTTTATTTTTAAAAACAGTCTCTGGAGAAAGAGCTAGCAAGTATGTCTGTCACTCAGTATTTCCTGCAATGTCCTGGACAGAGATCGACTCCCTTCGCAAGATATTTCTGACTGTTTCTCCTTGAAGCAGGAACTGTGAGTGCTGTGCTAAAAAGACTGAAAGATTTGCCTAGCTTTATCTGCAGTTTCCCTAACTGCCTCCATGTCCTCTGCTGAACCACTGTTTTGTAACATCTTTGACGGTAGAACACACTCTGTGGGGACATAACAGAGCTAGCCTTCTGCCTCCTACTGCGGCAGCATTCAACGATGGGGGTAGGTGGGGGAGGAGATAGGTATTTTTCCTTCCAGCAAGGGGATAAGCATCACGCACAAATAAAACTGTGTCTCCAGGACTCTCCACACCTGCTCCCTGTCTTGCACCTACACCAGAAAATTTAACCAGCTGCTTATTTTCAATCTGTGCCACAAGTCCTTCAGGTTGCATGAACACAGCTTGCTGCAGCTAACACGTCACATTGCAACAGCTTCTGAATATGTACTGAGGCAGGTGTAGCAGAGGGCTCTGCTCCAGTGGTCCAAGGAGAAAGCCCTGCCGGCTTGTGCCCCTTAATAACAGGCAGTGATCTGGGCAGAGGCTGAGTGTTACTAGGGGAAGACAGAAAGCCATCTGGGGAACAGCACAGTGCAAGCGCTGGGCTCTGTAATCTATTATGAGGACGAGTTAGACTCAATTTCTCTGCTGCTGTCTCAGTTACAGAAGAAGCTAATGCAATTGGTCAGGTAAGCATGGTTTTTAGAAGCTAATACAAGTAAACATATGGAGGCCCTGGGATCTTTTCAGAGTTCACAACTGGCCCATTAGAGAAAGAAGCAGCAGTTGGGAAACTCAGATGTGGATCAGGGTTTGGACTCCCCCACAGCTCCCCCAAAATTAAGGAGAGGCGTGGAAATAGGTTGTTTCGAGATTTCGGCTTAGGTCTGTGTGGGCTTAAAACAATTAAAACACTTCTCTCTATATTCAGGTGGGTTTTTTGGCACAGTTGGTACTTTTAGTACAACGGATGAGGGTGCACAATGCACGTGCGTACACACACGCATGCGCGTCACAACCCACATGCACGACACCAAAGTGAGAGGCTGGAGTTTGGGGCTTGAACTGGACACAGAGATATGTACACCTTACTGGAGACCTCTGCAGCTCCGTACTGAGGCACAGTAGTCGGGTCACTTGATTTGCTGCGACTGTTCTGGTGGCTAAACAGAGGGACAATTATGTGGAAGGTCTCTTTCTTTCAACCGGGTACCCTGCACCAACATAAAGACTTAGGTAAAAAGCCTTAGGAGGATGATTTAAAAATGAGGGAGAAGATGTGGCAAATCCTGTGTGGTGCAAACTGCACTGGAGAAAGACAACATTCTCTGTGGTCAGCTTCTTAAACGCCAGAAGGATTAAGGGTTTTTCCATTATGGACAAAGGGTCTTGTCTAAAGCCCACTGACAGCCGTCGGAAAGACTCCCCTTGACCTCAGTGGGCTTTGATCAGGTCCCAGAAGGCTGCTGCGAGTGTCCCTGCCAAGGCTGCAGAGCTTCACTGAGGCCCTAGTAATGGAGCAGGGGGTTTTGCTGCTCTTTTTCGCAGCAATAATGAACCTGGAATGAGAATGTGGGCCACAGTTTGGCCATGGATGCACAAGCCAGAACAGAACACGCTTTTTTCTTCTATAGCTAGATGAGGCCCTGCAGTGCTGACAGTAACAACAGCTTGTTTTTGTCAGCCAACCTAGCAGCTCTGACTCAGGAGACTTGTCGGGAGCAGGTAGAGAGGCAGGGATACTGGTGCTGTTTGTACAGGCATTTTTTTTCTGATCAGAACCACACTAAAACCTTTTGGGAGCAGCCCTGTCTCACCTGGCCATCTGGAGGGAGCAGAAGAGAGGGGATGGGGTTCTCAAGCCAGACCAAAGAGGCAGGCTATTCTCTCGCAGCTCTTTGCTGTTGCCTCTCTCTCTCTCTCTTTTTTTGCAGGACTGCAGCCTCCACTCCCTCCTCCCCTTCCCAAAAATAAAGCTCCGTGATGTAAAATGTTCCTCTGGGGCTGGAGGTGGAAAACTAGGACGCCGTAGTTTGGAAAATGCTCATCCCTGCATGATATATTCACTATCAACTGAAACAGGTTTACCCGGAGGAGGGTATGATGGGGAGGCAAGGGGAATCGATTTCACTGCCCTACGGATTGTTACTTTGGCTTTCTTTCCTCAAAATAAGCTAGGGCTTCCAAAGCTTCTGTCTGACCCAATTCTCACTCCCGCGCCTTTCATTTCCCACCCCTCCTGGTTTATGAGCAAATGAACACTTGTCCTATAGGCATCCTTGCACAATCCTAAATGCTGCTGCTCTCTGGAATGGGAGTAATAAAATAACAATGCATCAGAGAGAGAGAGAGAAGGAGTGCACGCAGCCAGGCTATCTATCATGTGGGCACCAGGGGGATGGGAAAGACTGCAAAGCACTCCTTAGTCTGTTAAAAGACTTTCCAGTTCCCTTGGTAGACACGAAAGGAACACAATAAATGTCAGAAGAAGGACTTGTTTCTTTGTCCCCACATTCCCTCAACCCTACTTAAGCTGCACCTTGGTATCTGAAAGTGAGCTGATATGCTGCTGCTTTTGTTTTCTATGCGAGGAAAAAGTTTACACAGACACACATCACGTATAAAAGAACGGAAAATCTGTGGAGCTGGAGAAAATGCCTGGGTTGCTACTGATTCAGCCTTTCACTGCTTGGATTCTATATTCAACTGTAACTCCAGTCCTAAGTAAATGAGTTTGGTGGTATGTTGTTTGGACCTAGTAGAGGCATCTCCAACATCACCAAAATTACATGCCCCAATCAGCATCATTCAGTACACTTGGCAGTCTTTCTTTCCTCAGAGGTATATGAGGACTCAGGCAGGAGGGTGTTGTGTGTCAGTATGCTGATGCAGCAGAGGGGTTGGAGAATAGACCTAGAATCGCTATGGTGGGGGGCATTAATAGCGCTGTGTGGGGACCTTGGACTAGACCATCGAACAATGCTTAACCTAAAGCAGAACTGTGAGATGGAAGTGTGCTAACTTTCTGTACACAACACAACTGCAGTGCAACCAGACTGAATGGAGTCAGAACTCACGGTGGAGGTGATATTTTTTATTAGACCAACTAGGTCTTTGCAAAAAAAAAAAAAAATTCATTATTTGCCAGCTTTCAGCCACAAGCACCCTTCTTTAGGCACAGGACAAAAGATTGTACAAGTTCTCCTAGGTAGGAGAAGGGAGCTTGTGCCTGAAAGCCTGCAAATAAAGAATTTATTTTTGGCAAAAATCTAGTAGATCTAATAAAAAATATCACCTCCACCATGAGCTCTGATTCCTTTTGCCTCTAAACCAGGGGTGGGCAAAATGCAGCTTGGGGGCCAGATGTGGCCCGCCAGGCCATTCTATCTGGTCTGTGGGGCCCCTAAAAAAGTTAGAAAATGAATATTTATCTGCTCCTGGTTGCCTGTCATGAAGCCCTCAATGGCTTGCCAAAACTCAGTAAGCAGCCCTCTGCCTGAAATAATTGCTCGCCCCTGCTCTAAACAAATATGGCTAACCTGGATACTGCACAACCAGACTGTAACTTTCATGAGCACCAGTCACCCACTTAAAAAACAACATTCAGTGCTCAACTCACCAAAGCATAACATAGCGAGGAGCACAGCAAGGATCCTTTGCAATGGACCCTGACATTCATGAAACAAAGTCCCAATACACTGAAAGGTAAACCATTTAAAACACGAAGTTAATCTGTAGTGAACCAGGTTGTAGCCGTATTGGTCTAGAGCAGGGGTGTCCAATCTTTTTGAATGTGGGGCTGGATCATGAACTTTTTATCACCCAGTGGGCTGGCGAGCCATATTCAAAGACCTCACAGGAAGTGGTATCGCATCACCCCCCAAAACAAAAGTAAAGTGTTTACTTTCGTTTCCTGTCGCAGCAACTCGGGCCTCAGAAAACAGCTTGGAGGGCCACGTGGTGGCCCGTGGGCCGTATGTTGCACAGGCCTGGTCTAGAGGAAAAGGCAATCAGGACTCGTAGAGATGATAAAAGACAATCTGTAGTGAATACATTTTCTGTTCAACTGCAGCCCAAATAATCCAACAAAGAAGCTTTCTGGGTGACCACCTGCTCCAAGAGCATTTTCCTAAGGGCAGGGAGCACGTGTGCTGAATACTGAGTCCAGTGCCAGGGAAGGAGCTAAGAAGTGCAGCACAACAGAAGCTGTGGTTGCCAGGTCCACCACACAGCACCTTTTACTGTCTCTAAGGACAGGTGCTGTTTCCTTTGCCAGTCAACAACTCTGTATACTTGTCAGCATCCCTGTGTTAGGCCAGGAAGGGACGTTTAGAGCCCTTTAAAGAAGGGTTGGCTGGATCATCATACTCCTAAAGTAATGGGCCAATCAGAGGTGACCTTGCATTTAACAGACCCCCACAATGGCAGAAATTCAGAAAGCCATTGCCAAAGACTAAAATGCATCATTGCCATAAGCCTGCAAGATTGATTGATCCCTCCTTTTTTTTGCCTCAACACGTTATTAGGGATGCTATTTAAAGTCAGTGTTGACCAGACGACATTTCTGGAGTGGTTGCCAAGTATTGTTATTATTATTTATATTTATTGCCAAGGGACTCCAGCTGAGATCAGATCCCTATCATGCTGCATGAATTTACATTTTCTTACACGCAAGAAACAGGGTTAATTTTGGCGATATCTTTTATCAGACCAACTGTGTAGCTGGGAGCAATCTTACACCAGTCCTTGTTTAAATAGATAAAAACAATGGAACGGGAAGTGGCAGCACACTGACGTGAAGTGACTAACCCAAAGTTACCTAGAAGGTCAGTGTCAGAACCAGGTCCCCCGAGTCCCTGTACAATGCCCTACATCCTCAAAGGGGTGTTGGCCGTCTAAGGACTTAGACAAGGTTCTTTGGGTAAATGTGATAACTTTTATCACCAGGTCTACATTTTATTACCATTTTATCAATATTTTATCATCAGGTCAACATTCCCCTGTTCCCTGTACCTACCTATCTCACACCTATTGGCTCCCATGGCCTCTGATTCTCACTGCCACACATCTGCATTTTCACAGACCTACATTTTACATATTGGCTTCTCTTCCATCCAGAACACAAAACAGCAGCAGACTCTCCCTGTGCCTGAAGGAGGGTGTTTGTGCCTGAAAGCTTGCAAAGAACAATTCTTCCAACTATTAAGTTGGTCTGAGAAAAGATATCACCAGTACTCTTTTTGTGCAGAGATGCATACATGTGCATGATGTGATACACATATACAGAACCACAGAATGGCAGAAAACGTATGGCTGGCAGGAACCTCAAGAGATTATCTTGTCTGACCCCTGCAATGAAGCAGAATTAAATATACCTGTAACATTTCCGTGAGATGCTTAAGTAACCTGCTCTTTAAAAACTCCGCTGAAGGAGATTCCACAAGCACATTAGGTAGCCTGCTCCATTGTTGTACCACCCTAACAAACAGGAGTTGTTTTTTCCTTCTGTCCAGCCTAAATCTCATTTGCTACAAGAAAGCTCATTTCTTCTTGCCCTCCTCCCAGTAGCCACAGAGAACAATTGATCACTGTTCCCTACATAACAAACTTTTACATGGTTGAAAGACTGTTTCCTGTCCCTCCTCAGTCATCTCTTTTCTGGGCTAAACAGGCCTAAGTCTTTGAACCTTTTTATCGGGGATCTATTTTTTAACTAGTTGTCATTCTTGTTGCTCTCTTCTCCACTCTCTCCGGTGCATATCTGTGAATTTAAACCCCTTTCTGCTCAGACCTGGAAAAATGGCTGCTTCTTCAGCTGATCTAGTATGACCTAGTACAATGAAGCTATGTCAATAAATGCTAGGGGACAATCTGGTCTTTTGTATATACTCGATTTTCCATTACTTCCATAATGAGGGAGACATCTTAAGAGAGGTATATTCTAGAAGGAATGTGCAATAGATTGAAAGGATGGACAACAATCATAGGAGTTTTAGTTGGTACAGAAAAACCCTAAGAGAAAAAGAGAAGGAATGGGTGGGGGAAGGAGTTATAAAAGTGTTCATTTTTAATATCAGCTTAATTAAGTTGATAACAGTTTGCATTTACTTACCCACAATGCTTTGCAATAGAAATCTGGCTCTTTACAGCACCTGCTGTTAATATTTGCTTTCAGGGATAAAGTTTGGCTTTATGATCTGTTGATTCTGCTCTTTTATTTTATTTTAATTAAAATACAAGGGAATGGTTGCTAAACAGGTGGCACATTAGAAAAAGGAGCAAAGTTAGTTCTTCCAAGCTGCTTCCCTAATATTAAGTGCGATTCAAAAGAGAGAAGACAACTCAGAACTGAAGTCCTGAAGGTCCCCAGAGTTGATGTCCTTGAGGAACTGCTGATAGTCACTGTACAGGCCTCTTTATACTGGACCTCTTAACAGTATGCTGGGTCTTTGTTCTCTATACAATATTAAAAAGGAGAGGAAACCACAGAGATGAGACTGAATTGCAATTCAGGGTGTTTTCTAACTGTCTAAACAGGTAAGGCTTAGCTACATTTTGATCTGAACCAGAAAGGCCATATACATTGCTCTCCTGTAAGGTTCCTGTGGCTTCTACAATAGAGGACAGGGAGACCTGTTAGAAAGTTCACAAAGGTAATTTTTAAGGGATACTGCTTAGTTCCTACATACTCCTCAGTGCTTACTGAAAACCTTTGAATAATGAGAATGAAGAGCTAATCCTAGGCAGCGCAAAAGCACATCCCTTGATAGTCACAAGATCCAGCTCATAGCAACACAATCTGACTTGGCCAAAAGGGCCAGCAGAAGGACTCTAAGCAATTCCATCTTCTCCTGAGCTTGCTATCTGTCACCACTGCATTGGCAGCAGGCTGTGAATAGGCGCACAACACTTGAAACTCAGCTCCCAGGCATGTGAAAAACCATTTTCCCTGAAAAGCCAGAGCACTTCTGCAATGCTTCATCACTGGCGATGAGAACAGCCCCTTTCTCTCACCGTCTGATTGTGGCATGCCTGGAGCTGGGGCTTGGGGGAAGAGGGAGGCGGCTGCAAATCTTGCCCCTGCTATCTTGGGGAGGCTTCTCTGGGGGAGGGTTCCACCTTCTTCTGTCTCCCACACCCCTTCCTACTGGCATGAGTGTTTAAAGTTGGTCTGTAGCTCCACCTTCCCCACGAACCAGCAGGACACAATCCTGAGCCCGGGCTGCCTATTTCAAACATAATGCTTTGAAAAGTGTCCCCAGCAATGATGCTTCAGAGCACAACAAGAAGCCCCAGAACACAAAAGTGCAAGGCTTTTCAGGCATGGTGCTTCTCAGGCATGGTGCATGACCGGAGGGAGGCAGGCATAGGACAGTGCCACATGGGAAGCAGCAGCAGTGAGGACACAACCAAAACTGTCCAATGCTTCAGGAAAGGTCCCAATTTCTTCAGTGTGATGGTGGAAGATTCAGGCTGGCTCTTAGGGAGGCCAAACATTCCTCATCGCTGGGATGGTTTTGTCCATGGTTTAAACAAGGTTTCCAAGGAGAAGAGAATATGCAAAAAAAAAAA
>NW_017729025.1:149330134-149377192 GCF_001723915.1 Gavialis gangeticus
AAAAAAAAAAAAAAAAAAAAAAAAAAAAAAAAACCCCAACAAAAAAACAACAAAACCCCCCCATGAATTTCTAATTTGTCCAGGAAACATTAATTGAAACAGGCTGAGCCTGACAGTCTGTTCTCTGCTGGCTCCTTCCATGTGAAAATAGGTTTCAGTGGAACTGGCATCATGTAGAAGTGCATCTAGCAGTCTTTCCTGTGAGGAAGCAGAGGGCGAAGCCAGGATGCTTGGGTTCACTTGCTCTTTGACCTCAGGCTAGTCACATACTTGTGCTTCAATCTGCTGTTGTATGGGGTCGATAATAATAACTACCTTTAAGGAGTGTCACCTTGGTTAACCGGTTAATGTTTTAACGCATTTTGGAGTCCTCTGATGAAAGGGATATATATGCATAAAAGCATTGTGGTTGAATGGGTGGGGCACTGGGTTATCCTTCTAGCTCTGCCACTGACCAGCTACATGACTCTAAATACATCTCTGGGTCTCTCCATGCCTTCCTCCTCTTTATCCATTTTAGGTCTTAAGAATGCAAACTCTTTTAGGGCAGAAACTGTCTCTCAGCATATTTTTGTAAAATGCCTAGGGCAGTGGAGTCTTAATCTTGGTTGGAACCACTTAGTTTTAATGTGATACAGTCAAAATGTAAAAAGCCTGTCATGTGTCTCACATTGCTCTGTTCAGGTTCTTCTTGTAACATGCACAGAAGATACTAGAAAAATAAGTGTTTGTAAGAAATACAGCACTGTGAGTTCTGGAGAAAAACAGCTTCCCTATTTATAACTGGCATAGATAGCCCTTTGGGATTATTAACAACCGTCACAAACCCAGGTTCCAGTGGTGACTTCTTTGGGATCAAAGGGTGACTTTCTTTTCCTTCACAGAAGGTGTTCCAGGGCTACTTATAAGCAACCCTTCTGATGGCTGTATTCTCCCGGGGATTTCTGTAGCTATCTTATGGTGATGTACATCTCCCTGGAATATATCCCTGTTTCTCTTCTCCCGCCACACAGGCTCTTTCCTGGC
This sequence comes from Gavialis gangeticus, assembly GCF_001723915.1. Lineage (NCBI taxonomy): Eukaryota > Metazoa > Chordata > Crocodylia > Gavialidae > Gavialis > Gavialis gangeticus. Next base: position 149,331,161 of record NW_017729025.1, read on the forward strand.
ACACAACCAACAGGGGGACACTGTCAGCCAGGGGCTGCTAGTCCAAATGAAATGGGCAGAGCACCCTGCAGAGGTGCAGAGCTCAGACCAAGTGATCACACCCTGGAGTCAAATGCTTCAGCCCTGGATTAGAGAAGTTGGCACCCGGCCACATAAATCCACCAGCAGGATAAAATGTGTGCCTCTGAAAGCAGCAATGTCAAAACTGCACCAGGTTATCAAGGAAAGGAGGAGGAAGGCGGTAGAGCAAGCATGAGTTGCAAACATGCAAGTCAACCAAGCCTGGCAGACCAAAGAAGGGAAGGACAAGAATGGTAGATGTTCAACACGCCCTACTGCTGAAAGCTCTGTCCTGCCGACCGAGGTGGATGATTAATGTTGCTTTATAGCACATACAGGTCTGTTCTGACTATGAAACCCTCTAGTGTGAAGATGGGAAGAATGCCACTCAGGCTGCATGGGGGATTTGTGGGGAGCAGAACAACTCTTTATTGCCATATAAATAGTTTCACTGCTGGCTGAAGTTTATGCCTGAACTCCATGCTGTGCCTTTTCCTGTCTCCTGATTGGCTGGCAGACCTACCTGCATTGGCAGCAAATGCTCTCTCTGTGCAAATCATGATACTCGGAAGGTGGAGAAGTATAAAGGATGCAGGGAAAGGGAAGCAGTTTCGGTAATTACATATCAGGCTGGTGTGCCTTAGGCCTTGTAACAGCCTGGTATCAAAGTCTCTAAGCATTAATGCTTGGTGGTGGGCTCCCCAATTTTTTCACGCTCTAAGAACTGTGTATTCCTATCCTTAAATGCTTTTCCAGTGGGCAGAGGGGGTGTCTCTTAGTCTGTTATGTAAGCTATCAATACAGGGGGCATGGGATAGGGAACAGAAAGCAGAGCAGTAGATTTGGCAGGAGAAAGGCATCGGTGTGGGTATTCAGTGAGAGTATGGGGCTTAATTTGTGGCATACCTGCCAAAAAGCTTGGCCACAGCTGTCCTACAACACCAGAAGGCTCTAGATCAGGGTGGGCAATTATTTTGGGCAGAGGGCCGCTTACTGAGTTTTGGCAAGCCATCGAGGGTTGCATGACAGGCAGCCCAGGGCAGATAAATATTAATTTTCTAAATTTTTTAGGGGCCTCGTGGGCCAGATAGAGTGGCCTGGTGGGCCGCATTTGGGCCCCAGGCCGCATTCTGCCCACCCCTGCTCTAGATCCACCTAAGGCTCTTCATAGGATATAGAAAAGAGGTGTTAAAAATGAGAAGGTACCATGTTTTGGGGACAAGCAGAGAGTCGGAGAGTCACTATGCCAGCCATGTACAAATCTTTTTTCTCTGAGAACTCAGGATCAATTTATAAGTGAACCTGGGAGCTGCAGCGCGCATGCTTTAAGTTCATGCCCACTTGCTGCCTATAAACACAGAGCTCCTCTGCACTCTTAAAGTCTTCAACCAGCCACTGGGGTGACTGCACCCTCGCAGAGAATGAGCAGAGATGTCAGGGTGCCACATGCTGACCTGCAGGTGTAAAGGGGCAGTGGCCTGCTCTTCCCCCTCACCAAAACAGAAAGCATTGAAAGGTCAAATCCACAAAGACACAGGAATTCACAAGGGAATACGAGTTCCCTGGTAATGTCCTGGATTCAGCTGTACTCCGTTGGTAAGAGGTTCAAGACTAGAACAGCAGCTGGCTGGAGATCAGGGCTTTAATATTGAAGATTCTGCTGATCAGGATTGAGGTGCACTGGTACAGTGATGTGGAAACCACAGGGCTAAGAATGGGTGCAGCAAATCAGGACTGAGACATGGCAGGCTGAGGTGTATAATGACTGAATGCTTGAACTATGGGGTGACAGCCTGCATACCTCTGCACTGTGTCTATCTTGGGCCAGCCTCATCAGGGACAGCAAATTATCTCAGCATAGTTAAGAGAAAACAGTAGTTTCAACACTCCCCAACTATCCTCTCCATTCACTTTTCTCTCTACAGTTGACTTCTAAATGCAACTCCCGTGCTCCTCATATCTACCCTCCAGATCTCCAGGGGTTGTACAGAATCAGCTTGGGAAACACTGACTTGTGCAGGCATGTCCAAGATATCCTACCTTTAACCAAAAGGGAAGCCCAGTCAGTGCCACTGGACCACACCAAACAGAAAACTTCAGAGCACTAGTGTACCCAGATTTCACACAAGTCTTGCCACTGCTAGACACCAGCACTACAGTAAAGAGAGGCTCCTGCCTGACCTGTGAACAAAATGCAATAGCACCTGGCTCTCTGCAGATAATAGTATTACTCATCACTGTCACCACTCTGTGTACATCTGAGCACTGACTACTTACAGTGGCTGGCACTAGTTTTCATACAAGGAGTTCATGTGATAAAAATGCCTAGAGCACTAAATACTCACCTCTTTGCCATTTGTATCTTTCCCCATGAGAACTGAGCTCACACGGGGCATCAAGGTTTCTGCTTTTTGCTCAGTTTTCCAGCTGGGTTCACACAGGGATCAAGTGACTTGCCCAAGGCCACACAATCAGTCAGCTAGTATCTCAGTCAGCATTAGATCCCAGGCACCTCCAATCTCATACTCCTTTGCTCTAGTCAGTAGACCATGAGGCTTCCTAGTGAATTCTCAGGCTGCGTGTGCAACATCTAAGGGAGGGAAGGATTCTTTTTGTTGACCTCCTGCTGTCACACATGTGAGGCGAGGAGGTGTGCAGGAGGCAGTACGGTGCGAATGTAGCAGTAATGAGGGCAGGCGCAGGTGTGGGAATTCTCATTGAGGAGACAAACAGCTGCACATGGTGACAGACGGAGCCTATAAGCCATCCGCTCTAATGAGAGTGACTTAGAAGTCCGCAGCAGCGTCCTGGATAGGTGGAGCCAGAAGGCTCATAAAAGAAAGGGAGAACCAAGTGGGAACCAGGCTCCAACTACGAGAAAGATTTTTCAAACTGCTACACTGACCTTCGCTTGCAGGAAAACTAGTTCCCATAGAGGAGGAGGAGATGGAGAGAATGTAGCATACCAGGGCCATGTGTTTTATTAATGACAGAGACCTAGGAAGGAAAAGTTTCAAAGAGTGTAGGACACTTCCTTGCCTCCTGGAAACAGCCTAGCTAAGTAAGTATCTTTATTTCTAAATGCAGGCAACAAACACTGCCAAAGAAACGTGATGAACGTTTGCAACCATGACAAAAGACCACTCCCCTCCTTCCCCTGATCCTCCTTCCCCCACGGTTACAGGAAGCAGCTCCGCTTCCTTACTCAAGATTGCTTCACAGCTTAAAGGTGTCAAAAATGTTATTTATTTGCATTTAAAATGATCTTTCCTGCTGCATTTTTAATTCTCCTTTGGGATGGTTTGAAACAGGGATTGAGATTGCCGTCTGACATGCCTGTCCCATCTTCCTTCCAGCATGTAAAGGGGAATCAACAGCTCAGCTACCCTTCCTCCCATGCTTATAAATACTTGAGGGCTCATCAACACAGATAAGTCATTCTGAAATAAGATAGAAGGCATGGAAAGGTGGCATCTTAGAGGTTAATTAATTCAGAAAGGCATCAGCTTTCATAGGCAACAGTCTACTTTGTCAGATGCTCCAAAGACAGGAAGGAAATTTAAATCACAACACCTATCTCAGAAGAGCTCCCCATGCAGACACACTTCTTCTGGAATAGGAGTGCCTTCTTTCAGTTTAGCTTCCAAAACAAATTGTCAGAATAAAAGGAAGACTCATTCCAGAATAAGAGTGTCCAAATGGGGAGGTATTCTGGAATGCCTGTTGCAGAATAGCTTTCCTTGTATAAGCCAAACCTAAGAAAAAATTCCCAAAGAGCTCAAACATCCGGGAGATAAAGATTATTTTCCCCTGCTCCCATGCCACACTTAGGGCCCTTGTACACAAGTTGAAATTGCCCCTTTTAGCAGTTTAATTACCCTTTTTAGCAATTTACTTGCATAACAGTGTACATATTCAGTGGCATATTGCAATTAAATTTCATAACAGTGTACACGTTCAATTTAACTGACTTTTTAATGTAAAAGTAAAACACATCCGACAAATTTTAGTTTGCTCTGTAACAAATTACAGTGATGTTTGTCATGTGTACAAGGGCCATACATTAGGAGATGGCAGTGGGGATGGTGCATGGGGTGCTAGAAGACTGCCAAACCCGAGCTTCCCCAAGCACATCTGGGCTTCCAGCACCTCATGCACCACTGGATTTAGTGGGTGCTACTTCCAAGCTGGGGCAGCACCCGCACAGTTAGCAGTCCACCTGGGTGATCCCGGCGGGTACCGCTGCTGCAGAGGGAAGCACTGGGCTCTCCTGCAGCTCAGGGTCTGCATGATCCAGCAACAGGTTTTGTGGGCAGGCTCTGCCGAGAAAAAAAAAAGTGGCAAGGTGCCTGCTGGGATCACCCAGTTTTTTGCTTCCTGGTGGAGGCTGCCCACATCTCCCATGGCTGGGGAGCAAGCTGCTAGCAGGCCATGCGGCCCCTGAACTGCAGGGGACCCCGCTGTTTCCTCCTGGTGGCACTCTGCCCAGGTGGTCCTGAGGGGTGCTGCCACTGCAGAGGGAAGCACCAGGGTCCCCCACAGCTCAGGGGCCACCCGGCCCGCTGACAGCTTGCTCCCTGGCCGCAGGAGATGCAGGTAGGTTCTGTCGTGGTTGGGGGGGAAAGTGGGCCGCTTTCTTTCTTCTGTGCAGCCTGCCTGCAAAGGGTGGGGGCGGGATGTGAGCTGACGGAGGTGTCACTGTTCCATCACAGTGACAGAAGTCCCTAAATTGAAACAGTGGGTTTTTAATCAACACAATTAAAAACCCACCAATTAAAAACCCACCATTTCAATTTAGGGAGAACTAAACCCCTGGCACATGTACAAGCACCATTAAAGACCAGCAAGTTCATAGGCAGACAACCTAGTCTAGTGGTTAAAACACAGACCTAGGCACCAGGAGATCACAGTTGTAATGCAGGCTTCCTGTGTGACTAGCAGGAGGCTTGGTGCTCCTGCTACTTTAAGAGGCACCCCTGCCTGGGGTGGAAGAGATCTCTAGGGGTCCAGAAGCCTGGAGAGGGGATGAGATGGGACAATAGGGTCCCAGTTGACCCATTAGAGAAGGGCCAGGGAACCCAGAGGTCTGTAGCCCAGGATAGGCGAGTGTGAACAGGGCCAGGGAGCCTAGAGGTATTACTGGCCTGGGAGTGGGGCCAGAGCCCAGGGAAAGGCTGAAGGCTGAGGAGGGTCACAGCCAGAGATCGGTGGGGTCAGAGGAGCCCAGGAGTCTCACCTGGCCTAGGAGTGGGGCCAGGGGTCAAAGTCTGGGCAACACAGCTGGAAATGGGGCGGGGGGGACAAGGGGTTCATAGCCCAAGATGGGAGAGGACTGGAACTAGGAGCCCATAGCCATGGAGAGGCATGTGACATCAGGAAGTCACAGCACCTGTGAGCCACGGGGCATGGTGTAGGGGAACAACACAATTAGCCCTTAAGGCAAGATCAGGCTTGGGAAGCCCTGGTGTGGGGGGCAAGAGTGAAGGGGAGTTTCACTTGGGAGGCAGTGAGGCCAAGGGCTAAGAAGGTACTTCAGGGGCAGGGTGGCCACCCTTGGGGTGAGGACCTTGTTATAGTGACTTTGGGAAAATCCTTGTTCTCTCTCCCACAAGTAAAATAAACTAACAAGGTGGAGAAAAATAAGAGCCACTTGAGAATATTGTTTGCCATGAAAGCAGACACAACTGGGGCAGGGCAGAATATGCAGGGAAGGTATACTGCATGGGGTCAGGTGCTCTGAAAAATGGATACCTCATTGCTGTCTTAGTCATGTTTAGAGAGAGCAGTACAAACTCAGGGACTCTGCTCATTCTCCTGCCTGACAAGTTAGGTGACAGGCAGAACTTGGAAACCAATTATCCTCTCTCTCCAAAGTAGAATATTTTAAAAGAAATGAGTTGACTAAGCAAATTATGAGCCCTAGAGTGAAACAGTCACTGAGAGATGCAGAGGATAAGAAGGCATTGCTGCTAAATCCAAGGGACAGCGAGAAGGATTGCTTATGTAAGGGAGCTTGGAGGAGAAGCAGCTGTTTTTCTTTTAGCTGCAATGTCCTGTAGCTAGAAGGGAAGGTTCCCAGCCCTCCTTCTAGATCTTCCCCTTCATCCTACCTATTATACCAGTGTTGTTTCTGCACCTTCTCACTTCACTTACTATTGCTTGCCACACAATCAAAAAATATCCCAGGCAGTTAACATGCTTTAGTCAAGGTAAAAAGACTCATAGGCCATGTCCAGATGAGTGCGGCCATGCAGCATGTGGTGCTGCATACACTTCTGTGGCGCCCCATACCACACACACAGCTGTTCTCTGTGCTGCAAGGGAGAGGGGTGTGTGTGTGTGTGTGTGTGTGTGTGTGTGTGTGTGCGTGCGCGCGCGTGTGTGTGTGTGCGCGTGCGCGTGTGTGTGTGTGTGTGCGTGTGTGTGTGTGTGTGTGTGTTGGGGGGGGTGTTGACCTCTACATATCCAGACCTGTGCAAAAAAAGTGGAGCGCGTACACAGAGGCAGCATGCACCATACAAAACCAGAGCCTGGCTGGCCAAAGCCACATGCCAGTTGCCGGCCAGACTCTGAGAGGCAGGATCAGCACTGCTGCAGCCCCAGGAGGCCCCCAGCACACCAAGTAAGGCCGCTGGGGCAGCCCAGTGCTAGCCTCAGCCTCTCCTACCCCACACCTGGGGTAACCTGCCACGTGCCAGAGGGCGCATGGCACAGGTGTTCCCCAGGGACAACTAGTGGCAGCACAAGGTGTGCCGCTGCTAGTTGCTCCCAGGGAACCATATGTCCACGCTTGTGTGGATGTGCCCTTACTGGCCAAAGTGATTGCTGGACCTGTGGTAGCAGCCTCTGCCTGCTTTGCTTTCTGGCTGTGCTGTACCAGCTCCAATTAGTCACTCCGCAAATGTCCAGTCCTGCTCTCTGTAATGTGCACATTCACTCCCATTACAGTGAACTGCACTGAACCTGGAGATTTTGTTGCCAGCAAGGACTGGCTACTACAACAGAAGGACTCCATATAACAATTTCTGAGTGAGCACTAGGCGTATATATGATTTTGATTGTTGCTTTGCCTTTGCTTTTATTTGGCAATAGTCTAATAGTTGTGAGTTACTTTCTGAGACTACCAAAGTTGGAGTAATTCTTTCCTGTTCTGGGGCAGTAGTTTCCAGCTCCATGGGGATAAGAGCTGGTCAGACCATGGAAAACTAAAGTCTGTCTGAATTCTAATGGCTGTTAAGGTCAGCCATGTTTGTACTCCTCATTATTGTTTCTTCGCAAATGTTCATGTACAGGGAGATTGGTTTGATTGTCTGTGGAATGGCTTTTCTCTGTGAGCTTTCCCATTACTCACAGAAAGACAAAGGGGTATCTGCTCTGCATTATTCACCATCCCTAATAATTCACTTTCCTGTTTAAGAAGTTTCAGCCTTCCCATCTGAGAGGGAATGATGACTTAGGTGACCAGATATCCACAGTAAAGAATAGCAAATAGTGGCTTGCAAACAACTCAATGGAAAAACTACTCACCTCAACTAACTGGCCAGGATTTACAAATAATGAATACATTGGTAGAAATCATGGCTGGTTCTCAAACAATCCAGGATCCAAAAATAAACAAAACTCCAAAAGGCTAAATTATGTGGGAAAATTTGGAAAATTCATTTGCAATAAATAAAGATGGTTTTGCTGGGAAATAGACTGTGGAGGTCAACCTTGCATTCAGATCATTAAGATGAACAAGAGAAGCTGAGACAAAGTCTCTCCCAGGCATCGCTACTCTGCTTTGGTGAATGCAGCATATTTCAGAGTGTGGGAGCAATCCAAGAGTGAATCCTCCTTACATTGCCATCAAGCAGAATATGTTATTATGGAGAAAACTAGGCATTATTGACTTGTGCATGACATCACTGACAGCTAATCAGGGGGGAGGCCCTATTGTGCAGATATGCCAGTTGGTAAATCATTAAAATGGGGAAGGAAACCAGCAAGGAAAACCTCATAGAGGGGCAGCAGAGGTACATTTATTAAGCTACATGGCTGCAAGCTGGGCGCTGGTAGGAAGAGCCCCTAGTAACACACTGAGAATTCACATAGTAACTTAGAGCAAGTAACTGGCTCCAGTGATTTATGGGCTGGCACAGCAGTGGGTGCAGATTACAGCTGTGCTGATACAGATAGAATAACTTCTGAAAATGAGATGCCAGCTACTACATGGCAAAAGGCAGAGGGAGGCCCCTAGAGTGCCTAAGATTGGGGAATTACACCCTCATCCACCGTGCAAATAATTATTTGGCTTCCATTAGGAATCCTCTCTGCTGCTGTCGCAGCTTTCCTGAAGCACAACCCACCCTTTATTACCAATATAAAAAAGCAAATCATTCTAAAAACAACCAAAACATACAATACTGTCTATTCAGCCTTGGTGTCTGGAAGCTAAACCTTTTCTGCCTCTTGGTTATAAGGTCAAAAGAGAAAAGGCTGCGAGAAATAAGACGAGAGCAACAGACACCAGCACAGCTGTAAAGCCAACAGGAGCCTAAGTGTTTTGAAAATGAGCTGCTTCCTACTCCAAATGGCTAATGCTTCCTCTCGCAGGGAAGGTTTTGCTCATTTGCTCTATGAACAGCATAGAGCAGAAGAGCACTTTAAGATGTCAAGCCTGCTTCAGCCTTCAGGGCCAAGGAAAAAACTCAGGCACCCACATACCCACTCACTGGCCCAGAATGTTGCTCCACAAATGGCAGGGGGTGCAGGGAATGGCATAAGGGCAAGAGAAAGCAGGAGTGGAAAGATTAAGGCACACATTTTCAATGACTTGAAAAATGTGAATGTTCTAGGTACCTAACCTTGAGACATGCTGGTATCTCCTATTTAACACTCAGGACCAGTCAGCACTTGCACATTGAAGCCTCAAAAACTTAAGACCACACAGGAATGCAGTATCAGACCAAGGATCACAGAAATCATAGGAATCAAAGAGAAGCAGGGCTGGAAGGGACCTCTGGAGGTCATCTGGTCCAGTCCTCTACTGGGGGTAGGATCATCCCTGTCCAAACCATCCCATACAAATCCATAATCTAAACTCTTCATAAAACTACTATCAACCCTGATATAACACCCTAATCAGCCACAGGTAAAGCAAGGGAACCATGGCAGTCAATGTTCTGCTTCTATAAAAGGTTGTCAATACATGCTTAGGAGATCCCTGGAAGAAGGCCATGCCCCTTGCTACAGAGGAAGGCAAGAAACCCCACAGTCTCACCATTCCATTCCTTCCTGACCCCAAATGTGGCAATTGCTCTAACCCTGAGTGGAGAGGCAAGATCTGCTAGCCAAAACCGCTGTCTTTGGTCCCAGCAGGAGCACTGGTACAATCCAGGATAAATATTCAGGGACCAACAGTTTAAAATGACTAGTGTCTGCAGATACTTTCAAGACACTCCATAGTATTAATCACTTGTGAACTGGGATTCCAGACTGCCAAGGGACATTTCATCTCTGCAGCTGAACTAAACTCAAGGTGAAGATAAACCTTCAGATGGCTTTGCAGCTTCCCTACAATGGGACTATCACAAGATAAAACAGTCTGGGAGCATCTATACGAGACATTTACAGAACAGCTGACTAATTGTTGTGCTGTAAACATCTTGGTGTCTACAAGTGTGCTCCTATTAGACTGGAATAAACTAATTTAATTTGCAGCAGGATAGCACTTGCTATCCTGCTGTAGAGTAAAAAACTCCACAGCAGCATACAGTGTCGATACTGGAGTGGCTGGCAGGAACATGAGGTTGCTTCAGTGAAGGAGCTGCCTACTGACTACCCCCACAATGAAGCTCCCTTGTGCCCCAGCCAGCTCCCCTGCAGCACATTGAGCCATGGGGAGCAGCCCCGGGCTGGCAGGCTGACCCTCACGACCCACTACCAGGTGCAGCTGCTCCATCCTGGCTCAACATGCTGTAGTCCCAGGTGCATGTGGAAATGTGGCACTCAGAAGCAATAAACTCCGGCACAAACTGCCAGCATTTATTCAGGAACACTAGTTTCATGTGTAGACGCACCCACTGATTCCTAAAATGCAGCTTTGAAAAAAAAAAAAAAGGACAAGAACACTGCAATCTGAAAAGAAAAAGGGATGCACAGCAGAAGAAATGAAATACAGAATATCTCCTAGAGACCAAGTTGATGGACTTAGCTAAATAGCAGAGATGGCTTGAGTTAGGAGAGAGCTTTTATATTTATAACACTGTTTCAATAGAGCCAGAGTTAAAAATGAAAACTGCTAACTAGTCAACCAACCCACATGTGTTCACCAGGCATAATCAAATTAAAGTAGGCAGAAAAAAAAGCCCATTTAAAAATAATAAATAAAAATGAATAATATAAATTAAAAGGCACCATGGAAGGTATGTAAATTGCATGCCACAAGGTTTTGTTTTTTATTTACGAAGAATGTGTTTTCGGTTTGATGGAGAGGCATCATTACGAAGGGAATTCGAGGCATTTTAAACAGCAGAGACATTCATTAAGAATTCATTTTCAACAGGAAGGCTGGAAAAAAAATTAAAATTAATGAGGAGGATGAGGGAGAGGGGGGATAAACTTTGAAGATGACAGCTTCTTGCTAAAAAAAAGACACACTTGATGTTAATCAGAGGCAGTTCACATACAAGCATACCCTCTAACTCCATTGCCAGACTCTAGACCTGACTCAGTGTGCCTCAGCCCCTTTGCACCAGCTGATCTGACAGAAAGAGTCTGTAGGGCTAGTGGAAGCATGGGAGAGTGCCGCTGTGGGATCTGAAGGACAGAAGTGTGCAACAGGCAGAAGAAGATGAAGCGCGCACATTTTCATACTCTTATGATGCCTGTATCTCTGCAATAGGTGCTGTGTGGACCACTGTAACAGGTACAAATAAAGTCCACAGTAAGACCCCAAATCATGCAGCCTCCAAACAGGGAAGGCCCAGGCCACCTTTTTCCATGCTCCTCTGCCTTCTTGAACCAGGCCAGAGGAATAAAATGTCATAAAGCCATTTTGGTCACATTCAGTGCTCTATGGACCAATTTCAGATAACTGCAAAACACCCACTGGTTTCTGTGGAACTAGGATCTGGGCATCAGAGAGCCTCACCCCTCACCTAACCCTTACCCATCTCATCCAAATCTGGATAGAAGGTGGTCTGAAGCATATACTAATGATGGGGTTGAGAGCTGCTTCAGTGGCACAGATAGTATACATTTTTCTATTTGTCAGCTAGCAACCTGTCCTCAAAGGATGCAGATCATTATTTTGATTGTTTCCCTTACCTGCTTTTTCTTCTTCCCTTTTTTTTTTTTTTTTAAACTTCTATCTTCCCCAGCAAAAAAAGTTTATTTGGGGATTTTGATATAGGCTGGCTATGGAGAACTAGGAACTCCAGGAAGGAGGCTGGGGAAAAACCTTGTTTACATTGGACCTTGCTTCCTTTCATTTTGGTACAAAACTCCCTGGGAAGAGAGGTGGGAAAGGATGAATCAATTCAAGCTAAACTCCCAGCGGTTTTGTGACTTGGAATCCTTACCAGATTCCCACTAAGTATGGCTGGAAAGCCGGACAAAGACAACTGAAAAGGCAGCAGAAACCCCTCTGGGACAAGGGGCAAACAAAAGTACTTCTCTCTGCTGGGAGAGAACTAACAAAAGTGGAATTGGACAAGCATGCTACCTGATCAAACTCCTGTTTTCTTTCTGAGGCTTAGGGATAAAGCTCTGTGAAGTGCCTTGTCCATTCAGTGAACTCTTACATGAGAAAACATTTACAATGCCCTATTCTCTCCTCCCCCTTGATTCAGGACTGCTTCAGTGTGATATTCTGCTCTGCACTGTGATCTTCTCTGTGTCTCCTATGAGAAGATTTTTTCTTTCTAACCGGGTAGAATTCCTTGACAAAGGGATTCCCTGCAGGGTGACTATAGTTAAAGTTTTATGTACAGACAACTGCTTTGAAAACTATTTTGGAGTCTGATCCAAAGCCTTCCAAAATCAATGGAAAGATTCCCATAGACTTCAACGGATTGTGGATACGGCCCTTAGCGATCTCATTCAGAGGAATACCAGTGGCTCAGCTGAAGTTACTTGGATAATAGAAGTGACAGCAATGGTACAACAGGCAGTTTACAATTATGTAATAATTTCTTATTAATAATTGTGCTTGTCACTTTAAGATTTGGCATTTCTCACAATAATGTATGAAAAGAGGCTGAAAAGACTGCATGAAAATTCTGGTTTAGGAGTAGTTGACCCAAATACACAAATTCTTGCTCAGAATTCTCCTATAAGGTACTGAGAGAAAAGCAGCTCTGTTGCCTCTCTCTGTCTCTCTCATTTTTTCCATAATGCTGCATTGCAGGACTGAAATTTCTGATCATCGCACAGCATCTCCTTTTGACAGTGCCTGTCCCCAAATTAAAACAACTCCAGCACTTCTAAGGCCTTCAAGAAAGATCTGGCTCCTGTTTCTCTGGGGTTATTGGTGACTTTTCTGCAGGTGGGCTTACTAGAGAGGTATGATAAGAAGAACAACTACACTTCACATTTCCATCAGCACAGCTGTGTCAGCCAGTAGTGTGAGTAAGAGCGATCTCTGACCAGCACAGTCCTCCCATCAGATGCTTCAAGTGCAGATGCAGCTATACTGGCAAAATCCTCTTTAACAGTGGTTTACTGGTACATTATAGCATATTATTACACCAGAACAGCATTTCTACAGTAGGCCTAGCCTATGCAGGGCCCTGTCTACACATTACATTTATGCCGCGATTAATGTGGGCGGGTTGGGAAGGGTACTATATATGTACCCAATTTAAGGTACCATATAATGGGAAGCAAACCACAGAATGTTCCATATATAATGTAGAACATTTTTTATGGCTAGTTTGTGCGGAGACTTAAACTTAATATGTGGCCAGGGTTGACAATCAGCTGACTGTCATTCCTGGGGCCCAAACCACATTTAGGATCAGAGGGTCCTGGCAGCAAGGGTTCCCTTTACTGAGAGCCAGTAAATTCTCTATGCCCATCAGCCTGGCCAGAACTGCCAAACTTGGGGTTTAAAGTCCCTAGTGGGGGAAGCCCTTCAGCTCCCCCCTGCTGGGGGCCCCTAATCTACTTCCGGGCACAGGGTTTTGGCTGCATGCTGATTGCTGGCCCTGGCCCAGACAGTTCTGGATCTCAAATACAGAGCTATCCAGGTCAGGGCTGAAAAATCAACCGATCATCTCCCTGATAGTCTGGAATGAACCAGACCTTGGACTGTCCAGGGTGGGAGCTGACAATCAGCTGATTGCTGGCCTGGATCCCCAAATAGTCTTGGGTCTTGGAAGAGACCTAGGACTGTCTGACCCAAGCCAATAGTGTGGGGCTGCAACACTGGGCTTTCAACGTGCCAGTGCAGGGCAAGTAGTAATGGTGTGATTGCCTCCTGCCATGCATCTGAGGCATCGCAGGAGGTATAATTGCTGGGTTACGGGATCATATTCCATTGCACCATTAAATGAATGTGTACCAAGGACCATAGAAACAGCATCCTCTGTCTCAACTCATTTTATACCCTCTTGCATATGCAGTGTCATTTTCGTTTAGTTCAATGACAAAAAAATATTTTCAACACTCCTGTTACCCCTGCAGAACTAGCGTAATCTGACAGAAAAATTTGTTTTCTGTTCTGTTCTGAAACTTTCAATGAGACTAACTAGCTACTTTCCAATTGCAGAAGATTGGATAATGGGTGAGGGGGCTCAGGGACTGAAGTGAGGTTTGGGTGCTCAGAAGGGGAGGGGAAAGCTCAGTATGGTGTGAAGGGAATAGTGAGGGGTCAGGGGGCTGGAATGTGATAGAGATGAGTCCGTGCAGGGTACAGTGGATTCATGGGGGTAGTAAGGGGGGCAGGGTAGGACTGTACAGGGCGTCATGGGGTGGTTGGTTGTGATGAGTTTAAGACCTGATGGGGTAGGGCTGAGGATGGGGATATGTGGGGTAACAGGGGACAAAGTGGAGCCAGGGGGCATTTGAGGTGGCAGGGGCAATACATAAAGAACTATGAGGGGCACTGGTGGAGTGTGTGGGGGTGCAGAGGCCAGTTCTGTCTGTGGCCAAGCTTGGGAGGTAACAGCTGCTGCCTGTCCCATCTTGAATCTGGCAAGGGCTCAGTTATATTTGTTTTTGCTTGAAGCATAAGTTGAATAATATAGCCTTAGGCCCCTACCATATTCATAAAGTTACTAGTTTCTTTTTAATTAGAGAAAAATATATGGTTGTGTTGTGTTGTATGTGGTGTGGTTTGGTGTGGTGTTGTGTTGTGTTCTCCCACACTACCTGCACACCTCCTTTTCAAATCCTAGATCTACCCACGTCATAGAATCATAGAGAATGAGGGTTGGAAGGGACCTCAGGAGGTCATCTAGTCCAACCGCCTGCTCAAAGCAGGACCAGCCCCAACTAGATCATCTCAGTCAAAGCTCTGTCTTGCTAGGTCTTAAAAACCTCCAAGGATGGAGATTCTACAACTTCTCTAGGTAGCCTGTTCCAGTGTTTCACTATCCTCCCAATAAGAAAATTCTTCCTAATATTTAACCTAATCTTCCCTTGCTGCAACTTGAGACTGTTCCCCCTTGTTCTGTCATCTGCCACCATTGAGACCAGTTTAGCTCCATTTCAGGACTACCTCTTTGCTGAATGCCTGAGTTGGATATGGGGAACCAGAGATGAACTATACGCCAAGCACAACAGAACTTGACTTTCAGGCTGGATAGGTTTTTGGTCTGGCTACTAGGAAAAGTATGTCTTTTTTCCCCCTTTTGCATATTTGGGCATTACAGCAGCAGGGAGCATCAGCCTAGATAGGATAGGATAGGGATGGCCCATGAGAGCATAAAGCCTTCCTGTAACCCTGTCAGTACTATAGCAAGGGCAGTGTCAGTGATGAATTGGCACCAGGCACCCTTGCACCTACCCGGATACTGATATGGAGGGGGAGATGGGAGGGAGCATAAGAAGTGGCTGCTTTTAGCAGTCACACCAGTACATTGAGATCATGATGGAAACAGGGTGTCTGTGCACTGGACCCCTGGCTGCATCCCTAAGCTGCCGAGCCCAGTTGACCAGTGACATTCTGTTTATGGACCTACTTGTGGCATGATGTACCCCTTCAAAATGTCAGCAGGATATTTACATGAGTAAAGAATAAAGATACTACTGGCATGGTCTGTCACTAAAGTATGCATCCCATCAGTAGTGGAAGGAGAAAGAAAGGAAGACCACTGAAACTGAGCTAGACAGTAATAATGGTCCTGAGGGGGAAGCAAGTTGCCCCCAGTTCTTAGAAATCAGGAGATACTGTAACCAAGCTTCAGACACCCACTGCACATACGTGCAAAGCAGGAAGTATGTTCTCATCGAAAGGGAATTCTAGGTAGCCCTCTCCAAAGGGCTCTCTAGACCTTTGTAAGTTGCAGGCTGGTGCCCTTTGTCCACTCACTTGTCAAATTAAAGAACAATAAAGACAAAACAAATAATATATTGCACTCCCAGACTGATGGCAGGTTTAAAGCGGAGGAGTGGAAAGATGCAAAAGGCTGAGCTTATGAGCACACACAGTGCAGGAACAGGTTCAGAGGGTAAATTGCTTTGCAAAAGAAGGAAGTTTAGCTTTTGCCTATAATTAAGTGGAAAGCTAAGTCAAGAACTGCTTAATTGAGGGCAGGAAGGCAAACAGAGTGCAAACTGGGAAATGCACAGTAGGCAAAGGAAGAAAAGCAGCTGGCAAGATCTGATTTTCCGTTGAAGTCTCTATTTATTATTTGAGGGTGAATACCATATGTTCTCGCATGTAACATGACCCAAAATATAGAACAGACCTTGTTTTTGAAAGGCAGAATGAAAAAAAAAAGATTTTTCCAGATGTATGGCTTTATAGACCAGGGATAAAGCCTAATCTTCAGGTGACTCACCCTCTCTTTCCTGCTGAACTAAAAAGTTGAAACCCCAGATGCTGCTGAAGGCTGGTCAACATGGGTGGATCTATGTTTTTAAAAAGAGCAAAATAATCTCTGAGGCTGTGAAATAGGAGGAGAAAGAGTAGGGACAGCTAGCAGACAGCAAAATTGTCCTAAGAAAGGTTAACTTGATTAGTGGAACATCAGCACCATAACGAAAGAGAGACCACGGTTAACACCTGTAGAGTGAAGAACAATGACCCGTAAGTCCTTCAGCTGCCTAAACAGTAATGCCACAGATGCTGTGCTGCGGAGCAGGAATCAAAGCTGGGTGCATCGATCCCAGTCAGAAAATCAGCTTCTCCACTTAATATACACACTCCAATGTTGGCAGGCTGATGTTTGCGGGGAACAGCGTGTGTTCTATACAAGAAAATCTGGTATGTCTTTTACTCTCCTGTGTTGCTGTTCTAATTCCTTGGAATTGCTGGGAATCTACTACAGGAGCTACTACCTAAGACATTCACTAAATAACTAGCTTTATGCCAGTATCAGTCCACTAAACTCAATGATGTTTCCCTGAGGTAGAAGTGGAGGGACATAGCAGCAAATAAGGCCCTATAAACATATATTTATTCATTCCACACAGGCAGATATTCCAAAGTTAGTACTAGATTTATGACATTTGGACTAAGAAAACGGGAGCTAGAGACTGAATCCTACCATGCTAGAAGAAGGGAGAGCCTTTCTTTTTCGGACTTTCCCACTGTGGACATATAGAGACAAAATGCCCCATTTTATCTAGAACACTATGATCTCCAAGGTATGTTATCAGCCCTTCCCTGCTTCAGCCACTTTCCTGCTTCATCTGCTGAGACAGGAGTATTTAAAGTAATTTTCAAGTGAATTAGAACCTCAGGCTCTAATTTGTGCTGTTATTTGTACAGCAGTAGCCATGGTGTCCTGGGCATTCTTTATATTATAGTGTATTTTGCCCATGTTTCCCTTATAAAATGCTTTTTCAAGGACATTTTTCATTTATTTCTAAAAACAAAAACAAAAAACCCTTACATGTTCCTAAAAAATTGATTTAATAAGATTTTATATTTGTGGCTGTTTGAGGAGCAGTGCATTCATTCTAGAAGACCCACGTGGAATTTTGTACTCTGTAGGAAAAGAAAGACTCATATTAGAAACAAAGTGCTTTCTACTGCAGTCTATGCCCTTTGGTGTTCTGGAAGAGATGTCAAGATGCCACAGAAATCTGTGCAGCCTTCTTGCATCACTTTGTCAGAGACTGAATGGGAGGTGCCCAGAAGCTAAGCAGCATTTACCATAATGAATCAAAACTAGCCTGGAGCATCTTAAGCCAGCCACTTGAAGTTACAATTTCTACAGTTAAGAGCCACTCTGTATACACAGTTTACCATGGAAAACACTTAAACATGAAAGAAACAAACAAAAAAATCAAATACATCTGTTTGAGAAGAGGGATATTATAGTTTGGAAAAATGCTTATAAACTTTAGAGCAAAAATGCCTCAAGTTCACCAAATCAAGATCTAGGGTTGTTGGTTCAAATGGCAAAATTTGATATCCTCCATGTTCTAAAATTGTTGGCAAAATACAGCATCTTCCATGTTTTAGGGTTGTGTTAAAAAGCGCACAAATCGCCAGCAGACTCTCCCTATGCCTAAAGAAGGGTATTTGTGCCCAAAAGCTTGCAAAGAACAATATTTCCAACTATTTTGTTGCTCTAATAAAATATATTACATCTACCCAAAGAACCCTGTCTGCCAAATCAAGATCATCTCTCAAAACACCAGGATCATATAATCTGCCCGACTTGTTTCAGAGGAGACATTGTGGATATACAGCCATATTCATTAGCCCGATTCAGGACTAGATCAAGTGGGTGCAATTCCATTGTAACCAGCTGGAGTTGTGTCTGCTTTTCAGTCTGACTTATCAATATCTTTAACAGACTTTTTAAGCAATGGGACTGCAGTATGATAAACTCAAGTCATTTGTGTGACGGCTGGTAGCATTACCTCATATGCCACATCTACATCAGACAACAATTAGCTGTTCCAAATTATTGGGCTATAAACTTAAGTTATGAATTTTCCCCAGGGAAAATCTCTGGGGTTAAATTCGGCCTTTCTGTATGTAGAAGCAACTTTGACTCTTCCAACTATCCATCTCCTTGAGTTCCTAAATCTCAGAGTCAAAGCAAAGCATCATCTTAACTTTAAGCATGTATTGAAGTCCATCCCTACTCAACAAAGGACCTAAATAGGCTATAAGTTCCTACAAGATTTAACTGCATGCTTAAAGTTTAAAGCTTAAAAGCTCAGCATATGCTTAAATCCTTTACACAGTACAAGTTAAAAAGGATCTTTAACATTTTGTCAAATAAGTCAGAGCTAGTATTCTTAGTACATATCATAGGTAGTCATAATAGAACAAGTAACAAAAAACAAACACCTCCCCCATAACTTTTAACTTCCTCTCTGCCTATTCCTACACTGCATCATTGGTTTTTCAACTGTTTCAAGGGTTTACAGCAATGGTTCACATACTTTTTAGACTCAAGATAACCCTTGTGTGGCTTTAGGACCTCCTTGGAAAACTCCAGCTCTTACTTCCCACCATTTTTTGCCTACAGAATAATAGTGCAATCCTTCAGTTGGAAAGAACTCATAGGCTAGGGACAGACATTACACATAAACCAGTTTAAGTGATCAGGAACTGGTTTAACCCTGTAACAGAACAGACGTTCAATGCACATAAACTAGTCTGAAAATGACTGAAACCGGTTCGAGATAAACCTGGTTGAATGTAGAAACAGACTTAACTGATTTTGGCAAACTGGTTTATGCAATGTCTGTCCCAGACCCTTTCCTGGTTTAACTTAAGCTAGAGTCCCCCAGCATCCCAGATGCTTTGTAGCCCTGGACAGGGCTCTCTGCTCCACAGCAGAGGTGTCCTCAGTCCTCTGCTCCCTGGCTGAAGCTCTGGCGAGGCGGCAGGCACAGCAGCATCTGCCTGGCTTCCTCCTGCCACCCCAACTTCTCCTGCCACCCCCCACTCCCTGCTCAAGCAGGGATTCCTCTTCCTTACCTCTCCCACAGCACAGATGTAGCCAGCATGTGGCATGCTAGCCAATGCTGAGAGGTGCCTGCGTAAGGCAGACAGGACAAAGGCAGGCATGACAGTGTCCGCTTAGGGCTCTTTGGAGCTAAAAGAAGAGCTTGAACTAATGAGAAAGGCTCCTGTTTTCTTGATGGGCTGATAAACACTACATTACTCCCTGTGTAACTCCCTGCTAAGTAACTTACTCCCTGTGTAACTCCCTGCTGGCTACCCCTCTGGTCAGGAGCAGCAAGGGGGGGGGAGGGGAACCCCTCCCTAATCAGAGCATCCTGCTGGGGCCTGGCCATATCCCCCCTCCCTCAGCTCAGTACTGTGGAAGGGAAGGGAGGGCTGGTCTAGCACCCCCTGGCTTCTTGCCTGAGCCACTGCAGGCATATGCCTGCATTTCCTCAGTCCAGAGGGGATGTCTGTGAAGTTACAAACCGGTTCAGCCTAGCCTGGTTAGACTAGCCCGCAAAGATTGAATCAATTCAGGCTCAGGCTTTTTGAATGTCTGTCCCTAGCCAGAAAGACCACAACGGCTCAAAGGATGCTGACAAATGTGGTGTGCCCCCACCAAATCCTGGCTCTTTACCAGAAGAGGAAGTGCATTAGTTTGACCTGAATCCCCAGTATCTGTATAGATTGGACACTTCAGTGGGGCTTTTTGATGCTTTTATTTAATAGCCGATAGATTTCATCACTTATTAGATAAAAGCACCAAAAGCCCTGCTGAAGCTCCCAACCCACACAGATGTTGGGTGAGCCGGGTCAAACTAATGCAATGCCTCTTCTGGGCATGCACTGTGCTTGGTGCAGGGGCACACCAAGATTAAAGTGCCATTTTGGGGTGGGGATTGACATCTGCAAACAGCCAAAATACTTTAAACACTATGACTTCCTATGTGAAATCTCTAGGATAATTTTATGAAGCATATTTGCACACCCAACAGTGTTAACATTGTGTGACACCTCACAGGACCCTTGAAAGGATCTCAAGAAACCCCAGGGTGCTGGAGCAGCCCGGTTGAGGGTCACTGGTTTACAGACTCCAGAAGTCTGTGCCACATCTAGAAAGATGGTTGGCCATCCATATAAATTTAAGATAGGGGATCAGCAGGCATCGGGGGGGGATCAGCAGGCATTGGGGGAGTCACTGTTCCCTCGAGCACCGCCAGCAGTGACCAGGAATAACAGTCACAAGCTGGCAGAGGGTAGATTTAGGTTAGACATCAGGAGGCGCTATTTCACGGTCAGGGTGGCTAGGGTCTGGAACCAACTTCCAAGAGAGGTGGTGCAGGCTCCTACCTTGGGGGTTTTTAAGAGAAGGTTAGATGAACACCTTGCTGGGGTTGTTTGACCCCAGTACTCTTTCCTGCCATGGCAGGGGGTCGGACTAGATGATCTGCTCAGGTCCCTTCTGACCCTAGAAACTATGAAACTATAAGATATCTTATTTTGGTTATTTTCCTGGGGAGCTGCAGGAGTCCCTCAGAAGCTGTCAGTGGAAGGGACATCAGTTCTCCTCAGCTAATAAAGCTTTTCTGCATGTGGCCTAATATTCTACACTCTCCACTAGGTTAGGAGTTGTCATACGCTGGCACTGTGGTCATGGATTGCCTCTCCCTTGACATTTCTCCATCCCCCTCAGCTACCATCCTGATGCCTAGGAATCACCCCACTGGCTCCTGGTTCAGTTTCCACTGGCCTATTTCAGGGACTAAGCTGATGCTTATAGATATAGGCCTACTTAAATTGTGGGTTCATGGATTTTCAGAAGCTGCAAAATCCAGTATTGTCCAGGAAGTCAACAACAGCGACATTTAATAAAAAAAAAAAAAAAGGCTGGCTCCCCAATGGGAGCCAGTGATCCTCACTATTGCTGTGGCCCAGCCTTGAAGTCCACCCAGAGGGGCAAGGTGCCAGCCAGTGGGGCGGCACAGGAGGCAGCAGAAATTATGGCTGCCACCCCCCACAATCTTTCCCTCGCCCCAGGGCCTCTCTGCCAATCAGCATCAAGGGACAGGGCCACCAGAGCACATCCATGAAATGTCTACGGAATTTGCTTTTTATGCTGTGATCAACTCAAGTCAACTGGTAAGTCTAACCACGATTTAAGTAGACCCCTACTTATAGGCATTCATACCCACATGGACCTGCAAAAAGGTGTGCCAACAGGTTGCCAGGTGGCCAGATGGTTTATCTAACTCAGTGTGCCATGAACAATTCCTTTCTTCATGAACAGTGGATACTTTTGTCCCAAGGCAAATGAGATAGCAGATCCTTAATCACTGGTAATGAATGGTAATGACTTCTTTTCAGTACCCTATTAAGTGATCCCCAGAATGAGAGTACTCCTTTCTCACTCATATTGAGGATATTCTGGTCTGCTGGCAAATCAAATCTAAAGGTTTGCATTGCCTTACTGCCCAACAGCAAGCGATACTCCTGTAGGTCAGCTGCTATACACTCCAAACAATATCATCCCTTGTTTTGTTACTAACAGCTTGCATTTGTCTCCCATTCAGCACCACACCTTGTCACATTTCTCAGGCTATTATTGAAGACTATCATTTCTTATTGACTATTATATTGTAGCTGGCTCCACCATCCATCCACCATCAAATTGGTCACTTATCTAAAAGTGTAAGCTGCAAAGATTATAGCAGAACAGCTAGTGGTTTCTTGTGCAGTGCATACATATTACAGATATCTACCTCTTTACTGGATACCTGTACATCCTCAGCTCTGGCAGGGACTGTCACTTCTTGGGATAGGGGAGGCATTGGGACATAGAGTGCCCCTGTATTACCATTAATTTTTCTTCCTGCCTTTTACATTGCTTCCTACAGCCTACACATGATGCCTACATTCCTGGACACAAAACTTCTGTCCTGCTTCCTGGGTTCCTTTGGCCTGAGCCTGGGGACTTGTTTTACACTAGTGACAGTTGTTGTTTTGATCTGTGCCCTAAACGGGTCAGCTGCCCTTGTGTTTGGAAGAATTTCTCTGGATTTAGATCTGTTTTTATTCACACTATCACCTGTAAACAGGAATCACTGCATCTCACAAATAAGCCATCTCTAAAAAGGAGATCATTAATATCTTCCAAATTTCATACAGATACCAAAACTCCCAGCTTTGTTATGCAAGTATCCATCCCCTCTTCTGTTTTCTGATTTTGGATTTTTAAAAAATCTCTCTCTCTAAAGTCAGGAGTCAAAGCAGGCATCAAACATCTTTATCAGCTCTTCCAGTGTTTGGGCGTTATTCTTGTTAAAAGCATCTCTCTCATTTCTCATCCTTTTTCTGCAATGCAACAGCAAAACAGCTTTACCTTCATTTTCTTATCTTTATCCCCCACAACCAGTTCTGTATACAGACTCAATTCTTGCTTTGTTTGCTCCTATGCTTGTGCAACATTATTTTTTTTTGTCTGGATATCCAGCATTCCCACTAGTGAATTTATGCTGCCTGTTTGCTCTGTTTCTAGGTGCCGCTTTGTTTTCATGTTAATTCTTGCTGTAAGTCTTACAAAACTGATTATTCCAGCCATGTTTCATGTATTGCATGCTGGGTAATAACATGAGAGGATTCCGATTCCATGCTTGTAAAACTAAACTGGCTCTTTAGTAAGACAACCAAATAAGATATAGTACAGCTGTAGTTAGCATTCCAGCCAGGTACACAGAGACTGACTTCAGTTCTGGCACCTCTTTCACACTCTTCCCCTCCTGTAAGCTGTACCACGCAGGTTGCTATATTCTCAGCTTGTACCATACGTCAGAAAGCAGTGGAAATGCTACATTCGGTGATTACATAGTACAGATATAGACCTTTCCTTCCTTTCCCAATGTCCTCTCCTACTCACTTACAAGAGGACCACTTCTAAAAAGATGCAACACAGAACAAGTAAAGGCCACCAGTTGTTTGATTTAAAAATAAAGGAGCAGCTTTCAAGGGTACAAAGCTGTAAAAAAATGAATATTTTCCCCATGAGATAATAAAGTGGTCTCTCACTTCCTTTGGTTTTGAATATGCTGCAGCGGTCACTGATGGACAACAGAAGGTTATTGAGGTACAGAGGGGATTTAGGAAATTCAGGGACATCTGAGAGGGTAGGAGAGAAAAAAGAGAATTCATCAAAGAAAAGAGATAAGAACATTAGAATAAGGGGATTTATTTCAGAGGTATTAGGAAGGAAATTTAAGAAGAAAAATCCCTTCAAAATAGATCTTTGGGAGATGGGGGATGTGATTCAGGCTCCCTCGATAGTGAGCACTTTCTGCTAAGCCTTCTACACGCACACAGGCAAGCATGCACTCCTTGCATTTGTGCCTACTGATCAACACGATGTAAATATTCAGGATCCACTGAGACATTTGCCTCCTGGAGACGATGACAGAACTCCTGAAACATCTAAGATCTGCTCTGAGGTTCAAGGTCTTCTAAGGAAATCACAAAAGTGTATCCCAAATCTCTGGGAGAACTGACAGGGTGCAGTGAGGAAAGGATAGATGGCTTCTCATTTCTTTGCATCCTTGATATGGAAGCTGGGACGGAGACTGACTCAGCTGCTGCCTGTGAAAATACACATGCTACGGGTAGCTCTTTTTTGTGTTCTCCTGGCTCTGGTTACCTGGTTACACAGAACTGCAATCTGTCTGGCAGCAGGCCACAGGCAGCTGGCAAGAACTGGGAGACATTAAAGAGCAACAGTCCCCGATCCCATTAACAGCCAGGAGCCCTTTTGTCCCAGAGATATCAAATGAAACTGGTTTCTGTTGTCATGTTGATGTATTTTGCTATTGCTGAAGTCTACTAAAGTTTTTTTTTTTCCTTTTTGCATTTGGGCTTGTCCTCTTCCCTACTGGGAAACCAGTAGATGATAGCTTTGAGGATGCTTCAATCTGCAAGAGCAGCAGGAAGGCTGGAGTCAGGAAAAATGCAGGACTGACATGCTGGCTTGAAAGGGTTATTATATTCTGTAATTACATTCCATCAGCACCTTTCAGATGAACGTACAGAAGTAGAGAAACACATCTTTAAGGCTGCAGGCACTTTCAGAGACATTTCTGCTTGTGGTGCCTGTCAAGAATAGAAGGAGGAAGTCAATCTCCCTGGTCCAGATTTTTTTTATTAAGACTACCATGAATGCTCTGCCTTACCAGAAACTTCTACAAATACCCATGGATATTTCAACAGGAAAACACTTGGTGACCTTGGTGATGCCTGGCTGAAATTCTCAAAAGCAGCTAGTGATTTTATTTGCTTCCTTGCAATATCTTCAAAGGGGCTGGATTTTTCAGAAAGCTCTGAAGACCTGCCCTCTGAAAAAGCAGGGCCTTCTAAGATGTTTGAAGCTGCACATGCCAAAATCTCTACCTGCTTGTAAAAATCTGTGTCCCTGTCAGTAGCTACACACAGAAACCCAAAGGCGATGCTAGAAAGAAAACATCCCACAGTGATATATTGACTCAAACTGGCAGCAGGCCACAGCAGGCCAGTATCAAGTGGAGTGCCCCAGGGATCGATCCTGGGACTAGATTTATTCAATATCTTTGTTAATGATCTGGAAGATGAGATGGAGTGCACCCTCAGCAAGTTTGTGGATGACACCTAGCTGGGGGTGTAGTAAATACAATGGAGGGAAGGGCTAGGATTCAGAGTGATCTAGACAGATTGGAGGATGGGGCCAAAAGAAATCTCATGAGGTTCAACAAGGACAAGTCCTGCACTTAGGATGGAACAATCCCGTGCACCAGGACAGGCTGGGGACCAACTGGCTAAGCAGCAGCTCTGTAAAAAAGGGACCTGGGGGTTACAGCGGACAGTAAGCTGAATATGAACCAACAGTGTGACCTTGTTGCCAAGGAACACTGCCAGCAGATTGAGGTGGAAGCTCACTGACACTGCTGGGAGCTCCGCGCCGCCATGGCGAGGCACCCCTTAACCACCTGGCAGCAGCTGAGGTAGTGGCATAGAGTTGTGCCTCTCACTGCTATCGGGCTTGCAAGGGGTGGCTCACCATGGTGGTATGGAGCTTGCAGCAGCAGCATGAATCTCCCCACTTGACCCTGCTCTGCCCTGTTGTGCCAGGTCCTGCCGCTGGGCCCCAGAGGCCCCGAGGGGATGGCAGCAGGCAGGGAGCCCTGAGCCCACATCAGGCAGCCTTCATCCACCCCTCTGCCCCCATGGTCTCTGCTCTGGCCGTGCCACCTGTGGGAGAGGGGTAGCCAGGCTCTGTGCCCCACTCTGCCACAGCAGCCACAACCTCCTGTAGGTGGCAGCCAGGGCTTGGACACTGCTGCGGAGGACAGGGGGCTGTGGACCCAAGTCCCTGGCTCCATAGCCCTGGCAGTTGGCTGAGGAGGGGGGGCAGGGAGGTATGGGTGAGGAGTGAGGGGCACCAGCAGGGCTGGTTTGGGAGTGAGGGGAAATGGCATGGCCAGAGCATCAGCATATCAGGGCTGCTCAGCACCACAAAGTTGGGAGAGGTGATGACCACAGCTGGACTCATGTCCTGCTGAGCTAAGTAGGCAGAGGGAGCATGATAAAAAACCCCAAATCAAATGCCAAAATGTATAGGTATTTATAATTTAGTTTATTATAGTAATTGAGGCACTAGTAGGCTTCCAAACTACTTAAAAATTATAAATATATCAATAAAATATTGTGTTCAACTGATACCGACAGACAGACAGACAGACAGACAGATAGTGGTGTTGCATTTTAATCATGGAACAACACAGATTTGGGGGTTTGTAAATCAGATAATTTACATTTTATCAGAAACTTTGTGATATTTAAACAAAGAAAACCAGAATCCCTGCTTATGAGAAGCTGAGGGAACTGGGTTTATTTAGTCTGCAGAAGAGAAGACAGAGGGGAATTAATAGCAGCCTTCAACTACCTGAAGGTGGTTCCAAAGAGGATAGACCTGGACTGTTCTCAGTGGTGGCAGATGACAGAACAAGGAGCAATGGTCTCAACTTGCAGCGAGGGAAGTTTAAGTTGGATATTAGGAAAAACTTTCATGGGGAGGGTTGTGAAGCACTGGAACCAGTTACGTAGTGGTGGTGGAATCTCCATTCCTGGAGGTTTTTAAGGCCTGGCTTAACAAAGCCCTGGCTGGAATGATGTAGTTGGGGGTGATCCTGCCTTGAGCAGCAGCCTGGACTAGATGACTTCCTGAGGTCTCTTCCAACCCTAATTTTCTATGATTCTAAATGCAAAATTTTAAGAATAAGCTCCTTCCTATGATCTGCACAGATATGG
Organism: Gavialis gangeticus; assembly: GCF_001723915.1. Taxonomy (NCBI): domain Eukaryota; kingdom Metazoa; phylum Chordata; order Crocodylia; family Gavialidae; genus Gavialis; species Gavialis gangeticus. Next base: position 149,357,607 of record NW_017729025.1, read on the forward strand.
GGTACATATCCTCACTGTGGAACAATTAAATAGTGCAGCTGCAAAGATCATCATAATTTATTACAAAGTAAACTGGTCAAGAATGCAAAGCACACTGACAACCAGGCCATTGACTGCATATACCACTGTTTTTGAAGCAGCTTGTACAAGGACTGCAAATTTTATAACTGGTCTAAAAAAAGCAGACTCAGCAGAGGACTAAAAAAGCATGGAAGATTTTCCTTGAGTTGAGCAGAAAAAGGCCAGTAGGTTTAGAACTGAATGTCATGAGTTCTATTCCTCACTGACAATGCGTGCAGTCTGGCTGAAGGCAGTAGTGTCTGCATGAAGTATGCAAAGGACACAGATCATCATTTCACTGACTCTGTCATACCGACCAGTATGACAGTATCCAGAGTAGATTCAGCATATCCAATGTGCCAAGAAACATGTTCAGGGTTAGCATCTGCTGGTTTCCAGAAGAGAAGGTTAAGTAACCCATTGCTTAAAAATGCTTTCTTTGAGAGACAGAATAGCATGCTCTAATTGTGGTAAAGCAAACGAAAGGCCTGTCATATCCAGTTTTATCTGACTGTTCTGGACCTGTTAGCTGGGTTGGGATCCACCCCCCGTAGCTTTTTCTGAAGCTCTTGCCAGATTGTTAGGAGCATATGCAGACTAAGGAGTGGTATACATTGAAACATTTTGCTGACATAGTTGTGCCAGTTAGAAATGCGAAAAATCCACAGCCCCAAACTGATAAAAGCCCTAGTGTAGACAAACTTATACCAGCATAAATGTCCTTTTGCTGCTATACTGTATTGGATCACTAAAAGCATTATTTGCAGGTATACTCTGCATCTCTGCTAGGCAGGTTTCTGTACTACATGGGCCTTGCTGGTATAACTCTACCAGTATAACTTGCTTAAACTGTCAAGTTGAGACAAGCTCTGGCTGAAGTCTTTACTCCTGGGGCTGGCCTCAGATCAACTAAAATGGATTACAATCCTTAATTGGGTCTGGACCAACATCACAGTGCTTGTAATAGGACTCTATATGCTAGAGGCATTAAAACTGAATCTGCACTTAGTCCATCTAGTTAGGTAACTCTGCTTATGGATGAACATACCATTATTTGGAGAGGCAATACACTTGCTGTTTCAATCCTGATCCTCTCCTAAACAAAGGCTTCTGGTGAGGATTATGGATTTGATATATAAAGCAATATAAACAGATCAAAATAACTGCCTTTGCAACTCAGTAAAACAATTAAAATGGAAAGAAACACATACATTAACTACTGTTCTGTTGCCAAGTTGTTCTTACTCCTTACTGTTATCTGTTTGCAAAGCATGCATGTCCTGTTACAAAGCTGACACCTCTCCACCTTCCTGAATCTGGTGACAAGCTTGCAGTGGTGCTCTGAACAGACATCAGTTTTATGGGCAGAGCTGCTTTGATATGGTGTAATTACAGCATATCAGAGCAGACTCGATCGAGTCTGTTGGAGCGTGGTAATTACTGCGCTCCAGCAAACTCCAAGGTCTCATGTATTGGCATCCTCACACTGAAAAACGGTGGCACGGCACTCTAACTAAATCTTGTTCAACAAGCTTTACTTAAAGTGCCCTGGTGCCATTTTTCAGCGCAGGGACCCTGACAGCAATGTTCCAGGTGCTTTAATTAGAGTGGCTCTGGGAGCCGCTCTAATTAAAGCGTGCCCCTGCCACCCCAGAGCACATGTATAAACACTCTATGATTTTAGGCATGGCAGAAGCATGAAGGCAGAGTAGAGATGTCTTTGATAAATGCATCGCATCAAGGCAAAATACCTGTTTGCTCCAAGGCAGCACAGAAAGAAACACTAAACAGGAGGTGTGAAACTCCCAAGGCTGACTTCTAAATTGTTTGGCCAACAAAAGCTCAGATTACTGACTGCATGTGAGATGTGTTCTGGACTTCGTCCCCACTACAGCCAGGTAGAAGGAATAAGAACAAGATGAAGATCAATTAGTCTGACTTTCTGGTTATATACAAACAGGAGGCCCTGATTACTTGTGATTAGTGCAGATGACATGGAGCTCTTCATAAGAAATGCAGGATTTCTTGGTCACAGATATTTCAGTGTTTTTAAAAGGGGCTGTCAGCCTGAATCAATTCCAAACTATCCCCGCTCCGCCGCCCCCCCCAAAAAAAAAAATTACTCACAAACCAGGCAGACTGCTTTAGGCTGGAGCCTTAGAAGTCTTCCTCGGAGGAAGCTGTTCCAGGAGTTTGGAAACCTTGGGATTCCTGACTAGTCTCAGTCCTGAAGCATGTTTTATAAACTCTGAGTCCCATCTCCGCAAGAAAAGTCTGAAAATGCAGGCACTAACCAGGGGCTTCAGACTCTCTCCTATGCAACAGAAAACCTTGGCATAGGCTGGCTACCCCATCGCTGTGGACCCTAGTGGCCCGACAGTCCCAGGTAGCACATACAGGTCTGGGTGCCAACACATTTCTGGAACCTAAAAACCCAGGGCAGCTCTGGACCCTGGATTTCCTTCCAAGACATTAAATTAGGTCCCTTCCACTGAGGGAAGCCCAGAAGTCTTGGCTAGAACCAGAACTCCACGGGTTTCCAGGTTTCCTCCTGTGCCCCTGGGAAGTAACAGCTTCCTCAGCAGCCCACTCAAACTCCAGGGAGGGCTGTGTGGGAGCCGTGCCTTTGCTTTGCAGAACGTTCATTGAGCTATGATTAGGGACTGGCTTAAATTGAGCTTTTGTGATTTTCATGGAAACTGTGAAAAACAGCGGTTTCTGCAATTGCTGTGAAAAATGGTGCTTGCCATGATTTCCCACAGAATTCCCCACCCCCCCCCCGAAATAAAAACATACCAAAAATAAAATGCTAGTTCCCAAGTGGGAGCCAGCAGTCCTCATGGCTGCTGCTGCTCAGCCTTGCAGGCTGCCAGGAGGGAGGAAGGTGTTGGCTGACGGAGCGGCATGAAGGGGAGCAGCCAAGAAGGCGGCTTCTTCCTTGTCCCTCCTCCTCCACTGCAGCATCTCCACCAATCAGTGGTAAAGGGCAGGGCCATATGAAGGGCAGCCCTCTCTGTCAATCACCGGCAAGGGGTGGGAACACATGAAGGGCAGCCCTCTATGCCAATCAGAGGTATGGGGAAGCAACTCCAGGGCTTCTTGGCCAACCAGTGGTGAGGTGGTCACAAAATGCCCATGAAAAGTGGCTCCGCGCACCATGAGCAGGTCACAAAAAAACCGTAGTCTTCCCCTGCTTTAGGTAGGTCCCTACCTATCATGCTTCAGACACCATATTTCAGGTTCAACAAATCAGCATTTTCTGACAAAACTCTGCCTTCTCAAAAAATTCCAATCAGCTAAGTCATAGAAACCAGTTTGAAGCCAAGGTTTTGTATCCTTCTCCCTAATCATAAATTTGGTGAATGCAATGAGAAAGGATAAGTAAAAAAGGGCTTTTGTGGTGCGCTCACCTGTAGCAGTTTTATCTGCAGGACAGAAGGTAGTGTATGTAGATGCAGCCAACATAAAAGGGAAAACCATATTGTTTCCTCACTACAAGGTTTGACTTGTCTACCCAGGCATGATCCAAAGCCCGCTAAAAGGAATGGAAATGATTTTGCTGACTTCAACAGGATTTGGACTAGGCCCTTGTAGCCCATTTGGGCCCTTGTAGGACTCAGCAAGGCTGAAAGTACTGTATTTGACTGCGTGTTCACCCATACAGAAGTGCAGGGAGAACGTGACTGACATGAGAGGCCTGAGTAAGACTGTTCTTGTGTAGGCTTGCAAAAACAAGGTGGGGGGGAAATAGGTACAATTATTTCTATAATTTGCCCAAACACACCAATTGATTCCTCTAAATTTAGAGAGCAAAAGGCATCATGTACTGTTGACAGGCTTATTCTGCTGACAAGTACGTCATGGGCTCATGATTCGTGTTTAATTCCCTTCCTAAAGAATAACTCAAACTGTGCTGAGTTGAGGGCGTGGTGGAAAGTGGAGGAGGAGAGCGATTCTCCTCTGAAGAAAAACACAATTATCCAACGTCTTTAACTGTTCACACAGATGCCATGTGAACAATTGTTCGATGCTGTTCGCCAGCTTCAGATTAAAACCAAACACTGCACATTATACACACAGTAACAGATCCCTAGTCCCGAATTCCCTATAGAAGGAGGGAGCCAGTAAAAATAAGCCCCTTTTATTTTCCCATGTTTGCCATACACCAAGGTGCTTTTTTTGGTCCCTTTAAACTTAGAAGACAGTCTCACTTATGAAGTTGTGCTGTGCTAAATGGATTGTTACTGGAATAAACACGAAGGCAGCGAGGAACGTGGTGGGGGGCATCTGCATGTGTGTTTGTGCACTTGAATTCTTTGATGAGCGCCAATCATTCCTACAATTTGTTTACCACCTCCACATTGTCAGGCACATCCACAGACGTGCACATACTTCTATTTTGCTTTCTTTCAGTGGTAAAAAGAGGTCAAGCAAATGGCAATTCCCTGGGTTCAAGATATACTAAACAGGGAATGTGTACGCACACATAAACACATTCAGCAGAGATCAGCCTTGGCAGTGTGAGCACATCCATCTATGTGCTGTGTGCCCCACACCCTACAACGTGGAAGAGTAATTTTATGGCAGTTTGTGTGCATTTGCGGGGGAATCTTTGTTTTCCCATTTAATCAGAATGTTTGTCAAGGGTATAAAAAAAGTCTTCTGGGTGATTCCTTTTCTAAGACTATGTGACAACTTTTTACTTAGTCAGTGATAATAGACCAATACAAGAAGGACAATGTGGAGTTTCTTAATCAGAGATTGACAGGTTGGGTGGATATTTTAAACTCTTTGAAGCTTTTGTTTATTAACAGGAAATGGTTTTCCTCCTCTTTGTTACTTTTAACACCCGAGTACTCCAGAGCACTTGTCACTGAGTGTCCTAGATTGATATGAAACCACTACATTAGTGAAATATGCTGGTTTCATGTTTTTTTCTGCTGGTTTACGCTCAAGTGGATAAGGTGTTCAGAAGTCCACATCACTGGCCTTGCTCCCCACTCTCCCCTTCAACCCCACCTGGGAGTAACTGCAACTGGAGCAAACTTAGGTTAATGCTGAGCACTTTGAATAAGCCCAACCACTGGATCAAATTCAGCCCTGGCATAATTGGGTGCAATTCTGTTAATTTATGCCAAAGCTGGATTTGACCCCAAGGGCCTCATTGAATATTTTTGCTCTGTGTCTTGGAATGAATTTCTCCCTGAAGTTTTTCTGAACTTTTGAGGAAAGGTCTGGTGGGTGAAATGCCCCTTCCAACATGAGAGAAGGAAACAACTTCTAACTGTTCTCTCCCTGATCAAATATTTAACTCTAACATTCGGTTGGATCTCTCAGCAAGACACCCTTGCCTTGAGAACTTATTGAAAACATCCCTTATCACCTCCTTGTTTATCAGCTTTTGACAGAGCAGGAAGACCCAAGGAGGGTGTAATGAGGGGGTGGTCTTGCATACCCTTGGGACCATTTTTTATTGTACTCTCAAAACCTAATCTGAGGCCAAATGAAGGCACTGGAAGGGCTCCTACTGAGTTCAAGAGACTTCCAATCTGGCGCCAAATCAGCTGGGACAATTAAGTTGAGAGTCCTAAAATGATCAGTGTCTATACATATGCTCTGGGGTGGGGGTGTTTTAATTAGAATGGCTCTTGGACAGCCGCTCTGATTAAAATACTGCAGCTTTGCATGTATTCAATGTCCCATTTTTCAAAATGGCTGCGGGGGCACTTTAACTAAAGCTCATTCAACAAGTTTTAGTTAAAACGCTCCCACTGCCATTTTCAAATGTGGGACGCTGAATACATGCAACACTGAAGCATGCTGGAGTATTTTAATTAATTGAGTAATCGAGTCTGCTCCAACGCTAATTAAAACGCATTGGAGCACCCAATCATGTTTGTGAGTTAGGTCCTCACAAGAAAGGACTCCAGACTTCAGAATTCCCTTCCCTGACTTCATTCAACTCAGTCTGAGTCTGTATACCTGCAGGGCACACTGCAAGAGCAATTTTTTTATTTTGTCTCTTCACAAGAAGGAGGCTTTCTGTAAAGGTTGGAGAACAGAAGATCTTTTGGGTAGAAGCCTGAATCATTATCAGCTGACACTGCATCAGGCACGTGTGACTTCTATATAGATTTTATCCATGGGCCTAGAAACTTCAGCATTCATGGATTTTAAGCAAAGAGGCCCATGTGCTCAACTAGTTTGCCTAACGCAGGTCATGGAGCTGCCTTCAGTCTATTTTGCTACAAAGTCCAATAGTTGGGTTTGAAATAGAGCACATTTTATAGGAAAAATTACCCAATCTTGATTTAAGCATGTCCCATAATGGAGAGTCTATCAAGCTGTGGTAAGTTGTTCCAGTAGATAATTATCCTCACTGTTGAAAATTTGTATCTTCTAAACTTGTCCAACTTCAACTTCTAATCACTGGATCTGATTATTCATTAATTTTTTCTATCCCTCAAATAGGGACTGATAGTCTGTAATCAGATTGCCTCTTCCTTCCAGCTCTGGTAAGAGATTGAGTGCCTCAGCTGTCTCACAAACACGTAGGTTTTCTAAGCTGCTAATCATTCTGGTGGCTCTTCTCTGAACCCAATTCAATTTTTCAGCATACTTTTTGAAGCAGAGATACTGGAACTGCAGACAGTATTTACAAATACAACATAGCCAAAGGTGGAGGTAACACAACCTCTCATGTTCTACTCCTGTGTTTATGCAGGCAGGGATCACTTTAGCTTTCTTGGCCACGTTGTTACACTGGAAATTCATGTTCAGCCGATTATCCGCAAGTCTTTTTCAGATACTGCTTCCTGGGATGGAGCCATTTTCCTTCTAACTATGTTTCTGGATATGACCTAACATTTGGCTATACTGAAACACTTCTTGTTTGCATTAACTCATTTTACCAATCAATCCAGATAATTCTGTATCAGGGATCTGTCCTCATTAATTACCACTCTCACATGTACAATAGGTATATTTTATAAAACATAAAAAATTAAATGAACATATTGGACTGAGGAGGGCAGCATAAGTTTGAGGAATATGATTGACCTGGGACAATTCTCCAATCCAATTTTCCTTGGTGCCAACAATCTACTAAAAGTGCAGATTGAACCAGACACCTTTTCATGACATGTACAGCCTTGTAGGATCTTCATTCCTAGTGGATGCTAGACAAGGAAGAATGGGAAAGATGAGGGTGCAGAAAAGACTGGTTGAGAAAGCACACACATATGTCCTTTGTATAGACATATGCACTCACAAACTTACATTCCTTGTACAAATACGGATATGCACACACTGACTCACCGACACCAGATATAGAATGGTATTTAATAAATATGAAGCAGAAAAAAGCTGGTATTGAACAAGACTGGAGAAGGCAAGGGCTGAGCCACATAATCTGCTTTATTTAAGGGACCTCTGTCAAGCTGCTGAGTACCCCTCAGCTGGCTCATTGAATGTTACTCACAAAGGGACTAGTGTGTCCCTCAGTCCTCCTGAAATCACCCATCAGCCTCCAGCTTGCATAATACTTCAGAATGTGTCAGAGAAGCTGATGAGTCTGAACTGAGAGTGATTCAGAAGCAAACAGTTCATGCATCACTCATCTAGCTAGGGTAGACAGGGCCTGGTGGGGAGAGACCCCCCCCACGCCCAATCCCATACTGCTTCAACATGGTCTGGATAGGCCCCTTATAATTTAAAGAACTAAAATACTCCATTGAAGAAAGTCATAAGATGGATGTATTAATAGGAAGATGGGTAAATAGTGTCAAATACGTATCTAAGACAAAGAGAGGTCTGTACATTGGGAGGGAGGGAGAAAGGGGTACACCTATATGGGGAAAAATGAACAGGGATACTTCACCTGCAGTCCAGGAACTTATCCCCAAAGTGCTACAAAGAGAAGCAATCTGTTTCCCTGGAGCTCTACTGCACAAGTATGAGGCACAGGACAAAAGACTGGAAGGGAGAAGAAAAGGGATGTAGAGGGAAAGCAAAGAGAGGTTGGTCAGCAGAAGCCAAGCAAAGCAAGGGGCAGATGCAAAATGGGAAACAAAGGACAAAGAGTGAGAGGCTGGCAGATACTGAATGGCTTGTGAAAGGAAAAGGAAAAAAGACAGAGAGAAATAGGAAATAATAATAAGGGGCAAGTGAACAGAGGGATGACAGGGAGGGGAAAAAAGAGACAAGGCAAGTGAAAGGGAATGGAGAAAAATGAGAAGATGAGTGTAGGAAAAGGTAGGAAAGAAAAAAAAAAAAAAAAAAAAAAAAAAAAAAGAACTGAAGGAAAAGGAAGGAAACATTAACAGGATTTCCAAGCTGGTACATCTTATTTATTCAGTCTTGGTCTCACGTGGATTTTATTGGCAGTTCCAATGGGCAGGCTCACCTCCTGACATTTTCCTTGCCTCCCCTCCATTTCAGGCAGCCAAGTGCTATCTTTGAGGCTGAGAGCTGCACTGTGGATTGTGGAGCCCCTCAGGCTTAAAGAACACAAGCCACAACTCCCTCCAGCCTCTGCCCATAAAGCTGCAGGGGAGGCAGAATTAATACGCAGTGCAGGGCTTTGCAGAAAAGAGCTCAGAGTGCATCAGGACGGGAAATGATGAAGAGGGCCCAGTCACCCGTGCTCCCCCCTTAAAAGACCTGCTTCCCCGAAAGGCCAGTGCTCGAGGCAATGGTTAAAATAAATAAAGGGCACATGCACACAAAGAAGCACAAGTGGTGGAAAGGCAGCAGGAAGAGGGGGGCTGAAAGGGGAAGGGAATGAGCCTCTGTCATCAACCCTGGGCACATCTGTCGCTTTCTCAGGATTCTGCATGTTCAAATAAACTAATCAAAGGCCAGCTGTCCCTTTTCCCACCCTTTACCCTGTACTCTCCCCTATACTGCTACCACCATAGCTTTCCCAGGAGAAAGACATCAGATAGCACCAGGGAAAAAAGATGTCAGGAGAAAAAATGTTTTAAAAAAGAAAAAACTGAATAGGCATCTGTGAACAGCCTGATTGGGGTTTAGGTGATTCCTTTCTGCATATGCTGCCTCAGACAGAGGGGCTCCTTATGCCTCCCATCCCAAGCTCAGGACTGTTTCACCCCAAAGGGCTCTTCCCCTTGCCAGCCTACACATTATGACAGAATATGTCTCACTGTCTGTTTTTCTGACTGTCCCCTGATGCAATATTAAAACCAGCAAAAGCTTATTCCAACCAGAGATAATTCAATAAACCTGCACCAGTCCTAGGGTGGTTATGCATCACACTTAGACCATATTAATGGCACTTAAATTGTGAGTCTCCACATGTTACAGCTCATTAATTTGTGTTAGATGACTTCTGAGCATCTCAAAATTAACTCTGGGATATGCTACCTACCTCGTGTTAGGGTAACTTTAGTCTGCTCCATGGAAATAAACAATTTCCAGTCCTCCAGCACCCCAGGATGCACTGCTCCTAGCCCCCCTCCACCCAGAGTAGGGGTAGAGCCCACCTGTCCTGGCTCCTAGCTTGCCAGGCCTCTAGTAGCAAGTCAGAGCTGTGCAGGCAAGAAACAGTGTTAACTCTGAGCATATGTATGATTGCTAACAGCAGTGTCTACATGAGATGTTTACTGCAGAGTAGACTAATTAGCTCTGCTGTAAATGTCTCATGTCTACATGTGTGGCCCTATTAGGCCACAGGAAACTAATTGACTCCACAGCAGGGTAGTACTTATAACTACAAGTACTATTGTGCTGCAGAGTTTTTTATTTTGCAACAGTGCATGTGTAGACACCGATGTGGCTGGCTGGGGGACAAGGGTGCTTCAGGGTGGGGGCCGCCCAGCAGCTAGCCCTGCACTGGAGTACCCTTGTGCCCCAGCCATCTGCTCTGAAGCATGTTGAGCCAGTGGGGAGCTGCCCTGGGCTGACAGGCTGACCTCCTGAGCCCCGTGCCAGCCAGGACTGCTCCAGCCTGGCTCAGTGCGCTATGGTCGAGGGCACACGTGGTGCACCGGAGTTTATTGCGTCGTATTAATATGCACCTGTAGATGCACTCAGCATGCTCTAATTTTAATACTGCTTACGATTCCACAGATTTAGTACAGTCTAATTGTAACCTGTAACTTCGCCCTCAGTAAGAGTGGTCTGAGTGGTAATTTAACTATCACTGACCAGAGCAGAATTGTTTCCTTTTATATTCTATTACCCAAGGAGCAATATTGTGGCCTGAATTCTCAGTTGCACTAAGGCCCTTGTGACAGTGTAAAGGGATCTTAAAATAGGAATAAATTATGTCAGAAAAGAGGCATTATAAAAAAAAAAAATCAGGTACTGTGGGCCTTGTTACACATCTTTTTCCCCTGGGGAGATACATAAAGTCTGAACTTGAGCTTTGGAACAGCAGCACTGATGGCAGCATTCACTGGCCTATGGCAGTGACTTAACACTGGCATTTAGATCGCAGGCCAGCAATCTATGTTTCAAGGGCTGGGTCAAGCCTGCTGAGTGATTTCATTAGATCTGCAAAGTTCAGCTATCAGCACTGTTGGGGCAAGGTTGGTGGCAATTTGGCACCAGGAAAAAGTGGCCATGGCACCAGAAGCCAGGTCAGAAGCACCAGCCCACCTCGGGCTAAACTAAGTTACGGTGGCTCACTGCTCCAAAATGGTGGCCAGCCCTTGATTTAGACAATCAGCTACTTGGTCATTTCACAATAACCCCACCAGTACCTGTTATGGTATTCAGGGATGTGTGCATTCTGTGATACCACGACTGCACCATTTACCACTGAATCTACCTCTGGGTAGCAGAATCGAAACTTACTTTAAAAAGAGAATATAATGATGCGTCTAGACTTTATGGTCAGGCAGAAAATCTTGGACATGTTAATGAAGTTTAAACTCATGAGTCCGTAGAAAGAGTGAAACGTTAGCCCTGAGAGGTGTGACCGCACTGTCTTCATCTCAAAGATGGTAGTAACTGAAAGCAAAACAAACTTTCTTGTCAACATCAACTAATATACTGTAAAACTATCGTGCTAATTTGCTTACTTCACAGTCCCCAGCACCACTCACACGTCTCCCTGCATGCCAAAAGGCAGCAATGCCTTCTTATCCATTTGCTAAAGACTTAAACTTTAACCTGACAACAGATTTGAAACATATAGGAACAGGTGATAGAATGCATTACAGTGACAAAAAAGCTCCCCTTCAAATGTGCGATTAGCATAAATTAAACAGATTGTAATATCATAATAAATAACAGAGGGGCTACATATTGACTGTATGATTCATTTTCATGTTTAATTATTTATAACCCCCCTTTTTAAAACTTAAAATGCCATTGCTGCATATTTTCTGGTCTGTCCATCATGCAGAGTTCTGCACAATCCAGAATCCTCATTACAGAGCACATAAGGCCTTTTACAGATTTGAAAGGCCCACAGCATTTCCAGGTCAGTGAATTAGCAACTCTGAATAATCCCTCTCTAGAGGATATATATTTAACATACAATACAGGGGTCGAGATTTTAAACTGACTAGGGGATTTAGCCACCCATTAATTTCATGAGGGGATATGAGGCTAAATGCCCTAGTCTGAAAATCTCATACCATAGTCTTTGAAAATGCCATAGTCTTTGAAAACCTCAACTACCAGATGAAAATCTGAATGGCCTTTTGCATTTAGTATAAACCCATTTATGGACATTGGATGCTCAGCCTGGTTGCCTCTGAATTACATAACAGCAAAGCAGAATTAAATCCACTAAAGTTAATGAGGCAGATTCCCATCTGCAGAAAAGCTCCATAACCCAAGTAAGTTTCTTCAGATGTGCAATAGTAGAGAATAAGGCCCAGAGTGCTCACAGGGTATGTTACCAAACAGGCAGCCCAAATTTATTAAACTATGAGAAAGTGGAGTGAGGTCAGAATCCAGCCCTACTTTTCTACAATTTTATGAATCTGCCTTTTTTTCTGGCACTGGAAATTATGGCCATGTATAGCTTTATCCCCCCAAAGCCATATTTCCCGTAGGACACAGGCAGGATTACTCAAGGAGCACAGCTCTCAAATTTATTCATGACGTGGGAGAACGCGACAGTCTGGAAAGCCAAGTACACACTCTACGGACCGTCCATACACATCTGCTTAGTAGTCTACCTACAAGCCAGTCCCTTTTTGATAGGGCAGTGCACATGATACATTTACTGCAGCTTCATGCTGCACCATCTCTGCCCATGCATCATCTCCATAGCGGCAGTTTTGTTAATTGAGACCAGCTGCTTCAATCCCGAATTATTCTCTCCAGAAATATTGATAGTATTACGTTATGATTAGAAAGCACTTTACCAAATGCCTCTCAATTCTGCACAGCTCAGTTGAAGAGCAGCTGCAGAGAAAGAAGGGAAAGTTCCCTGAACGTACAAAATAAAAGTGCTAGCTGCAAAAATACTGGAGAAACAAAGACTGTAAGAAGCAAGCAGAGACAGAATGATGAGGCAACCTTCTGTAGGACTGAGCAGCTTGCTCTCTCTGCCAATGTTTGTCATTTTAGATGCTGGAAGGCCTGTGGACAGGCTTCTTCATGCTAGAAGAAATGGCCACTCTACTGCACTTCTGCATCTGCCTGCTGTTGGTGTGAATGTTTTTCATGTCTAGGGTTTTTTTTTTTCTTTTTCCATCCAGAGGTAGATTAAAGCTGGTTTGGGAGAAAGGATTTATCACACATTGATCCAAGGACTGATATGGCTGGTCCGATGGGAGAGAGACCCGAGGTGTCATCAGAGCTAAACCAGAGGGAAGATATGCAGGGTGGAAATGCCACCACAGTGCGCAGTTCGGCTTTACCCTCAGCTTCTTTCCTAACGCTGCCAACTCTGCCCTGTGGGCTTTCAGCTGGCCGGCTGGCAGCAACTGCACTCTGAAGCTGAAAGCTGGCAAGAAAGTAGCTTGGAAGCAACTGAATCCTCAGTTTTTTTCCCATCAGCCTGCCTGGAGTAAGCAGGCTGATATGGCAGTCTGCTCCAAGGTCATTTAAAAGGCCCAAAGCCCTGCCTCTCTTTGTCAGACATGGGACAATCCTGAAATAACTGTAGTTATGGAAGAGAAAAGATACCTTCTCCACTTCCATATGCTGCTGCCATATACTGAGCATCTAGTGGAGAACTCATGTCCGAGAAAGCTCTGGGGAGAGTTGGTCTGAAGGAGTATAGCAGGGAATCCCAGTACAATACACCGTTTCCTTCAGAGAAGAACCCTGAAGGAAACATAGCACTCTTCAGCACTCCGCATTGTAGAGAAGGGCCCAATGCACAATTGCAATTTTCTAGTTTTACAACACAAGTGGGCAGAGCAACAGGGAATCAGGTCCAAAGAAATATTGTTTTGCAATTTGAAAGGTTCTACTCTGCCCCCTACTCTGAAAATCAATGAGATAAATAAAATCTTTTATGCGAGATACCAAGCATGAAAAGGATCTCACAGTCAATACAAATGTTAAATGAATTCCTTAATTGTGTTGCTAATGAGACTATTCAAAGTGTTTAAGGTCTCATTTAAACTTCACCATTTATGCAGCTTATTTACTATTTGCATTTCACTCATCTTGGACAAAATAGGGAGTTTCTCTCTAAATTATGGTTCTGTGGTCAGCCCTTTTCACTTCCTGGCCTTTATGCATTAGTGAAGAGTTATTTCAGGTCACAATGTTGGGGCTGGGGACAGGGAGAATATTTCATTGAGATTCCAAAAAACCAGAAGTTGAATATATTTCCTTTTCAAGAGGTTCTGCAACCCCCCCTTTAAAAATATACACTGAAAATATGCCTGAAGAAGGGCGATTGCGCCTGAAAGCTCACAAAAGACTTTTTTCCAACTACTCAGTTGGTCTAATAAAAGATATCACATGTACCCAAAGAACCTTGCTTAAACATATATCCCAAATTTGGGCACCTAAAAAAGCAGTATGTTCCTTTAATCTTCACTTTTACATCTGGTCCCAGAAAGATGTGTTTTCTGCATTCTGCCTTTCAGAAACAAGGTGTGCATTATAATCTGGGGCATGTTGTATAAGAGAAAATACAGTATCTGTCATCCACAAGCATTCAGACAAAGAATGCCTCCAGTGACAAGTGCTGTTTCGGATCCTATGCAAGTTCCCTCAAACCGCACGTGCAGATATAGGCCAAATTCACAGGTAGCTTAAACCAGGTGTGCTCGCTCATGTCAGTGTTGGGTCTGGCCTCACTGTTCACAAAAATCAGGCAAATGCAACAGGAAGTTTGTTCATTTATGTTGTTCAGTAGCCAAGACCGGCTTTATGGTATGGATGTAAACCCTCAAGTCAGTCCTCCTGGGGGAATTAAGAGCAATTGGGCTAGAACAGTTCAGCTGACACCGATGGAATGGAACCAGTTTATGCTGGATGAGGATGTGGTGCATCAGATCAGGATGAACCCATACAGCAGAACAAAATCTATATCCTCACAAAAGTGCCCTCATGATGAAATTCAAATGCGCCCATCTCCACACACAGCCTGCATCACGCACCATCACTCTCGTGGTGGATCTGATAACCCTAGCACACCCATCTCCCATAGCATAGCAGTAACAGCTCTAAGACTGGCCATTAATTTGCTCTTAATTAAAGCACAGGCATACTCCTCTTTAATTCCAGCCTCCCTAGCCTCCCCCCCCACCCCTGAATTATTATTATTATGCACAACACAGTCTTAGTACTGACAGGGATGTTTGTTAAACATAATTAAAGATATTAATTTTGCATGGAACAGGAGCCACGGAGCCAAGAACTTTACTTTTTTTTTCCCCTCCGAATCTCCCATTAGAAAATTACCTTCATTAGCACCGACTCGCTGAGCTTCTCTCTGTTGACAATTTTTATCGCGACCTTTTGACATGTTACACAGTGAACCCCCAACTTCACAAGCCCTGCAGGAGAAACAGAGCGAAAGAGAGAAAGAGAGAGAGAGGGAGAGAGACAGAGGGAGAGGGATGGGGAGAGAGAGAGAGAAAGAGATGGTTAGAGACATCCTCGGTGAAGCTCTTTGCTGTTAGTACCTCACAAAGCAGTCTGGGTATTTATATGCAAATAGATTTCCATTAGTCCTTCTTCCAACCAAATAAAAACCAGTGAATAATGAACAAACAGAGCCTGCAGCATTAGAAGGTCTACCTACAAATATTTAAGCAGCCTACCTAGTTATACCGTACCAGCACACCAGTAAAACACTCCTAGTGCTGACAGAGCTTTTACCAGCAAAATTGTGTGTTTTGCCTGTGTTGTTTATTCCTGGCCCCACACAGTGAAATCAGCTGTAGCAGCAAAAGTTTTTTCCATTATGACTGCATCTACACAAGGGGTTTTTACCATCACAATGATGTCAGTCAGAGATCACAGCCCTGCCTGACAGACCTAGGCTGAGAAATGTTCATAGTAGAGACCTGGCCTAAGCATCTCTTCTGGCTTTGCCTAGTGCTGTTACACTTAGGCCCCTGCTACACATGACATATATTATGCAACTGACTGGTTAATTGTGCAATAAATTAAAGACTGGCCACAAGTACAAGGTAATTAACACACAATCGACTGGTTAATTGCACAATAAATGTATACCGGTCATACGTGCAAAGTAATTATTACATGATAAAAATTACTATCCAGCTATAAGAAAAGCCAGCCAGCTATAAAGTTAGTGCTTAAAAATGTGTAACAACTCTGTAGCTGTTTTCAATCTAGCTTTCATCTGAATGTGTAGCAGGGCCCTCACAAATAAAAGCCAAATAATGGAGTTACCCTTCAATTCCAGCCTGCACCTTAGACAATACAATGCAATATAATCACAGAAAATGAAGGCACATGTTGATGCAGTGTTATGAACAAATGATGATGATTTCCTGCCCCAAAGTAATCTTCAGGGCAGTTAAATGATGATGGATGTAGGCATTCTCTCTTCCCCAGTATATCTGAGACAATACCAAAAAATGCAGGAGAGGCGGCAAAGTGAAAATGAAGAATTAAAGTAAATTGGTACCCAGCACTGGTATACTGTAAATTTACAGATTTGGGGGCCAAATCCTGCTCTCACTTACAACAAGGTAAATCAGAGAGAGCAAATATCACCCTGAGCTCTCTACTCCCCCTCTATAAAGTATAGTTTATTTCTGAAAGGTGCAGGATAAAAAAAAAGTTTGCCTCTTACCCAGCAAATCTGTTTCCTCTGCTGCAGAGACAGATCTTCTTGCTTTGGCAACTAAGATAAGCTTTTATTGCTTTTTACTCCTGTCTACCCTTTAGGACCAACACAAATGTAAGAAAATGTTCTGGGTTCTACTCCTTCTTGTGTTTCACCATGAGAATCATCTATTCCATTCATATAATTTGTATCTGTGTGGCCAATGGACTTGCACAGGGGTCACCCAAGGTCCAGTCTGGCCATCAGACAGAGTGCTTGTTGCTGAAAACAGACAAGATACAAGGAATCCTGCTTGACTTTCAGATCCTAGCCGAAGTTTCCATTTAGGGGGAAACCCCCCACCCCCATCCTTTTACCTCTAAGCAGAATGCACTGGATTTAGATCCTATAGGCCAACAACCAGTGGAGCCCACAATGCTTTGTCACAGAATAACTATCCATGAATCTCCCATGGGAATGAGTCCACTCATAAGGCCTCTCTTTCTTCTGTATGGACAACCACTGATTTGCAGTTCAGAATTTAAAAGTTACTGGGCGCATCTACACATTTATTAATGTACTTTACCTAATGCACATTAAATCTTGTACCTCCATTGTGAGGTACTAGAAAAATGCACATTATCCTATTTTAATGTGCCTTAGCTAAAGAGAACTTTTTGTGATGCTTTAATGCACATTAAAATAGGCTAATATGCATTAAAGCCCCTGTGTAGACATGCCCACTGTGATATAAAAATAGAGCAAACATGAAGGTAGACTGACCACTGTTAGACTTTGCATTCACTACAGTGGAGCCAGATCTTTCTCAGATGCAAGCTAATATAGGTCCATCTTGAAGTCTGGTTTAGCCCTAAGTAGTTAGTTACTCTTTGAAAAAGCTATATGGGTTTCTCTATTCTTTGGCTTATATTGCGCAAGACTGTTGGAAATTCCTTATCATGTACCACATCCCCTCCTCCAGTCTCAGGTGATCAAGTGTGAATGCACCCCCAAAGCAGCTTCACTTTTCAGCTGCAACATAGGCAAGTCACAGAAAAGAGAGAGCTGGGGACTGAAAAATCCACTTGAAATCAGGTACTGCAACAACCCGCCCACAGCCTGAGGCAACAAAGAGCACCGCTGGGCGAGGATATCGGGATGACTGGCCAGATTTCATTCCCACATTTTAATTTTCTCTGCTCAGTAAATTAGAAGGGTCACCCACACCACTGTTGGCACCACATTCACCTCTCACAGCAGCTGCAGCTCTACCACAGCTCTTTGGCTTTGCTGCTCTGCTTGGACAGTGACTTTCTAGAACCACTATACTGCAAGTATGTACAGGTTTTAATCAGAGATTCTACCTTCATACTGAGCGGCAGCTGTGCTTTGCTTTTAGAGTAAAAATGCATCTCTGTTTGCACTATGTCCAGCACCCACCCTCTACTACAAAACTGCGGTCTAACTTCCAATTCTACTTTTAGACTTCCAGCATCTACTATTTCCATGATATAATGACAGTACTTGATGGAGCACAAGCTTTAAGACAGCAGCTAAACTGACAAAGGTCTCACTCAGGCGGTGATAACATTTTTCCAGTTGTGGGCCGAAATGGCCCTGGTTGAGTCCGAGTCAGGCCAGAACAAAGCCCTCTGCTGTCAAATCCCCCTAGCTAACTGGATAGCAGCGTGTTTCCTGCAGGTAGCATACATTACTGCAGATACCTTACATTCATAGAACCATTGAGATGTAGGGCTGGAAGTGACCTCCAGAGCTCATTTAGTTCAACCCCCTGCCTGAGGCAGGATCATCCTTATCCAAACCATCCTATACAAATCCATAATCTAAACTCATTGTAAAATTATGATCAACACTGACACAACACAAGACATTACACCCTACCCAACTGCAGGTAAAGCAGGAGAACCGTGGCAGTCAACATCCCGCTGCTATAAAAGGTTATTAATATACACTCAGGAGATTCCAGGTAGCGGGCCATGCCCCCCACTAAAGAGGAAGGCAAACCCCCGCTCTGTCCATGCCAATCTGACCATGGTGTAAAATTGCTTCCTGATCCCAAATGTGGCAACTGGTCTGATGTGTGGATGTGAATCTGTGTCCTGCTAGTGGGTGGTCCATGTTACAACAAAGACCCTACTGCTGCTTCTAAAAGAAAATGGATTTTAGCTCAAGTAGGGAAGGCTCATGTCTTTGAGCTGAAAAATTTAAGCTTCTATCCTTGGAGAAGACCAAGGAGAGCCGACGGATGGTGGCTTGTGTGCAAGAGAATTTGAACCCCTATGTCTTTCAGGTGCTTGGGATGGGTTTCTTCTGATGCAAGGAGGGTGTAATGTGGAAGGTGAGCTATGCCTTCCAGCAGAGGCATAGCAAGCTCTTTCAGTGCCCAAGATAGGGGAAGGGAGGGAATATGCTGACCACTGAAGAAGTAGGGGAGCAGAGGGTAGTGGAGTCTTACCTACTGGGGCTCTCTCACTTGGGTGGCAACTACTGCTTCTGCAACTGCTGCAGCTGAGGGACAGGCAGTGGCATGGACTCCCCAGGGGCTGCTCCTGGTGACCTATTCACTCTCCCTTGAGAGCAAGGCTGTGACTCCCATGGCAAAGCCTCCCTGGAGAGAGGCCTCATTCTTCCCCCTCTTCCATTTCTCCTCTTCCTTTAGATACACTAGCAGGCATGGGGCTTTGCCTGCCCAGCTCCTATGGCTCGGCTGCACCTGCCATGGTAAAAACTCGTGGATGAAGGGGACCATACTGGCATCACCTTTAAGTCAGCACCTGGGGCTGGTATCCTGCTAGCCCCTACTCCCCCTGCTACTGCCTTCCAGGGTTACATGCCAAATATATGGTCCTCTGGTGGCTGATCCTAGTACTGTTCAGCTGCTGCTAGAATTGCTGCTGTAAATAAAGTGGTTCCAGAGTCTATTCCTCCTGGTGGAGGGGATGTTACGAAAGTCATGACCTGCCCCCTGTTTAGTTCTCATTCTACTGTAAAACTGCGAGGTATGAGGACCCCGAGTCCTCACAGAGATGTGATTTAGCAAGCTCACTAGTTAAAAGCATGTTGGTACAACATTTTGGAAGTCCCCAGTGTTCTCTACTATCCTGGCAGGGGCTGTTGTCTCTGCACAACTGCAATCCACCAAAGGAGACAGACAAAGCACCTAGTAGGGCGATTTCATAGTTTCTAGGGGCAGAAGGGACCTGAGCAGATCATCAAGTCCGACCCCCTGCCATGCCAGGAAACAGTACTGGGGTCAAACAACCCCAGCAAGGTGTACATCTAGCCTCCTCTTAAAGACCCCCAGGGTAGGAGCCAGCAC
>NW_017729025.1:149382192-149382867 GCF_001723915.1 Gavialis gangeticus
CTCCTCTTGACCCTCTCCATGTTGTCCACATCCCTCCTGAAGTGCGGCGCCCAGAACTGGACGCAGTACCCCAGCTGCGGCCTGACCAGCGTTGCATAGAGGGGGAGGATCACCTCCTTGGCCCTGCTCAAGATGCATCTGGATGCGTGACAAGGTGCGGTTGGCCTTCCTGACTGCATCCCCACACTGCCGGCCCATGTTCATCTTGGCATCAATGACGACTCCAAGATCCTTTTCTGCCTCTGTACTGATGAGAAGGGAGTTCCCCAACCTGTAGGTATGCTGCCGGTTCTTCCTCCCCAGGTGCATCACCTTGCACTTGTCAGTGTTGAATCCCATCCTGTTCTCCTCCACCCACACCTGTAACATGTCTAAGTCCGATTGCAGCCTATTCCTCCCTTCTAACATTTGAGCTTCCAAACCCAAGCAAGTTGCAATACAATAAATTAAAGCTTTACCAGTCTGCCATTAGGGTTTGCAGTCTTACCAGAACATTGGGTACTGGCTGCAGTCACAAGTGGGAATTTTGACTGGTATGTGCCAATGCTCCTGCTGCAACTAAAACCAAGAGGTTCCTGCTTAGAGGGTCTTGCCCCTTTGCTTAGGGTCATACTGATCACAATGTTGGGATCAGGAGAAAATTTTACCTCATAACTAGATTGGCACAGACTGTAG
>NW_017729025.1:149382907-149390610 GCF_001723915.1 Gavialis gangeticus
GGGGGGGGGGGGGGGAGGGGGTCCTTCCTCTGTAGCTCAGGCATGACCCACTTCCTTGGATCTCTCAAGTGCATTTTGTCAACCCTTGCAGTGGTAGGACAGTGACAAGTCCATGCACCCCTGCTTTATCTGTGGAAGGTTAGGATGCTTTAGGTGTCTTTGGGCAACATGACTTGTAGTTGCATGCCAGGGATACTTGCGCAGTTTTAAGAATACATTAGACAAGGATGATCCTACCTTGAGCAGGGGGGCTGGGCTAGATGACCTCCAGATGTCCCATCAGTCTTACTATTCTATGATTCTATATTGCAGCTATACCAGTGGCTGAGCCCCTTCCCACCCACGTAGAAAAAAAAAAATCAGTATTGTTATTAAAGAGTTAGCTCTGGTCTCTGCAGAGGTGGTAAGAGAATCAAGCAAGTACAAATAAAAGGTTCACATAAACCCTCCCCCTTACTCTTTTCCCCTCACCCCCTGCGGGACTTCCACTTTCTATCCCCAGGTACCAAGGAGCTCTGGGGCACTGACAGCCAGGGACTGTGAAATGGGCTGCTAGAGATTATGATATGCAAACATTAGACATTTTCTCAGGCTGCCTTTGATCTCAGCCACTGAGCTTCATCGAGAACAGAGCCCTATAATTTCAGGTCAGGGAGAAAAAAAAATGAAGGCGGGAGGGTAACTTACATCGTCTTTTCATTTATAATTAAAGCCATGAGCTGAAAATTGATGAGAGTGCGTTGCTGTTTTCCACCAAAAAGAAAGAAAGAAAGAAACCCCCAGATGATACAAGGGAAAGGCTGACATGAGAACAAGAAGAGCAGAGGGAAGCTTCTAAGCCCTACATATCCTAATGCGGCACTGTCCTGCTGACAAACACGTCTGAGCATTTTGCTCTTAGTAAGCTCCCAGCACGCCGATGTTTAAAGATAAACAGTTCTGCTCTGAAAATGACATAAACACTGGCGATGGGCCTGCTCTAATCTCTAGTCTAGATTAGACGACATGAGATAGCTAGATGAATAGTTAATCCCAGAATCCCAGAGACTGAAATTTTACTCAAATAGAAAATATAGTGCAAACAGAGGGAACACAAGATTTCCTTGATCTGAGAACAAATGGGAGGGAGCTCTGACCTGGAAGGAGACGCAATATGGTTTAGACTAGAGCAGAGGTTGCCAAACTTTTTTGTATAGTGTACCCCCTTTCAGATTTACTAGTTGCCCGCATACCCCTACCAGCACACATTTTATATCTTAACCCCTTTATAATGAATATTAAATCCACCATTATACAATCTCTCCCATGTACCACCCCCACAGAAATACCCTGCATACCCCTAGGGGGATGTATACCACAGTTTGGGAATCTCTGATCCAGAGTGTGGTCAGCAGTCCCCTCCCATGACTGCTTACGCCAGGTCAAGATTTGAAAAGACCTTGGGCCCAGAGGCATATGGTAAACTGTTAGCAACCTTGGTGGCACTGGTGTGGTGGGAAAGGGGAAGAGAGCAAGGGATTACCTACAAGCGCAGGCTGCTGCCTCCATGCAGACTCCCCAGACATGGGCTGCTGGCTCCCTGGGGATTCCTATTTTGGTGCCCCTTTGAATCTGCACCCAGACCTCAGCACCCAGTGCTGTATTCGTCTTTCCCCCACCTCCCCTACTGTTACACTACGGCTTGGGCCTGAATCCCCACCATATTCCACTGTGTGAAGTCATTTACACTAGTGGGTATATAGACCCTACCATAATAAAATAGCTTATTTTAATATCTTTCTTTGCACAGGTGTAGATGAAAACATAAGGTGCAGGACAGTGGAAAATAGGGATCTGTGTGCAGTGTACTATTCTAAGAGCTAGAAAATTACAGATTCGTACAGGAAGATTAGCCCCAATATATGCACATTATATTTATTACATCAAGTCCTGTCTCTCCTCTTCTGTGAGAGATACTGAACAGGCAATATAGAAGTTACTTTTGCCCAGAAACATCCAAACCTTGGTATCTTCTTCTGTTGCCAGGAGTAGACAAATCCTCATTTTGGAAGAGACCAATAAAAATCCTGAATTAAGAATTAACACTGCCCTTTAAATGTTATGTTTATGCTACAGTCTCTGAACAAGACTTCTCCAATTTTGCGAGTGTTATGGGACTCCATAGACATGATTCATTGCTCTTATTTTTACAAGCCAATGCAGCAATAATGCATTATAGAGTCAAGAAGAATTTTAGTTAAATAAAAGAACTTAGCATAAACCATTCTGTCCCATTAATAAAAATGGAGGTATTTCACTGAAAGGAAAATGACCCAATGCCATGTGTATGAGTGTTGATAAATCTCCATATTATGAAAGCTATTGGAACTTAAATTGCTGATCAAAAAATAAGCGGATTAACATGATGGCCTATAAAATTAACACCAGCTACTGTCTATTTCTTGTAATCTTCACTGCTGTGAGAATGGAGTACTGAAGGGCAATTCTATTGTCGGAGCTCGCTCTGATATGCCCAGCTTGATTTTAATGTTATTCCTTTTGTTAAAAAGTGCCTCCACATCTACAGAGCATTAAAGCACCATTTAAATCTGGGCAAGATCATCAGCTGATGTAAATGAGTGTGGCTCAAGTATATGAGCGGAAACGAATAAATGAGTGCAGTTCATGCACCCATCCATGTATATGGGAAACAGCTCTGTGTATCCACCTAGGTTTTTAAAGCCACTTAGGGTTTTTTTTCCCAGTGATTTTAGGCAATTCAGTTTATTTCAAATATCAGGCACCATTACACTCAATACTAAGTTAGCAGGGAAGAGAGGGACAGTTTAATTTGTGACAGCACTGCAAAGACTGTCGACTGCCATTTAAAATGTTTATTGTTTAGCTACCAGTTACTATCTCTCCAGTGGGAACAGAATGGTTCATAAATGCCCAATTGTGCTAGGTAACTCCTGGCATATAAATCGGCACAAGTGCTGTGCAGTGCATCTAGAGAAGCAACGTACAAATAAGTTTTCAGTTTTCAGACACTTTCAATGAAATACCAGAGCCCAAGAGTCACAGAAGTGAGTACTTCATGGATACAGGAAGCAGTTATGATCAAATGCTAATCCTTGTGAAATCAGTGGCATAAATGAGACATAACTGGCCAAATCCTGCAATGCAATACTCAGAGCCGGATGCTACTCCACCTATTACATACCTCAGTGGACTTGGATGCTTAAGTGTGATCCTGTGCCATCATCTTAGACTTAAAATGAAGTCACACCAAACAGCAAGTAGGGGGAAGACTACCCATTTATGTCCTTAAACATTTTTCAGGCGAGGTGGACTTAGATCACACTCAGGCACCTCATATCATAGGTGGAAGAGGATCTGGCCTACAGAACCTACTTTGACACAATTCCGCAAGGACTTTGATGGGAGTTTTGTCTGAGTACCATACAAAGAAGAATCTTTTGTTTGCCTCATAATTTGTGTAGCAAGTTCAGAAACATCACATGGAGAATGAAAGTGCTGGTCATTTTTGTTGCATGCCCCAGCAGCTCCTTTGGAACTTCAGGAGGTCCATCCTATCCACATCCAAAAGCTTCCATGGTTTCATGCAAAACCCCAGTGAACCCCAGTCAATATCTCAAAGCTCATGTAGACTCTCTCTCATGCACTGCTGTCCCCTTTGAAGAGACCCCAAGACTGGAGAGACTGGAGACAAAGGGGCTTAAAAAACAAAAAGCAAATCACCACTCAGATCCCTGTAGGTAATGAAACACAGAAGACGCTGGTTGCTCTGAGTTCCCAATAGAGCAGCTTGGCCCAGTGCCTTAAGTTAGCCACTACGTCCCGGGTACAGGATATAAAGGGAGAATACCAACAGTTCTGATCAGAGCAATGAACTAAAGTGCCCTGTCTAGCCAATGTTACCTTGTTTGGTTAAATTAGCACTTATAGGCATATTTAGACTAGAGGCACTTGCTTCAAACTTGAGTTAACTAATTGCCAATTAACTTGAATCAACAGACACCTTTGAAAACATTAACCTAGACACTCCAAGACACAAACATTTGTGATTTCCTCCAGCTCTGCATCTGGCACTAGCAATAAATTAATATGAGTTAAACCAGGCACAAGCACTCTAGCTCGGATGCATGTGAAGTGGCATCTTTTTTAAAGGAGTCTCAACATAGCTTTGCGTGCATACTTAGCACACACTGAAACGCGAGCCTACACACAAGAGAATGCATATACCCAAAGAAGTTGGCATTTGCTTTTGCTGGGTCGGGTGCAGCCTCAGATCTGGGAATGACAATGAGATGACTGTTAATTCCAGCCTGGGAACTGCATGGTGCACACCGGGCTGTGGGCAACCAGCATTCAACTTATTGGTGCTGGGGGAGCCCTGCACTGGCAAGGAGTAATCATCTGATCCCTGATCCCAAATCACCTGTCCTGCCACATACAGATGGCATAGCAGGAAGTGTGATTGTTGGGATCAGGGATTGGATTCTATCATGCCATTAAATGAACATGTGCCCAGGGGCTTGCTGTCAACAATTATCCTCAAATACATTCTCTAACACTGTTTCCTTTGAGGTCAAATCAGCTGAGTTACCCAGGAGAGCTCCAATGACTTACTTCAGTGAAGTCACTTTGGGTCTATGATGGTGTAAAAGGGATTAGTATTTGGCCCACAGAGGCTCAATTTCCACAGCTGTAAAATACGGATAATAATACTTACCTCCCTACCTCACAGGGATTCTAGGAGGATTAATTGATTAATCCTTATAAAGAACTTAGAAAAAAAAAAGCTAAAGCCCTGTGTAAGTTCTAAGTATTAATACCAGCAGAATTGCATCAAAAATACGATTCTGGAAAGAAATGCCTGGATAATTTCTTCTTAACTGCTCCTATTTATTTCACCAAGTTTTCTTAGTACAAAACTTTACAGCTCTCTACAATATGCTTCCTCCTTTCTTCTTAGCTGCATTTGCGGTAACTTTGTGGCAGAACATCTTGCTTATGGAAACCAATAATTGGCCTTAATTACTCAATCCTCTCATTGAGCAGATGTTTATTTTTCTATAGCAATTGTTATCTCTAATTATTGTCTTTAAAATAAACAGAGTCTTGTATCAAGTGACACACAAATTATATGGTGTCAATTTATAACTGGATGTGGTGGGGGAGGGCTGCCTGTCAAGCTAAGCAGAAGTGGATGGAACTACCCTGCTTGGTAATGAAGTAATTTGACCATGAGCTGTTCCACGGAGAGGATCCAATGCTGAAAGGCTGTTCCGAGAAGCGCGTGCAATAACCGCTTCTAAATTGAATAAACTGTAATTACAGTAGGACTAAAGCCAGAGTTCAAATTCTCAGCAGGAGCATGCAAAGAGCTTTTCCTCCGTGCCAGGATTCACACTCTCTGGCTCAGAGCACAATGGGAGCTCTGTATCAAACTCACTAGACTCCCTCTCCAAAGATAAGAGCACTATGAATTAAATATCCAGTAGCTCACCCAGCCCAGGAGACGTGCCTGTGCTCAGAGTGAGAGCAATGCACCAGCTCAGCAATGGTTGGATACATGCTCTTGCTCTGGAAGTATGTTGGAGGCGGAGGAGAAATGCATGCTAGTTCACCACAGCTAGGACAAGATCCAGACTGGTTCATTCTGCCTAGGATCAATAAAGTAGATACCAGAACAAAGAGTAATGGTCTGAAGTTGCAGTAAGGGAAGTTTAAGTTTGAGATTAGGAAAAATCATCTCATGAGCAAGGTAGTAAAGCACTGGAACAGGCTACGCAGAGAGGCTGTGGAATCTCTGTCCTTGGAGGTTTTTAACACCCAGGTAGACAAAGTCTTAGCTGGGATGATAGTTGGGGCTGGTCCTGCTTTGAGTAGGAGGTTGGATTAGGTGACCTCCTGAGGTCCTTTCTGACCCTCATTATCTATGATTCTAAATGGGACCTGGATGGAATTTAGGTGCCTAATTTGCAGAAAACCAGATCAAATCGACCCCACTCTGGCCGCCACAAAACTCAACAGGTACCTAAGCCTAAGCTCACTCAGTGCCTGCATTTTGGGCAGTAAAGGTGCTGGGATGCCCAAAGACAGGCTTCTGCACAGGCACAGAATCATCACAGTCTCACCTGCTAGGCCCTCTGAGGATTACTTCTGTTTTTTTTTTTTAACAATGCATAACTAAATCTGGAACCAGTGACCATAACCCAGGGCTCCCCTCTTCCAGGGGTTACAGACTTACGCTCACTCTTGTTGGCTTTCTTTCTGACATGATAGCTCTTCCATTCTTGGCTGCCCAGTGGTTTAGCATCCCCAGTCAGCTTCTTCTATAGACTTGTGGATAAAGCACTCTCTTAGGATGTGGGAGGCATGGGTTTGAATCGCCTCAGGGACTGAAAAGGGCCCACTCCCATTGTATTGGTAAGTGCTCTAACTAGAAGGCTATTGCACAAAACATGTGCAGCAAGCAGCCCCTATACTATTGGCCTATCCTCCTCTGGGTGCGTCTTAAAAAGAGATGGTCTTTGTTGGTCCTAGACTCAGAGGACGACTCTGCCCTGGATCCTGAGAAGGCAGGGGTGCCTAATATACAGCCCAGAGTCAGGCAGTCAAGCTTCAGGAAGAGGCAGGAGTTCAGCTTGGTACTTAACATTTCCTTTTGGCTCATTCCAGCCTATTCCCTGTTCAGTATCTGGGCCCACTGAATTGCCCTTCAGAGGCACCATCCTTTCCCTCACCCTAGAGAGAGCCAAGGCACCTTCCTGTTTCTTTAAATCAACTTTCTGAATTTTAATCAAGCTGAAACCTAAATTGCAGGCACCTAAGGAGCCAATTGGGATTCTGCCCCTAACGCCCCAGCCACATGTTACAATTAAGATGTAATTAACCAATTAAGTTCTCACCCAGCCACATGTTCAATCAATTAATGGTGTGATAAAAGGAGGAATAAGCCATAAAGTTATTTCACAAAATATGTGCGATAACTTTGTGGCTGGTTCCTATCACATCATTAACTGAATGTGTAGCCAAGAGCCCCTGCCTCTGGGAGCCCCATCAACTGACAAGGCTCCCAGCTGCAGGGGTGCCCCATGTGTCCCCACAGCTGGCAGTCTGCAGCTGACATGGGTTCCCAGCCGTGGGAGCACTCCAGGAGCCCCTCTGACTAGAAGCCTGTCAGCTATGGCCTCCAGCTGTGGGGACTCCTGGAGCACCCTTGCAGCTGTGAGCCTGGGCAAGCTGACAGGGCTCCCAGCCACTGAAGTGCATGGTGCCCCTCTGTGGGGCTCTCAGCTGCAAGAGCTTGCTGTTCAGCAGTGCAGGGGGAACCCAGGATCATGATTCTGGGCTCCCCCCGCACCACCAGTAAGACATGATGGGATCTGATGAGCAATCCCACAGTCATGCCACCTGCCAGGCATGTGTGACATAGCAAGAAGCTCAACTGTGTGGATCACACATCAGATCCCATTGCGCCTTTACCTGCACATCTAGAGGGGCCCTAAGTTTCACACTGTGTACATTCACATCCTCTGAGCTCAGCCAGGATCAAAACACACTTCTACCATTTCTTGCCTTCATCTCTTATATTTTGTAAATCAGTATTGCCAATTTTGTTATCACTAAGGTAACATTCATGACTCAGCACACACTTGGTGCAGTTACTTGGCACTTACCTGGCACTTTTCTTC
>NW_017729025.1:149395610-149407020 GCF_001723915.1 Gavialis gangeticus
ACCATTTCTTGCCTTCATCTCTTATATTTTGTAAATCAGTATTTCTTGCAAACCCTTTGTGCTCACTGTACGGAGCAAAGAATGCAACAACAGCGTTCTTCTGATACGCTGCTTTCCTGAACTTGTTAAACAAGTGGCGTGACCTAAGATAGGACCCTTAATGGGAATGCTGAGATTATCATTAGTTAAATAATTTTATTTTACTACGTCAGGAAGGGGGAACCAGAGACTAGCAACACTTAAGTTTTTTGGGATCTGCCAACAGCTTGTGACTTCCTGCCAGCTGGGCTTTTATTTTACATTGGCTCTTCCTTCCCACGTAAAACAATCAGGAAATGAGACGTTGCTGCCATTGAAGAGGCAAAAGCAGCAGCTCTCAGAGTGTACATGTGAAAGCACCCAGAAAAGGCCCCTTGAGGAAAAGGAAAGACGATGGAAGCTTCATTTTTTAATTAAACAGACATAAAAATATTACAGAGCTTTTGACTGCTGGAGCAGTGAAAATTGCCATTTTCACAGCTCTGGATGAGTCCTGGGAAAACTCTGTTTCTGATCCCGTACTGCCAGCCCCAGAAGCTGAGAGAAAACACAGCAAGCGTGGGTCCCATCCTGCCTGTAGCAACCAGCTTGTGTATCTCCTGCAGGAATGATAAGATCAAAGTCTACCTTCAGACCTCATTAATCTACTGTCAGTAGATGCCTGAGGACAGCCGTTCTCAGGTATTAGGAAGAAGAAGTACGAGGCAGAGCAGAGCCTTGGCTGTCTATCCTTCGTAAGGTGTCTTTTAGAAAACATGTCAGTGTAATTAGGTAGCATCTGGGTAATGAGCCATGCTGTCCCACCTTGGTCCAGTGATCTGCTGAGGAGGATTGATGCACTAACAAGCAGGGAACAACTTGGAGAGGGGAGGGAGATGGTGGGGTGGAGAGTGATCTTCACATGTGCTTTTGACTGATGTTTTAATCGTGTTTTCTTTGGTTATTTCTCACATTCTCTCCTTCTCCCTCAATTCACTTCTCTGTCTTTCTTGCATGAGGCTTGCTCATGGCAAGGTACCTCTTCCCCAACGCTCACTCCACATTTCCAGGTACTTGACTTACACGTTCTTTGTGTTGTCCTGAAGTTGACCGCACAATCCCAAGACCATGCTAAGCTTAACCCCTCGTTGGCTGAAGATGGCTAGAATGTTTCTGATCCTGCGTCTTCCTTGGCACCAATAAGAGTACACCAAAACAATGGTTTGGGCAAGATGTGGCAAGTGTGATTGGAGGATGCAATTGGTTGCAAGTTCAGAAAAACACTAAAGGCTTGATCCTGCATGGAAGAAATAATTCTCCACGGTTATGAGCAAAGGTAAGGAGTAGGGTAAGGCCCTCAGGAAAACCTGGTCCTTTCTGGAGGTGGGATGCAGCACCCACTGATATCAACTGAAAGACTCGCAAAGGCTTCAACAGACTTTGGATTAAATCTCTTTTGGGAACACTGCAATGTGGACCAAGTCCCTGTCAGGAACAGGAATTTGTTAGGCCAAGGAGAGAGTTAGGCCAAATTGTTAGGCCAAGGAGAGAGTACAGTACAGAGCTATGCACTTCCCTTGTATGAGAAGTATTACATGCATCTCTTTCAACTCACCTACCAATTCAGCTTTTCCTTTTTGCCTTGTGCTCCTGTGATCAGGGAAGCATGTATGAAAGAGGCTTGAGACTTACCATTGCTCTGTGCAGATTACTGCGCATACAGCTTAACCACCTCATTTGCAATGAGATTCATAGATTTTGAGGCCCAAAGTGACTTTTGTGATCATTTAGTATGACCTCCTGCATAACAGAGGTCAGAGAATTTCCCTATATTAATGGTAAAATCAGCGCCACCTTCATTCAGCAAGGGATTTAAGTACAAGCCTTACTTTTAATTGACTTAAATAAAGCTACTCACATACTTAAAACCTGACACCTGCTTATGCATCTTGGTGAATCAATGCTTATACTGGGGAGGAAGTGAAGAAGAGTTATTATTTTAAATTGCTCACTGTTAAAAATATTCGGTTTAAAAACAAAAAGAATTGGTTCCTTAATGCAAGATCTACTCCCAGTCATTTAAGACTCCATGCTCTCTTTACATATAGCTGCAAATTCAACGTCGTATTGGTTTAACTCCAAAGTAATGAAGATATATGGTCTGGACGACAATCCAAGATTTCCCACCCCCTTTTCAGTTTCATCACAACTGAAGAATTTTTTCAATCTTGGTTAAATTAATATTAGGGGAGGGACAGCATTCTCCACTAACGGTAACTGCTTAAGGGTTCTGGTACAGAAAACCTTTATAAAAAGCCAGAGGTTGCAATTTGGAAAGAGATCGAAACTCTACAATTCAGGTCACCTCCACATCTGTCTGGGACAGTTCCTGTATCAAGAAGGAAGTCCCATTTTTTCAGTGAAAAGGGCAAATACTGAAAGCACTGGAGCCTTATTTACAGCTTTGCTTCTTCCCCAGTAAATGCCAGCACTGATAAGACAGAAAAGGTCTCTCGCCAGATCTTGACATCTCTTTTACATTTGTGTCACTCCATTTGCTTCCTTAGAGTTACTCTTGCTTTACACTAATGTAACTGAGAGATGAACCAGGCTCAGGACTGGATTAAGACCATTCACGGCCTTTAGGCCAGACCACAGGTAATCTGCAGGCTTCCCACTTTCACCCTCCTACTATTGCTGTATCACCACTCGGGGGGGGAGGGGAGGGGGAGAGGGACAAGGGGACTCATCATCTCTGGAAGAGACAGAAGTGACAACCACTCATTTCTTGTCCTTCAGGAACAATCAGGGTCCCTTGTCCCTATCATGAGAAACTTCCAGTACTTCCCAAAAACCAGATTGTGTCTGCTGGGGTGATGGGTCTGGCCTTTCTCCTGTCCCACAGAGTCCCTATGCTGGATCTGTAATAGCAGGGTGTCCAAGAGCAGTGAGTCTTGAGGTTTCTTGAGGTTATGCCCCATTGAGATAAATGAGAGGGAGCTGCTGCTGCTGCTTTCACTATGGCAGCAACACTAAGATGCCAGGCCCATTGTGTAGACACAGAACCTTTGGCAGGAGGCGGCTTTGGCCACCAGGACAACATCACCTCCAAATGGAATAGTTAAATCATTAGATGTGGGCCTAAAAGGTGCCTGCAGACATGCTGTGAGGCTGCTCTGACACACTGTAATTACAGCTCATTGGAGCAGACTCAATTAATTGAGTCTGCTGGATCATGGTAGTTAGTGCGCTCCAGTCAGCCTCTGCATCTTGTGCATCAGTGTCCCTATAGTTCAAAACGGTGGTGGAGGTGCTTTAACTACAGCTCATTCAACGAGATTTAGTTCAAGCACCCCCACCATTTTGAAGTGCAGGGACACTGATACACGAGATGCTGAGGCACTTTAATGAGAGCTGCTCTCACACGCACAGCATCTCTCCCACGTCCACCCCCACCCCCGGAGCATGTGTAAAGCTGCCTTCTATTGTGAGGTACTAAGAGAATGCGCATTAGCCTTTCTAACGAAACAGCACAGTTTTTTCAGCAATGCTTTAATGTGCATTAAAATAGGCACACGTGTGGATGCGCCCAAAGGATCATCTGGACATGTTCACTTATAGTGATCTTTTAGGGCTCCCTGCTCCTCTATGGTATTTTGAATTTGTTGTATTGTGCCAGGCTGTACAAGACCAGACAACTGTATGGCCTTTCTTGTCCCAGAGGACTCACCTCTATACGAAGGGCAGGAAATCCAAAATATTATATTCCTACTGTGAGACTACAGTCTGAAAAATCTTAGAAAATCTCTTTATGATTAAGCAGGACAAAGAATAACTGTGTGCATCTACATGTTCAATTAATGCAAAGCAACAAACCCCAGTGTTATATTGCACTGAAGTTTATTTTTGCTGGGTGCCACATTTACACGTGTGCCACAGACCGCAGCACAGTGAGTCAGGTTGAAGCAGTCCCAGCTAGCAGGGGGTCCTGGGGGTCAGCCTGCCAGCCGAGGGTGGCTCTGCCCCAGCTCAATGGGCTGCAGAGGGGCTGTCTGGGGCACGAGGGGGCTTTAGTGTAGGGCTAGCTCCAGCCAGCCCCATCAGCATTTACACATATATTGCTGCACAGTAAATAACACTGCCACAGGATAGTACTTCTATTTACAAGTACTAACTTATGGCGGTGTTTATTAATTTACTGTGACATAATAGGGCCGCCCATGTAGGTGCAAAGACTTTATCACGAAGCTAAATAGGCAGCTCCACAGTGCATGTCTCGTGGAGACATGCCTACTGAAACCCAATCTCCAGCTTACAAAAGGAAACCTATAGACAAAGGATAAAAGATCAAAATAATTAGACTAGCATCATTTTAATGACAAACAGAAACAGGCCCATAAAAATCCCTAACTTCCAAATGTACATTTTTTAACATGGAAGTCATGGTTCAGGTCACAACATGGAATGGAAGGTGTTTGCTGTTATCTATATTATGAAGAATAAGACCTGCCTCATCACTGCTCCTGACTTATCGGCTAGGGACAGACATTACACATGAACCAGTTTAAGTGATCAGAAACTGGTTTAAACCTGTAACAAGACAGATGTTCAGTGCATATAAACCAGTGTGAAAATGACTAAAACTGGTTTGAGATAAACCTGGTTGAATATAGTATCAGACTTAACTGATTTGGCTCAAACTGGTTTATGCAATAACTGTCCCAGACCTCTTCCTGGTTTAAGTTAAATCAGAGTCCCCCAGCATCCCAGCATGCTCTCTGGGCTCGGAAAGACACTCTGCTCCAGAGCAGGGCTGGTCCCTCCCCTCTACTCCCTGGCTGAAGCTCCTGCAGAAACTGCACATACAGTAGTGTCTGCCTGGCTTCCTCCTGCTCTCCCCTCCCCTCCCCTCACCACTCCATGCTGAAGCAGGGATTCCCCCCTCCCCTCTGACTTACACACACACCTCTCAGCATACCACATGCTGGCTACAGTCTGTGCTGTGGGAGATGGGACAAAGGCAGACAGGATTGTGTTGGCTTAGGGCTTATTGGAACTAATCAACAGGTAGCTGGTAATGTCCCTCCATTCCTTCCTTGGAAAAGCTGTTTAAGAAGAGCTTGAACTAATGGAGCGAGGCTTTGTTTTCTGATGGGGTGATAAACACTGTGTTATCAACTCCTTGCTGGGCTGCTGAAAAGGGAGGGGGGGAAACCCCTCCCTAATCAGAACATCCTGCCTGGCCTGGCCACACCCTCCCCTCAGGTCAGCAATGTAGAAGGGAAGGGAGAACTGCTCTAGCACCCCCTGGCTTCTAGCTTGAGCCACTGCCGGCATGTGTCTGTATTTCTGGGATGTCTGTACAGTTACAAACCGGCTCAGCCTAGCCAAATCAGACTAACTTGCAAAGATTGAATAAATTCAGGCTCAGGCTTTTTGAATGTCTGTCGCTAGCCATCATGCTCCATACATAGACAAGAGCAGAGAGTACAGAGTCAGCCTGAGTATACTTTTAGAGTAGAGAAGGCCCCAGCTCCTCAATATTTTAGGGTAGTACTTACGAGAGAAACTATAACAGCTACAATAAGGTCAGATGCATGGTAAAATTTGAAAAAAAGAGAATTTCCCTTTGGAAGAAAAACTGTTAGATAAACTCACCCCAACATGTACATACAAATTCAGCTTCTGGTATGGAGCTACATAATGGGAGCTTCTTGCCAGTTAGTAGAAGCAAAGCATGCCATGTCAGCACAGAATCCATTCCTGCTCCAGACTTAAGATCTTGACTTTTCAAGCACAGTACAGGGGTGTGAAGAAGGGCTGTCAAAATGTACCTTTGCAGCATGCCCCTATTTCAGCTTTCCCCTGCAAGAACCATTTACTAGGAGTAGGAGAACATGAGAGATCTTATAGTTACTCTTGTCTCAACTTCTCCCACCAGGCAGGCCCCTAGGCCTGCTCTACAGCCCACTGATGTCAGTAGAAAGACTGTCATTAACTTCAATGGACTGTGGATCAGCTTCTCTGTCAGGAGCCCACCGCCACCAAGCCCAGGCTTCCCCTAAGACACATTTGCTGCGTACAATGCGACAGAAGTGCTGACTGCAAATGAGCTCACAGCTACGCTAGCTCCAGCTGTTCCCAGCAGCAGTCAACATAGTTAAACCCATATGAGTGTTAGCTGTTGGCAGGGAAAAATTATCTGCAGGGATTTTTATTCTTTAATCGACAGTGCGTGGCTACAATCTGCAGCATTTCCTCACACAGGAAGGGACTCTGTCCCCACCCTGGCTTTTCTATGCCCCTCCAACATAACAACCACTGTGTACCATTAAGAACAGCTCTAGATGCATCTCCTCACAAACACTACGACATCTCCAAGACCAGAATGAAGAAGGCTACGAGGTCTCAAGCTACTCTGGCTTCTATGAAGCACAGCAGAGAATCTCACCACAAATAATTTTTTTCCACTCCATTTTTAGGAACATTTACATTGTGGTGGCAGAGAGCTCAATTTCACTGCAGAAGCAAGACACTTCACTCACCTGCTCCCATTCCACATGTAATTCTCCCACAGATGAAACAGTGTAGATGACCTGGAGATGCCCCAAGCCAGTGATCTCTCAAGGGTGTCAGAAACCCAGGTCTTTAAAACAGTTCCAGGGGTGCCCCCAAGATAATCCCACTGCCTCATTTCCAGTATGGAGCCAGAAAGGATGGATGGGGCTTGCTGTCTCAGTGATGAGACTGAGCATTCTTCCGATGGTGTGGGAGCAGACCCCTTGTTTCCTACTCTGATTGGCCCTACAGTTAAATGATAAAAGCAGGTATCACAAGATAAAGAAGTCACTCAAAGAGATCAAAGGGTACAAACTGGAAACACAAGTTGGGCCAATATAATAAAACACAGGATGTTGTAAAAGGCTAAACAACCTGTCTCTTGCCTGCAAGCCAGAGAACCTGGGGAAGCATTAAAATTAGCACCCCCCAAGTCTTTTCTTTACACCCATCTCTTAAAGGGGACCGGCAACCTGCAAACGGTGAGGGGGCCAAGGACAGCTTCACCTGACAGGGAAAGGACTGGCCTTAGCTAGGAGATAAGCCCAGACTCTGGACAGAACAGGAAGTAAGATCTTGGAGGCCAAGAAGGGCTGGGCTTAGCTGGGAGGTAAGTCCATACCATGAATAGAGTGAACAGCAAGATCTTGAAGGCTGCTGACAGGGAACATCAGGCAGATAGGTTGCAGCTGAAACAGGTTGCAGGTGTAGCAGAAAGTAATCAGGAGCCACATGGCCAGGGAAGGGGCTGGGTTTAGACAGGGTATAAACCTGGGCCCAGAGCTGACCCAGCAATAGGCCAGGAAGGCTGCTGAGGGAACATCTCCAGCTCCTGTATGCCAGAGTGGAGAGTGTGGCCCACAGCAGTGTGGCCCTGAGAAACACAAAGAGAGGAGCTCCAGGCAGCAGGACAGCAGCTGGGCTCCTGAGATGACTAGGAGCATGTTGGGGTAAGCAACTCTACAGGCCTGGGGAATGAGGGAGTGGCACCTGGGTGGAGAAAGACTTGTTTTATAGATTTCATAGACATTAGGGCTAGAAGGGACCTCGCAAGATCATCAGGTCCAGCCCCCAGCCCAAAGGGCATGCAGCCAGTAGGGGTCATATGATCCCAGCAAGATAGACATCCAAGTATTTCTTAAAGGAATCCAGAGTAGGTACCTGCACCACCTCTGGGGGGAGTTTATTCCAGGCCCTGGGGACTTGGACAGCAAAGAAGTTTTTCCTTATGTCCAACCTAAAATGGTCTTCCAAGAGTTTGTGACTGTTGGACCTCGTCTTCCCATAGGGTGCTCTGGTGAACAGTCGTTCTCCAGTTCCTGGTGTACACCCCTTATATAGGCCGCCACCAAGTCACCCCTGAGCCTACGCTTCTCCAAGCTGAAGAGTCCCATGTCTCTCAGCCTTTCCCCATAAGGCCTGTCCTCTTGTCTTCTAAACATTTGCATGGCTCTCCTCTGGACTCCTTTGAGCTTCATATACAGACAAGTGGCTGTTGGTTCAAGACAGAACCCACAGAGCGCTGCAGGTCCAGGAGGGACCACCGCTAGAGACAGCGCCCAATGGGGGCAAGTTGGGCTAAAAGGGTCCTGAGGTCTTGACCGACCAGAGACAGGACCAGGGTCCAGGAGAGGCTAAAGGTTCAGAAGGGACTACCAGAACAGGGTAGCCCCAGAGTGGGGAGTGTGGGCTGAGCCAAGGGGGTCCAGAGGTCTGTAGTTCAGCAACAGCAAAGAGAAGGGGCACAGAGACCATAGCCCAGAGGGACAAGTGTGAACCCAGAGAGACCAGGGACTGAGAATGAGACCAGTAGGCCTGGGAGCTTAGCAGGGATGGGTGATATCAGCAGAAGGCCAAGAGGCCCATAACCCAGGAAGGGCAAGGATGGCCAGGGCAAGATAACTCAGGAACTGGTCCTGGGCAAGACAGAAAATTGCACCTACTGGGATTTGCAGTCATAGTGGTGGGACTGCTTGTGGTAGGGCAGTCCCTATAAAGCACAACTGATGACAAGCCCCAGGGAAAGGTGAATATGGGGCACCCAGAAACCCCAGCTCCCACAGCCTTGTGGATTAGCCCTTGGTTGGGGAGTACTAGGGGAGCACACCCTGACAGAAAAGCAGTTGAGGAGGAGGAGAGAGTAGAACTTCGGGCAACAGAGTGCTGGCAGATGAGTGAAGGACTCATAGCATCTCACCGCTCTGGGGCAGGACCAGGGCCCAGGAGGGACCAAAGTTTAGAGAGGACCACAGCCAGAGACTGCAGGAGCTAGAGAGGAGCTCAGAGATCTCAAATGGCCTGAGGCAGGGGCAGGACCTGGGAAGCAGTAGGGCAAAGGTCAGAAAGGGACTACCGCCAGAGAGGAAGGGAATCAGAGAAACTGTGGCCCTGAATGAAGTTGGCCGAGATTAACCCTTCGTCACCTCAGATTGCCCTAAGAGAATGAGGGAGTGTGGGGCCGAAGTGCAGCACCCAACCAAAGGGTCATGAGAGCATGGAAGGCCAGGGACTTGTAGTCTGAAGTGGGCATGAGATGGAGTCAGTGACTTGTAGCCCAAGAGGGGCAAGCTGGGTCAAGGGGCATGAAGGTCTCAACTGACCTGGAGTGGGGCCAAGGCCCAGGAGGGGCCAAAGGTCAAGGGAGGACCACTGCCAGGGACCACAGGTTAGAGACGCACAGCCCAGAGAAGGGTTGAGTATGGACCAGGGCCTGGTGCCTTAGGAAAGGCTGAGAGTGAAGTGAACAGGGACACCTGCAAAGCTGGGAAAGAGCAGGACCAGAAGGGTCCAGGGTCCTGGAGAGAGGCTGAGAGTGGGACCAAAGGGTCCAGAAGCCTAGAGAAAGGCTGAGTGAGAGACCAAGAGGTCTGAGAGCCCAGAGAAGGGGCTAAGAGAGCATAAAGAGAGAACATCAGGGGGTGATGCCATTTGCGAGGCTTGGGGCGTGGTGTAGGGGAAGAATGGAGCCATGCAGTTAGCCCTTAAGGCAAGGACCACAGACACCTGGTGGTTATTAGGAAATTGGGTCTGGGAAGCCCTGGGGCAGCCTCCCTTTTATAATCATAAAATACATCAAGGCATGGCAGGTCAGTGAAGGGGTGACTGTCCCCAAAGCAAGCAGGGTAAAAAGTAATTTTTCTGGCTTCCAGGGGCTTACAGACACCCCTGGAGAAGGCACCCTGCTACAAACCCTCTATATGATTATACCATCAAGGATGCCCACTGTTGTGAAATATCATGGTACATTGTATCATTCCTCTTGTGCTCAGGTTATGGGATCTAGTTCCCAAGTGAACATCCCTGAAAAGGATGGACACCAGCAGCTTCATAGCCCTTTCTCTAAGAAGACAATTGGGATTGTCAACAGAGATGCTACCTATTAATATTTCTCTATGCCCAGCACACACAGGAAGGGAGGATGCAGCCCTCACCTCACCAAGGGTGGAAAAACCTCAGCAGGTAGACAGGAAGAAGCTAGTTGTTAAGAAATTACTTGTAAGAGAAGGTAGAGATCAGAACCAAAAGAAAAGTCTCAGTCCTAAAAGTAGGATGAAAAGGCAGGATCTGCATATGAATAGATGGTAATCTAGTCTCCAGGAAGGTGATAGTACCAAGGATAAGTTAGGCATGCTTAGGTCTTGAAGAAAATGCAGTACAGGTATGACAAATCATGTCTTTTGTTATTTTAACTTTTTTTTTCCTCATTGCTTGCTATGTTCCTACAGGTATATAAATAGTACTTTGTTCTGAAGAGACTGTTTTGCTCCTACAATATTTTTGTAATGTTTGCAGTTCCCTGAGGAAAATCTAGAGCATGAACCAAATACAGCTGATGAGGAGATGCAATTAGTAAACAAAGCAGCTGAAATCTAGAGATTCATTTGAGAGCGGGGTGAATCGCTGGATTCCATTCTCAGATACACTCAGGTGCTGGACTTGTCATTCAAAAAGGTACACATGGAAAGACTGAGTAAATAGTTGAAGATACAGCTTACTCTGGAAAGAGGATGCTGCCTTTTTCTGCATCTGCCACCAGCAGCACATCGAGTTTATTTCTACTACTTGGAGAGGTCTTTTTTTAAATCAATGCCATTTACCTGCAAGACAAAGCAAATCTCTCCTCCTAAAGCACTGGGATAAAGTTGGCTGTAAACATTTCAATTGCTTTTTGGACTGTATGCACTCTCTCTAAGAATAGGACAAACTATGAAAGGTCTGGATGAAAGAAAGAAGGATGATGGTATAAGTAAAAATGCACATGGGGCACAACATGGAAGGATGGTGAACAATTAACTCATCTCAATTATAATAATTTGTAGCAACAGCAACAGTAGTATCTGTGTGCCTCAACTGAGATTAGAGATGTTCAGGAAATGTAGATTTTTTTTTTTTAATTGAAAAACTTTTTTTCAATCAAAAACTCAATGTTTCCTTACATTTCTGAACAACAACACTGACTGGAACTGCCCCCACCCCTAAAAATTGGCTAATTTATAGACAACTTTCTATGAAGGTTTTCATTTCATCAAGGGTCCAATTTCCTATTAAAAAAGGGGTTTAAAGAAAAATGTTGGAGTAGCCCTACCTACTCTGTTAAGCAATATACAAGCACAAAGAGAGAAAGAAGAGAGTCAGAAATAGATTCTAGGTCTCCTGAAACCCAGTGCCCATTAGGCAACACTGCCTGTCACATAAATGAAGATGCTGCACAACCAGTGGCCCATAGGCTGCATCCAACCCACAAGGGGTTAAAATGTGGGCACCCTCAGCTCCTGTCTGGCTGCCTCTCCCCACATTGTTCCTGTTGCAGTGACTGTGATCTCCATGTCTCTTG